>NC_133770.1:182981157-183051248 GCF_003597395.2 Chelonoidis abingdonii | reverse complement strand
GCCACTTAGCAAGCAGGGGCTTTTCACAAGGCCGCCGAGAAAGCGGAGACACCCTAGCTAGGCTGTGACACAATCTTCCGCAGTCCCCTACAGTATACATTAAAATTTCCTATGCAACACGTTAGAGAGATGGAGCAGAACCAAGACACGAGATCTGAACTAATGCAACATTTAGGGAAGATTCAGACTTTGTGATTTAGATCTGGTTTTAAAGTGGTCCAATCTGGATCACCCTAACCAAACAACTCTGAAATCTGAGGATATTTAGATTCTAGGCTGCTTCTAGATAGCAACATGTTGATTTGGGCCTCAACTTTACTAATGGTGAATTAATGTCAGGCTAAATCTTGAGGTCCTGAGTCAATGTATATTCAGTTTTTACTTAGTCCTTGAATCATCACTGTTAGCTTCCTTGTGTTGATTTTAAAAGAGGAAGGTAATGGGAGGGGAGAGGGAGAAGACGTGGTACCATTTTTATCTAAATGTGCTATTTATTTTTTGTTTCAGTATCTCATCTAGCATCACGCTTAGCAAATTTCTGTGCTCCATTTTCCTTCCATGTACATCTCCAATATTTAGGTGCACATATGATCAAAGCTTTCATTTTGATGGAGGAAATAATGAAGGGCTTACTCCGTCTATGTGGAGTACTGATGAATAGCAATAGGCTGTCCGATGCATCAGTGAAACATCTTCTTGCCAGCAGAGATTTAAATCCAGGCAGATGAGCCTCTGCATGCTGAGCTATTTTCCAGTACTACAGTGAGATGCTAGCACTTTAATTATTTGTACAAAAGAAGTGACAGCAAGAGTTCTCTGGGAATGAGCAGACTGGCAACCGAAACATGTAAATAGCACAGAGGGAAATGAAAAACAGAAACAGGAAAAACAGCCACTGTGTCAAATATGGCTAATGATGACTATCTTTAGCACATCTATAGTTAGACATATGGCTTTTCTGTCTCTGTCAATAACAGAGTGATCAGATTGCTGCCACACAGCTGTGAAACTTCTGTAGCTTATCAGAGTTGCTATGACACCATTAGAGGCATGGTACTGTAAAGGGGTATAGGAAGATAAAACTGTTGAGATTGGTAGCTACTGGTATTAAAGAATTACATACTAAATGTATCATGGCTGTGCTAAATTAACCATCATTCAGAGACATTGGGTGTAAACTTCCAGCGTGGGGTAGGTTTGTCAGCTCTTCCGTACCTTAATGCCCTATGCCCATGCTTCAAGAACTCGGTCTCAACTATGGAAGTTTTTCCCATGTAACTTGCTGTTATAGTAGGGAGCTGAGGGAAAATGCATTAATCAAATGCTTTATTCAAAGAACTTCAGACAAGCTGGCAAATAAATTAGTCAATGAATAAGTTAGATATAAAATTAGAAAATAATGAAAACCAAATAATTTACTTAAATCAACAAATACATGAGAAATTTAGAATGGGTTGGTAGAAAATTCAGGAAGAAAGGAGAGAGTATTTATCCAATCCGTTATTCATTATGAATTATTTGCCCAGCTCCAGGGTCAAGCTCTGTATTTTAAGAAAAAAAATTAAGTGTTTGCTTTAAAAGTGCCAACGTTAAAGCTGTTAATACGTAGGAAACCATGGCCATTGATCTAAACCTGTGGAGAACCGTAGTCAGAAATGGTGTGGCCAAAGACAGTAGGTTTGAGACCCTCATTTTGTAAAGGGCTTGCCTGACATGACTTTAAGCAAGCTAGTGTCTCATTTCCCCTTTCTTATCACCTGTTTTCTGCACCTATATTCCCCCTCTATGGCCCAGCAAGGGCACCCACTCTTAGGCTTCTGGCTCCCCAGCCACCACCTCATGTGGATGGAGACATGCATCTCTCTCTGTCCTAACTGGTGCATTTCCAAGTGGCACAGTTCCCTGCCTACACTGTCAATTCCCCAGCAAAGTCAGACTACCTAAGGAGACCTGCTTTATGTTTCTCTACAGCAAGGGTTGACAACCTTTGGCACGTGACCCATCAGGGTAATCCACTGGCAGGCCATGAGACATTTGGTTTACATTGACTGTCCACAGGCACGGCCCCTCCGCAGTTCCCAGTGGCCATGGTTCACCATTCCTGGACAATGGGAGCTGCAGAAAGTAGCTGCTGCTTCCCGCAGCTCCCATTGGCCAGGAATGGTGGCGTCGGTGAACCATGGCCACTGGGAACTGCGGGGGGGTGGGGGCACGCCTGTAGATCGTCAACGTAAACAAAATGTTTTGCGCCCTGCCAGTGGATTACCCTGACAGGCCCTATGCTGAAGGTTGCTGACCCCTGCTCTACAGAGATAGTAAACAGTGTAACTGCCACAGTTAAGTTACCACACAGCTCTTTTCAAGCAAGCACATGTATTCTTATGGTAAAAGCATTACAGAAAAAACATGTAGAAAACAATACCAGAACCTACACACATGCTAATAAGCTTACCAGAGATCACTCCTGACTGCAACAAGGGCTTTGGTCAGGTAACAGTCCTTCAAACCCCACCAAGGGGTTTTTCCTCTGGTTACAAGTTCATAACTGCTTTGGCTCAGAACAAGAACCTCCCCCCACCCATGAATCTGAGAGTCATGCTTTCATGCCATTTGGACCTTTTGATCCTGTAAACAGGAACTGTGTAGACAAAGGTCTCCTTCCCAGAGTGAAGCTTCAAAAGTTCAGGTCCAGGAAAGTGTTCCCTCTAATTTTTACATCCATGTGTGGAATGAATTTTGTTATGTGCACCAATATGGACGTGATGTGTGACATATCACTTTCATATTGATGCACATAACAACATTCATTTGGTGGGGGTGGGGCTGAGGGGTTCAGCGTGTGGGAGGGGGATCAGGGCTGGGGCAGAGGGATGGAGTGCAGGGGGTGAGGGCTCTGTCTGGGGCTGCAGGCTCTGGGGTGGGGTTGGGGGTGAGAGTTTGGAATTCAAGAGGGGGCTCAGGGATGGGGCAAAGGAGTGGGATGCAGGGGGGCTTTGGGCTCTGGGGTGAGGTGAGGGATGAGGGGTTTTGGGTGCAGGTTGCCCTGGGGCTGTGGTGGGGAGAGAGGACTCCCTTCAACCCTCTCTTGCCGCAGCAGCTTGGGACCTGGGGAGAGGCGCCTCAGCAGCTCCGGCGGGGCCACGCTGGGCTGAGGGAGGGGCTCCTCTCCTCCAGCTGCAGCAAGTCCAGGGTAGGTCTGTGCGAGGGCCAGCGGGGAAGGGCACCTCTCCTCACCACAGCAGGTCCATGCTGGGACCAGCGGGAAGGGGCGCCTCTCTCCACCACGGCAGGTCTGTGCTTTAGCCGGCAGGAGGGGTGCCTCTCCCTGTCGCAGCACTGAGCCCCTGCGTGGGGCTTAATAGGCAGCTGCTCAGCTTAGAAGGAACTTAGGCCGAGCTGGGCATTTGCATTCCTCTCCTCCCAAGCATTTCTTAGGAAACCTACTCAACTTACAGTTCAGTCTTGTCTTAGTCCATTGTTTATAAGAGTCCTTTAAAGTTCAAAACAGTTCCTAAGATTTACATTAGTTATGTCTCCTGTACAAATTATATAGCAGGGTTTCTCAAACAGGGGTCGCTACTTGTGTAGGGAAAGCCCCTGGCAGGGCAGGCCGGTGTGTTTACCTGCCCCGCAGGTCCAGCCAATCTCAGCTCCAGTGGCCACAGATCGCTGCTTCCAGCAGCTCCCATTGACCTGGAACAGCGATCCGCAGCCAGCAGGAGCCGCGATCGGCTGGACCTGCTGACAGGGCAAGTAAACACACTGGCCCAGCCACCAGGGGCTTTCCTTACACAAGCAGCGACCCCTGTTTAAGAAACCCTGTTATACAGAATTCCACAATTACACAAACTTTTGCATTTTTAATACAACAAGCTCCTAAAATACTTAAACTTAATTCAATAACGTTTATCCAGGATATTGTAACAAATTGCCATACCTGTCACAAACATATTGCACACTTCACATACCACTGAATTGCAACCCCCTCAAGGGTGAAACACAGCAGCCATTTGGCACCAGCAACAATATACAGTGTTTCTAAAGAGAAAGTAAAGAACAAGTCTTCCAACTAAAATGTCAGGGCAAAATATAATTGCTACCATTAATAATCTTTATCATTCATGTTGCTTAAATTGCTAATTTATCAGGCATAGAACACAAAGACTTCTGTTGGGACAGGACCCCAATGTGTAAGGTACTGTGCACACACAAGGCAAAACCTTCCTTACCCCAAAGCACCTGCAGTCTAAACAGATGAAGGGTGGAAGAAAGAAAAGAAAAAAAAAAAAGCATGAATTCAGGCTTAGTGGGCCTAACAGCTCTATTCTTTAAAGACCATATGGGACAGGACCTCAGTTTTATGTCCCACCTTAAAGGCTGCACTTCCAGTAGCATGGTGCCCCACTACAGTACTATGCTTGGGGCATTGTCACTACAGCTAACCCAAGCATTCAAAAATAAGCAATCAGCCCTCCCCCGAAACCATGAGATTGACTTTAATGTCATGAATATTTTTAAAAATAATACACTTGCAGTTATTTTATTTGAGCCTTTAGCATTCACATTTTTTAATTTTTCTCTGCAGCTACAAGGGCTAGAAGAAACTTTCTTTAAAAAAATAATTAAAAACTGAGATTCAGCTGAAAACCCATTATTCCAGGTGCTGGAACTTGAAGAAAAGAGCATCAAATGTTGCAAAGTTTGTGATAAAATAATGAAAGTTGGCAACATTGCAGTGGTTAGGTAAAGAAAAGATTTTGGCAACAGATGAGTGTTTAATTGGAAGGCTTCAATTCAAGGCTTGGAAGGCAAGTACCAAATGAGCCCAACGCTTCTTACTCAGAGATCACACTGTTCATGCAGCTATGTTTGCTCTTTAATGATTTAATTCAAGCAAGCAGGATGTGGCATTTTGTTTATTCCATATAGTCGATTCCACAGTAACATGGTGCAATTTTTTGGCCATGTATATGTTTACATTCAATTTTCCAGAATAGCAGCCAAAAAAAAACATAAAATAAAAAATAAGCGGGGAAGAAAGAAGTTAAAGCGTAGAAAAACCTTGTATAAGTTCCAGATTACTTTATTAAAGTAGTAACCATAAGCAAACACGATAACCTTGTAGATATAAATAAATTACTGTATTACCTCTGTGTATGTAACTTCTCTAAATTGTACATGTCACGTAATGAATGCTCAAGGTACATGGACACAGCAAAGAAAAACATGTGGCTGGCCTGCGCCAGCTGAGGCTCATGGGATTTGGGCTGTGGGGCTGTTTCACTGCTGTGTAGACTTCTAGGTTTGGGCTGCGGCCTGAGCTCTGGGACCCTCCCATCTCTCAGGGTCCTCAAGCCTAGGCTCTAGCCCGAGCCCAGAAGTATACACAGCAATGAAACAGTCCCACAGACCGTGCCCCTCAAACCAGAGTCAGCTGGCATGGGCCAGCCACGGGCTTTTCTTTGCTGTGTAGACATACTCAGTGTTGTTTTCTATCTTTGAAATGCTAGTATTTCTACAACTGCCATGTGACAGCGTGGTGTGCCCCTTTAACGGCTAGAAGGCTGGGGCCAGCTAGCTCTGTTTAACTATCAGACGGAGGTGAGGAACGCTATAAAGGGCTGAGAGAGCTTAGCTGAAGAGAACTGACTCCTGTGACCAGCTCTGGAGCACAGAGAGGTGCACAGAGTGAAAGGTCTGTGGGTTCCTGCAGCCAGTGTTCGTCAGAGGACTAGCTCTCTTTTGTGTTCCTTTGAGAAGGTTTTTGTCTGAATTACTAAACCGTGCCCTGAGGGAAAGGCCTGAAAGAGACTTGGTCCTGGTGTTAGTCCTTCCTGGGTGGGGGCAAAACACACCAGCACATTCACATGCCTATTCACCAACTAACAGATACGAAGCAATAATTTTTTTTATCTTAATTAGAGAGAATTTGCAGACCTCCCTACCCAATGCCCCAAAGAAAAAGGAAATCTGAGCAGCTGTTAACTTTCAAGTGAAAGCAGAGCAAAAAAAGGAAATTTGTATTCAGTGCTGGATTGTTTTAAGTTGTTCAGAAACTTGAAAATGTAGATTTACCATGACACTGAACACATCACTGTGAAAACTTGTGTAGTAATATGCAACAGCACATAACACCACAAATCAACGGTGGATATTTGAACAGTTAGAGCACAACCCATAGGCTGAAAATTGTTCATGCAGAAAATACTTATGAATAAGGAAGAAATTTGTAGCAATCAGAAACAGTTTGTGAATGATACATTTAAAAGGGTCTAAGTAAGTCAGGCAACTTATTTACAATGCATACAGAATTGGCAACCCTAAATAATCAAAAATTGAGGCAGGCCCACAAATTATTAATTTTGTGAGCTTTTAATTTCACATTTTTCTGTACAACCAAACACTTACATCTAAAAAGAAAAGAAAAGAAAAGAAAAGGAAAGAAAGCTAAGATTCTCCCATAAACACACGATTCCAGGAACTGGGGCTTTCAGAAAAATACTCCCTATCACAAGACTCATAATGAAATTGTGAGAGTTAGCCAGATGTAATGGTGGTGATGATTAAATGTACAGTGTCTTGATTCTTATACCAGGATGGAACTGTTCTATGAAGCAGGGAGCTGCAGAGGAAAGAGGTCAAACTAAGTCTCCATTTGGTGACCCTCCCCTGCCTCTGAGTGACTCACAGGATGTGGGATGGAGCAGATGCAGAAGAGTGTGATGGACACATGGAAGAGAGAACAGGAGGCAGGGCAAACTGCTCTGTCCTAGGCTGCTCCCTGTGTCATGTGGGAACCAGCTGGTGATTCCTTCAAACCAAGCCACTGACCCACCTGCTTTTCTGTCTGCTGACCCCAGCTCTCTTCCTCTAGGGCAGTCATCTCTGGGGTCAGCATGCATGGGGAAAGTGAGGGAAGTGAGTAAATGGAGTTAGAAGGAGCCTTTCAGGAAAAGCAATGAAGAAGGATAGGGGACTGAGTTAGTAGGGGAGACTTAAGTGCTACACTTTTCCTTCTATCTAGATACTTAGAACAGTAATATAAAGTAATTGTGGTAACTCTGTGATAGCTATGGGCAAATATTTACTTTTAATGGTTACTACTATATTTGTGAGTTTGTTTGTATGTACGCATACAATATTGTATTACATAGTTACATTAATCAGTGCTCCCTTCAAACAAGCCTTTGCCATGACCTCAAAGTAGCACCTGTTGCAGTACTGACTCGATAATGTATTGTTATTACATCCTCCGCAAAGTCACTTACTTGTGTATTATTTCTATCTCTAATAGATTGTTACTACATTAAACAAATTTGCCTGTCAAACACTAATTAGATAAATGAATGAAATGCTCACTATCCTGCCTTTAATACGACTTCTGCCTTTGCTGTCAGCTTTATAAACGATCTTACTTTGATCTTTCCAAGGACTGGTATCTGACTGTACAGCACCTAATCCAGTATCAATTACTCCATGCTGTGTCTTCTATTAGGAACAGTAGTACAACCAATTTTTCTTGAAATCCTGCTTTATATGGCAAACTGAGATCTCTTAACATGGCTCATTTAAAGGTTACCCACACAAACAAAAAAGTAAGTGAAAACTGCTTTCTAACATGTAATCCTAAACTCTGCACTCAGGCCTGTGTGGAGTATGGAAAATATGGGCTCCTGTAGCTTTATCAGGATTAAATCAATCTTTCTTAGAAATGAGAGGAAAGCTAAAAGATCTCTGGTAGACTGCTTGGACGCATCCAGTCTCTTGATTTCACTTTTACTTCATGTCTATCAAAAACATGTGGCACAATGAATAATCTAGAATAAAAAGAGCAGCACTTGTGTGATGTCATCATTCAATCCATTTTCAAGTCACACAAACTTGCCTCGGAAGTTTCCCATTGTGGTGTTATAAAGCTCCTGTGTCCAGAATGATTCATAGATTCACTGAAAAAGAATGAGCCAAATTCTCCTTTCAGTTACACTGATCCAACTCCATTTATGTCAACGCATTTGCCTGGTGTAACTGATGGCATCTGAGCCATTGCCTGCAATGTACACAATAAAGTGATCTACAGATTTTATATGGTGTTCTCTCGCATCCTTTCCTTTTCACGCAGACAGGCTGATTGATAAGCAAAGAGCTGTTTGGATGACTCTATATCATCAAAAAGAGAATCCCCCTTTCAAGGGACAAAAGTACTGTTTCAACAATAGCAACCTCTAGGACTAATCCTGTATAGTGTTGAGAGCCCTCATCTCCTTATGGCATGTGTCATGTGATACAGCTGTCTCTCTGGTTTTTAATATAACCCAGATGCCTTAGTCTAGAGGATGTATTACAGTGCATCAATAGAATTTAGATGTCAGACCTGGCTGTTAGCCCAAGTAAAGTTCAGGGATTCAACTCCCATCCTGCATTTTTATTTGTGTTTATTATATGCCACACCCATCAAAAACAAATGCTTTGGCCACCTTCTGGAGCACCAGAACCAATAGTTTGGAAAGCTTTACGCCAGGGTTACCAACCTGCGAGGCTGAGCATGTTAGGGGAATGTGAGACCTCTCCAGCAGAAGCCACCCTTCCAGTAGCATGTGACTGTTGCTGCCACCACTCAGCTGGCAGCATGAGAGAGAAAAACACAAAATGAGGGGAAGCTCTGAGCTTTGAAGGCTGCCCCTCTCTTTGATTGGCTCCTATCAGGCTGGAGGAGGGAAGGGTGAGTGTAGCAGTTGGATAGGCCAGCTGAGGGTGCAGAAGCGAAGTAGTGTGGGTGAGGAAACTCTCAGACTCCTGCCCCTAGCTCAGAAACACTCCTTAGCTGGGAAGCTGAAGCCAGGGAGCAGCAGAGAGGGCCCAGTAGCTGCTTTTAGCCTGCCTAATGGCTTCTCTTACACAGCTGCCCACCCAGGGTGCCTATTCTCTGCTCCTGCTGGAGCACACAGGTAGCATAATGACATTAGGGGATATTTATTCCTCTCCTTTGGTCTGGATCCCACTAGGGTGGAGAAAGGAAGCTATCAGTTACTTTCCAATAGTCCTGTTTTGTCCAGAACCATCTGACTTTCATTTACTGACATCATCGCAGTAAATATCTGTCTCAGCCACATCACAGCACACAGCTTCCTAGCTGTCTCCTCCTCTCTGCTCCCTGCCAGGTGCTTCTCTTAGCTGCAGGGACACACCTGGCTCAATGATCTAAGCCCCTGCAGCTGCAACAGGAGATACTGGGTGCTCAGGGCTTTTCAAAATCAAGCCATTTATTTTGGTGCCTAACTATGGATTTTAAGAGTCTAGCTTTAGTCTCTTATTTTCTAAAATCTTGGCCATCACTATATTCTGTTTTAGACACAATATGATAACTTTTTCTGCAAAAAATGGAAGGCTCTTTCGATACAGTTTCTGTGACACTGAGACCCCTGGGCAAAGGATCTGTTCTTTGCCAATAACATGCACCCCAGACCTGACAATTGCACTACACCAAATACATCTTACAGGATATATATCCATAAAGAGTAACATTATAAGGTATCTACAGACATCTTAGAATTTGTCAAGATTCATAATCATAATCATAATGTATGTATGGGTACTATTTAAGAAATAATGTATTTATACTAAAAGTATGCTTAATGGACTTCAAATAAAATTTAGTCATCAGGAGATAATATATCTCAGTGATGTATTTGGACAGGAGGGAGTTGTCACCCCATCCTGTTTAGCTAGTGAAGCAATGAAAAGCTCAATTGTTTAGCCTTGCTCAATCCCAAGACTTGCCCTGGAAAACCATGAGAGGCAACTGCAAACAACTGAAACCACCTGAAGGTAAAAAAGGAACAGTACAACAAGACAAGACATTCATCACCCTGTCAATGAAAAGAAACAAAAGACTTTCAGTATAACACAGAGAAGGGAGAGGTCCTCTGGATCCTTTCACTGAGGAGATATCTTGAGGATTGAGGTGTTCTCATGATAAACTGGATCCTGGTTCTTGTGAAACCAGCCAGCTCTGTAACAGACTGAACTTTGGAGGTGGGTCTAGCCTACTTTATTAGATAGGAAAGTAACCATTAAAAAGTGTCTTTCTTTAATAAACCTACTTTTGTTTTATTGTAAGTATTCACAAGTGCTGTGTGATTTACAGGAGTGGTGGTTTAAGGTGAAACTAGTAAACTAAGGTACACTGTTCCTTATGGGACAGAAGATTTGGGATTTCTGTGAGTAGCTAGTGTTCAGGGCTGTGTATCACAGGGGAACAATTCAAAGGGACTCCGGGACTTATGTACCTATTGTTAAACTTCAAGGCGAAATTGGGACTGGCCTAGTCTAGAGGAGAGTGTTTGTGTGGCTGAAAGGCTGGTGGTTTTAGGGAGCTAACACCCATCCAGGCACAGACAAGAATCCCTTATGCTCAGGAACAAGGTGACTCACACTTCTAGGTACCCCAAGAACCACTGCAGTCTCCAACAAGCAACTACATATGTTACAATCGAGAATTGATTTATATAGCTCCATTCACGTACATTGCACTGGGTTACAACCTCTGGCAACCAAGTAACAGATCCCTGCCCCAAAGAGCTTAGAGATACAGCTAGGGTACAGTACAATACACTAGAAAACTTTTTCCTCACACAACTCCTCCAGCCTACCCATAAGCTAGAAACTATTATGGTTTGCAAGCAGGATGAATTCATCTGAGATGCAATTTGACCCCCAATCCTAGGCTTGCTCCTAACACTAAGGTCCACGTTGGTTTCAATGTAGGCAACACTTTAAAGTGAAGAACGCAATTATGTTATTCAAATAGTTACTATACAAGGTTAGTCTCGTAAGTATACGCCTAGTTATGTGACAGTCACAGATTCTGAGGTCTTTAGCTATTCAAAGTAGTGGGTGCAAGAGTAGTAGTTATATGGTAACTAAAATGTATTTCAGTGATTGACAGCTGCCATTACTAGTTGTAAGAAAAGGACACAACTCGTGAAATATTTTTTTTAAAGTTGTGACCCATAATGTAGAATGTTAGTGAACAACATGTGCTGTGTTTTGTGAGGTGTAATATGAAATTGTTTACCTTATCTCTAAATTCCCCTCACAAAAGTACTTCAGGTATGGTTTAAGGAGTGGAGGTACACAGCCACACTCTTGCAACTGAGTGGATGAGAATGCATGACTCCATGGAGCTTCATTGAAGGGGAGCACCCCCAACCAGACCATTGTTGGGTCAGAGCTTAGGGCATCATTCATTCAGCCACTCAGTTGATCCTGATTTATTCTTTTGTCCTCTCTTTTTAAGATTACACTTCCTATAATCCAACATTCTTCATTGTTTCCATTAACTAATTATAAAACCAAGATAGGACAAAATTTGAGGCTACAGTAAAATGTAGGTCATTATTTTTTTTTTAAAGTATATAAAATTCAAGTGATAACAATTTACTACATTCCAGTGTTTGGCTGACTGTATCAAGTTTTGTCCCTTGTGACTGCAATGAAAAGTGCTGAGCAATGACTCATAATTTCACAAAGCAATGCAGTTTGCATTCCTGATTAATCACAGAGTTCTATCTACAGGCTTAGAAGGACTGTTTTGGTTTCCGGTGACAACTTCAAGTTCACAAGCTCCTAAAAAGATATCACAAATGACTGTTAAGGGTAATTTATATTCTCTCCATCTTATGATGCAACGATGAAAGAGCTGATAAATATTTTATATGAAACCAGATATTGGTACTATTCACAAGTGATTCATCGAGTATAGAGATAACATGAGAAATCAACATCCATTTGCTTTATTTAGACCTGAGCAAATAATTCTTACAGAATAGTGCAACATAGTCAACAAATTTAGATTCTTGTTCAGTTTGCAAATTGTAAACAAGCAACTAACTCTATAGTCTGGTCAAAGGTATTCCTTATTCAAAATTATTTGCTGGATAATTTGAGTCAATAATTCTTGGGCTGAAGATTGTGAAAAATTTCTTGTGGATTTTTAATATTTGAAGTTCAAGCCAAGTCAGTTAGCTTTGATTGTACTGCTGAATGGATGAGTATTTCTTTTAGAATCAAGTTTCCGGCATGAAAGCTCACATTTAGAAGTTTAAAATTTACTATCTGTAAATATTCTTTAATGCTTCTGTGAACATTTCTGCCATTGAACTTATTGACTAGGATAATCAGAGGAAGCAAAAAAACAACAAAAATACAACACCCAACTCAGTTTTATGTTTGACAGAATATTAATGGACCAGGTTTTGTTTTATTATATAAAGGTCCAAGTTTCCAAAGCGGCCCTTAATTTTAGACAAGTAGGATTGAAGTTTCAGAGGTAATGAGCACTTGCAGTTCCCCTTTGCTTTTGACTGGGGTTGTACATGCTCATTGTCTCTGAAGAATCAGACCCGAATTGTCTAAAGTTTAGCACCCCAAAATGGAGACATCCAAAAGTTAAGGTAACTTTGAAAATCAGGTCCAAAGACTTGTGTATCTTTCATTCATATTCATTTCAGTTACAGATTTCAAAAAGTAGTAACACCCTGAAAAACAGAAAGTCCTAATAGCTATACAAAGTATAATAAAAAAACAAACAAACAAAAAAACACAACCATCTACAAGTGTCATACCATTTTTCCATTAAGAAAGTAATCTGCACTGGACTGGAAATAAAAGGTCAAATTCATCCCTGCTATAGCTCCATTGATTTGACATCAATGACATTCCACCATGGATGAATTTTAGTCAAACAATGTTTGTGTAATAAAGCTCACCAACTGAATCCATAGTCTGCATGTCATAAAACAGCTGTATTCAGATGGGTCTTAATAGTAGTTGCTATATACATACACACTTGTGTGCACATGCTTCAGTAGTGCAAAGCTCCATGCTCAGCTGCTTGCCTGCTGCAGTGGGTAGGGCCCACAGTGACTAAGAGATGCACTGTGTACAAGTCACCGACCTCTGGTTGCACTATATACACTAGTGGCTGAACAGAAGAAAGAGACATGCTGACAGTCACATGCCGTATGAGGTGCCAATAGGGCTGTCGTATGAGCTAGCTCCTCTCTATCCTTGACAAGACAATGTAGCTTTAAAATAAAATAATTATTTTAAAAAGGCTAAAAGCCAGGAATTTCAGAATATAAGTTACACTGGGACATCTTGCAGGGGCAACTATGGTTCTGACCCCATCTTTCCCTCTGCCCAGGTTTCTTCCCTCAAACCTGATATAGCTAACATGCTCATAAACGTGTATCAAGCCTGCTGTACACTACAAAGTTATGTCAACATAAATCAACTTGTTTTGACTCATCTCTTGTAGGCACCCCACTACAGTGACATAATAATACCACTTCCTCAAATGATGTAGGGCCAAAGTCAACCTACATCTTTTGATGCCTATGTTGATGAGCAGAGCTATTGGCCCACCTTTGTGAGCATCCAACCACGTCAGCTCAGTGTAGGTGAACAGCCCACCTGGAGCCAGGGCAGACGCCCAGGATCTCCTGGGCATGTGGGGAGAAGTGGCTGTGCAAGTCCAATTAAGGAGCAACCAAAGGATTATAGATACCTATGGGCAAATTGCACAGGGGACGCTAATCCCAGAGCATGAGCAGCAATGCTGGGTGAAAGACAAGGAACTTCAGCAGGCATTTCAAAAGCAGACAGAGGGCAACAACACATCTGAGTCCACCCAGCAGACCTGCCACTTCTGGAATGAACTGTGCCATATTTGACATGGGCCTCCACGAGCACCCCAAATGTGAGTGTGGGCACTTTGTGAAAGCCAGGCGAGGAAACCCCTGCAGTGCACAATGAGGAGGAGGGGGATATTAACCATGCGGTGACCCCACAGCTCTTCAAAACTCCTCCAGTGTCAAGCCAGTCCCATCAGGTGAGCACAGATGATCCTGGTGATGAAGGGTAAGGGAGCTCAGGTAGGTATATTGGTGTGTTATTCATTATAAGCACGTTTGCTTCCATTTTTGTACCCTAAACCTCTTCTTCCTCCTCCATTTTCCCCTATTTAAAAATGGCACACATCCATGTGATTAGAGTACAAAGGAATTGACTTGATTCTTCACTTGTAAAAACAGCACTAGAAATATACCAAATGCTTTGGAATACATATACTGTAGCCACTTCAGTTAGATATATGTAAGGAAATGAACTCAAACAGATTATTATAGGAGTCTGAATTACACAGTTCACAACAGACCACGGTCCTGTGTACCAACAGAGGTAGAGGTGGCATTTGCTTTTCCTTTCTTTGCCTTATTGGTCTAGGCAAGTCCCTTTTATCATTTTGAACAACCATGGAGATGCTCTGCAATCTCCTCCTGAATGTTTCTAGGTAAGGCAGCCTTGTTTCTTCTCCCACAATAGGAGACATTCGCCCAACACTCTGTGATGAGTTCGGCTGGCACCATGGGCGGCAAGTTATGTACCCACGTGGTGCCCAGGCACCAGCAATATTCAGAGCCCAGGGGCCCAGCTCCACCAATGTTTGGGGCCGGGTAGACCCATCTTCCGCCCCACTGTGCCTCCCCCAAGTGTCCCCCGGCTCCCTCTTGCTGGCCCCGTGCACATCCCTGGGTCCCAGAGGGAGCAGAGTGTCCCTGCCTCTTCCGTACAGCTTGACTCTGTGCAGCAACTGCTGCCGCATGAGTCATAGAATCATAGACTATCAGGGTTGGAAGGGACCTCAGGAGATCATCTAGTCCAACCCCCTGCTCAAAGCAGGACCAATCCCCAACTAAATCATCCCAGCCAGGGCTTTGTCAAGCCTGTCCTAGTGACCCCATCTCAACTGCCAGGGCAGACTGACTCTGAGCTTGCCCTTCCCCCTCAGACCCTTCCCTTTTCTGGTGGGACTTTCCAGCAGCACAGGGGGTCCCCCAGCCCACAGTCACCGCTCCTGCCCCATGCTGGGCAAGGAGGCAGCCCCATCCCCCACCCCCAGTGAGGCTACAGTCAGGGGCAACAGCAGGGGAGGAGGCACACGCTGCACCTCCTGGCACCCACAAAGGGGGAGGCAAGAGAGATTCCTGGACCTGAAAGGGGCCCTAGGAGCACATGCAGTGACAGTGGTGGGGGTGAGTGTGCTGCTGGGGGGTGCCAGGAAGGGGGGGCCCTCCCCCAGAGCCGCTGCTGCTGGCAGGGAAAGGCTGGAGGGAGTCCTCCTCTCGACTCTGTCTCAGAGCAGCCTGCCTATACCCAAACTCATCCCCAGTCCTGCCCCACTCAGAGCCCACACCCCCAGCCAGAGCTTTTCCCCCCTACCTGCATCCTTAACCATCTACCTAGCCTGAGCCCTCCAAAACCACAACCATCATCTCCTGACCCAGCCAGAGGCCTCATCCCCCTGCACTCCAACCCTTGCCCTAGCCCTGAGCCCTCCCACACCCAAACCATCACTCCCAGCCCAGTCAGAGCCCTCACACACCCCTGCACCCCAACCTCCGCCTTAGCCCTGAGCCCCTCCACACACAAACTTTCATTTCCAGCCCCAGACAGAGCCCTCACATACCCTGCACCCAACCCTCTGCCCCCCTGAGGCCTCCAAAACACCAAAAAAAACCCTCAACCCAGCCCAGACAGAGCCCTCAGTCCCTGCACCTAACCTCTGCCTCAACCCTGAGCCCTCCTGCATCACGAACCTCATCTCCATCTCACCACAGCCCTACCTGACCCTCTGCATAGCCTGACCCTCCCACCCCAACTCCTCATCCTCAGCCCACCTCATCCCAACACCTAACCATCTGCCCAACCCATGAGCCCCTCTTGCATCATGAACCCCTCATCCCAGTCCCACCCCACAGCCCTCATCCCACACCCCAACCCTCTGCATAGGCCGGACCCCTCCTGCATCTGACCCCTCACCCCATGCCATCACACCAGCCTCACCCACCACCCAACTCTCTCCATAGCCTGAGCCACCTGCTGCATCATGAACCCTCATCCCAGTCCCACCCACAGCCTCACCTCACACCCACCTCTGCCATAGCCTGATCCCCTCTGTCATAGCTTCCTACTCAGATTTGAACCTTAGCGTTCATAAACTGAGAAGCTAGCATGAACCCTCTAGCTTAATTACCAAGCTATTAGGTCTGATTCTGCTCACCCCACAAAATTCCATGTTTTGGCTTACTCTGTCTCCCCAAATCTTCCGTGGGGACCCAAGACTCAGATACCCTCGTCTCACAACACAGGACATAACCCACTTCCCTTCCTGCTCTTTACTTCCTCCCAGATTTCCCGCCTGGGTTTACTAGGGCAGGTCTACACTGCGACTTTTAAATCGGTATAATGGCGATATACCGATTTACGCTGTATTCGTTCACATACGTCGCATTTATATCGATTTTACCGCCTCTTAAATCGTTTTGGAACTCCTCCCAAACGAGAGGAGTAGCGCTAAAATTCGATAGTTGATAACTCGGATTAGGGTTCGTGTTGACGGAAATCGACGTTATTGGCCTCCGGGCGGTCTCAGAGTGCACCACTGACCGCTCTGGACAGCAATCTGAACTCGATGCAGCGGGCAGGTAAACAGGAAAGCCCGCCGAATTTGAATTACATTTCCTGCTGTCCAGCGTGAGCTCGATCAGCACGGCTGGCATCAGTCTCAAATCAAAAAGAGCTCCAGCATGACCGTACGGAGATACTAGGTCTGATGCTGTATGGGAGACATCTTTGTATCCTGCTCCGTTCAGACACGAAATGCCAAAGCGTTTGAATAAAAAACTGCAGGATACACACCGTTGGGACAAGCGTAACGGGAAGCGAGACTCAAATGACGCTCATGAAGGAGGGAGGGTACTGAGGACTCCCGCTATCCCACAGTCCACAGCAGTCTCTGAAAATTATTTCCATTCTTGGCTGAGCTCCAAATGTCTGTAGGTTCAACACAGTGTTTGGCGTGGTTCAGGGAACAGCTCTCAGTTTATTCCCCCCCCCCACAAGGAAAAAAAAGGAAAGATTGCTGTGCTATGGCGTTTGCTCATGCACTCTACGAAAAAAGGGCCAAAGGTTGTCGCTGCCTTACAAAGGAGGGGTGAGGCTTACCCAGCACACTCGGGGCAATGTTTCTGCCCCATCAGGCACTGTGCTCTCAAACGAAGTGGGAACTATGGATAGCTGAGGAACAGCTACCCACAGTGCACCGCTCCTTAAATCGATGGTAGCTTGGACCAGGGACGCAGCAATCGATTTTGTGATTGCACTGTGGAACGCGCAAACCCGTTTATAACATCGTTTTGTAATATCGTTTAAACTACTTCGAATTAATCGTTCGAGTGTAGACGTGACCTAGGAGATTTTTCCCTTCAATCCCTTGAGAACAAAACAGAGGACAATTTACTTCCCCTCGTTCTTTCCGCCCCTCCCAGTTTTCCTGAGGAACAGTAATCCTGGCACAGAATTCCTATCCCTTGCCATAACTAGAAAAGAAAAGTCAACAGTTTTAAAAAAGAAGCTTTATATTAAAAAAGAAAGAAAAGACAAAAATAATCTCTGTATCAAAGTGACAATACAGGGCATTGCTTAAAAGAAAAATATGAATAAACAGCCTTATTCAAAAGAGACATATTAAAACATTCCAGCAAACTACAAATGTAATACAAAAAACAATAACAGCCTATTGTTTTTCTACCCTTGTACTCACAACTTTGAAACTGAAGATTAGAAGCCTGAGATAGAAAGACCCCTCTCATAGCTGAGAGCCAGACAAAAGACAAGACCCAACATCCCTCCCTGAGCTTTGAAAAATCCGGTTTCCTGATTGGTCCTCTGGTCAGGTGTTTGGTTCCCTTTGTCAACCCTTTACAGGTGAAAGAAACATTAACCCTTAGCTATCTATTTATGACACCCTCCCACACTCCAAACCTCTCACCCCCAGCCTCCCCTGCACTCCCTCCTTCCCCCAAACTCCGTCCCAGCGCCTGCACCCCTCCTTCACCCCAGACCTCCTCCTCCACCCAAATTCCTTCCCAGAGCCTTGGGCAGGTGGGGGGTGGAGTTTTGAGAGGGCAAAGTTTGGGCAGGGGCAGGTTCTGGGCACCACCAAAATTTCTACAAACTTGCTGCCCATGGCTTGCACTATTGCACAGGCTAGCAACCAGGGCAGCTTTCAGCTATGAGTAGGTACATTTTCTGGGCCTTTGTCACCTTCAAGAGCGAGTTATCAGCCAAGATCACCACTGCCTATGAAAATATTGGCAATATTCATCACATGTTCCCTATATTCATACCCAGCCACAAAGTCTTCCATGCAACAAAACACACCCCCATCCTAGGCCGTACTCTCTGTGACACAAACACATCCAGTCAGGATGTGTCTGACAATCTTCTCACTATTTCACTGAAGGGAGTAGAGTGTGGTTCCTTCTCAAAGCTAAGAACTAACAGTTTGTTGTGGTTATTATGAGATGTTTGTATGGGAAACAGTTTAAGAGATAGGTAAAATGTAGACTATTAGGTTGCAACACTATTGAAGTGAAACTTGTCTCTTAGGTGAGGCAGGGTCTCAGGGCTAACTCAATCAATGCTGAGAACAGTGGACTTCCCTGGATCCAGGACTTGGTTTACCGTCTGGACCAGGTGGAGACTTGAGCATTTACAAAGACAAACAAACCCCAGGAGAGTTCTCTGAAAAGGGGGTTTCCTGGGCTATGAGACAATAGTCTGTAACAATAGTGTGTAACTGTATCAAAACAGAAGAAATGGCACAAGCTGTTATCTGTTACAGAAGAGAGACTCCAGCCAGGTGATGTCTGTCTCCTGAAAGCTGGGATCCACCTTTCACAACTGGGCAAACAGTGTAAGGATTAGCCATTGGGTGAGAAATACTTATTAACAGGTTGCTTTCCTGTCTAATAAGGTGTAGGTTATAGTTTGTGTTTTTCTTTTACTTGTAATATTGAATCGCTATCTCAAGTTCTGTTAAATAAACTACAGTTTGATTTTTACTACAGACCCATCTGAGTGCCTTGTAGTAAGGCGAGAGTGTTGAACTAACCAGCGAAGCATGGTGCATGGCTTCCAGAGAGGCAGCTGATTGGTGTATATTGCGGTTATCCAGATAAGGGACCAGGCACCAGTGTAAAAGTGGGGTGTGTAAATTTCTTGTAGAGGGAAAGAGTGGGGCTTGTGGACCCTGGAGCAGAGCGCCTGTGTTGCCAGCAGCTGGTGATTGGGGAGAGTTGCCCCAGTGGGCACTGACGGGGTTTGGTCCCACTGCAAGCAGGTGGCAGAGTTTCACCCTGTACACCTGGGCTAACCCTGAAGTGTCACGCTCAGTGTGGCTTGAGCTGCAGAGTGGTTCTGTAACAAGGCACTCCAAAGGTAAAATGACAATCAGCATTTCTTAGTAAAGGTATTTATGAAAATACTAAGGGGGCTTTCCAACTTATCTTTCCCCTTCCATTGCAACTGCAAATCTAATGCCGTTATCTGCTGCCCCGCCCCCCCCACTCTTTTTTTTTTTTTTTTTTTTTTAAGTCACCAGCCTCTGGCATGGTGGGCTGGAGAGGCGCTTCCTTCACATGTGCTGAATGACTGACTCTGATCAGGAGGAGAAAATAGCAAACCAGGGAGGATACTTTCCATGAGCTCCTTCAGTCCTCTACAGCTACTAACAGTAAACAATGAGAATAAAGGGGCTGAATTGTCAAGAGCAGAGTCAAGAACTGGGAATGGAGATATCAAATGCTGGAGGAGAGGCAAAGGGACAGAGGTGCATTGGAAAGTGCACCAGGACATTATAGCTTTGCTCAGGCAACAAAATGAAGAACACTGAGCTCAATGCCCCAAGATCCCAGACCACAGCAGCCTTTCCGTTCAGGGAAACTATAGTTGCTGTTCCATATAATCCCTAACATAACATGTAGCAGATGGCATGCACCCTTACAACTACCCA
Organism: Chelonoidis abingdonii; assembly: GCF_003597395.2. NCBI lineage: Eukaryota > Metazoa > Chordata > Testudines > Testudinidae > Chelonoidis > Chelonoidis abingdonii. The sequence continues at coordinate 183,031,333 of NC_133770.1, read as the reverse complement.
TCGGGGAAAACAAATAGAACCATGACTATACCTACACTGACCTGAGATAATTACAGGATCAACTACAGGATCAGCCAGCAAGCACAATGCACTATCTACTTTCACCGCAAATGAAACATTTTAATATGTATATTTTATTTTATAAAAAGGAAAACAGTCTGGGTCACAGCACTGCTAACATGTTTTCAGCTTATTTATTTGCACTTCAAGTTTACTGTGTCTATATGAACAAAACTTTAGTGTTTGAAAACCAGAAAATATTAGCCTATTTTGACAGGTTTGCACAAGACAGACATGACACATAATAGAGCATCCCTTTGCCCCCACAGAATTATTAATGGCAGGCAATATCCCCACCATATTTAAAGTCTATAAACATGAAGGGACACGAGTTCCCAAAAGCATCACACTATACTGTTACAGCTGACTGTTAAAATGCCCTTTTAAGGCCTCCCTCAACAGTACAACTCCATGGTTGATTCTTCTAATAGCCCTTGTAGCAAATTCAGCAGACAGACTAGTTTTCAGGATGCTCCATGCGTTGCTCTTACCTGCAGTCACCACCCTCGCCCAGCTCCCATTGGCTGGGAACTGGCCAATGGGAGTGTGGAGCCAGTGTTCTGGCAGCACCTGGAGCCCCATGGCTGCCCTGCCTAGGAGCCGGACCTGCTGGCCGCTTCCAGGGCACAGTGCAGTGCCAGCTAGGATAGGTAGGGATAACACTTTTAACAGCAGTCAGTGGTGCTGACCGGAGCCACCAGAGTCACTTTTCGACAGGCTGTTCTGGTTGAAAACCAAACACCTAGTCACCCTAGTTCTGTTGTCCCTGTGCTGGAGGCCTGGAGTGAGCTCCATACAGATCCAGGAATGTGGCCTTTCATAGCCAAAAGTTCTGCAGCTACTGCTTTGTGATGGGTGTGGTCACAGAAATTCCTTCAAGACTGTCACTAGATGTGCTGGGATACCACTGAGAGCAAACCCCCCTGCCAGAGAAGGCTTCCCTCCACTCTCATCTTGCTGAGTTAGACACTCCAGTCAGCTACAGCACAGACCAAGAGGTTGGGTCATGCCCCCCTGCAGTTCACAGAAACTAAGATTCACTTAGCCCAGGGGCTTCTCAGTTAACAGCGACTTTCCCAGCATCCAATATTCAGTCTTTTTGGGAGCCTAAATCACAAATGAATCCGTTTTACTCTGTATAAAGCTTATACAGGGTAAACTCATAAATTCTCCCCCCTCTATAACACTGATAAAGAGAAATGCACAGCTGTTTGCTCCCCCAGGTATTACTTACTTAGTCGGGGTTGATTAATAAGCTAAAGTGATTTTATTAAGTATAAAAGTAGGATTTAAGTGGTTCCAAGCAATAATAGACAGAATAGAGTAAGTTACCAAGCAAAATAAAACAAAACATGCAAGTCTAAGTCTAATACATTAGGAAACTAGACTAGACTCCTTCCTAGTCTGGGCCCAATCCTTTTCAGACCCACCTTGTGGTTTATGGCCTGAGTCCAGCGATCACTCACACCCCCTTAGTTACAGTCCTTTGTTCCATTTTCTTTCAGGCATCTCTTTGGGGTAGAGAGGCTATCTCTTGAGACAGCTGAAGACAAAATGGAGAGGCTTCCAGGGCCTTTTATATTCTCTGTCTTGTGGGCAGAAACCTTTTTGTTTTTCTGTGCAAAATCACAGCAACAAGACAGAGTCTTTAGCCACCTGGGCAAGTCACATGTCCATGAATGATTCAGTTTTTTCCAGATCTATACCATAGTTTACATGTTAGTTTGAATGTTCCCAGGAAAGTTCAGATGTGGATTGGCGTCTCCCAAAGTCCATTGTCAGTTAAGTGTTTCTTGACTGGACACTTACTGAAAATAGTCCTTTCTCAAGAAGCTGACCAAATGCTTCACTGAGGCTATTTAGAATCAAACACACTGAGATACAAGTACATAGCCAATACTCATAACTTCAAATACAAAAAATGATACACACATACAGACAGCATAATCATAACTAGCAAATTACAACCTTTCCATAGACACTTTACTTGACCTCCTTTGTACAAGATTTGGTGCAAGTATAGGACCTTGGTGGCAACAATGATCCATACGGTCACAGTTCATATCAATAACGTCACATGCTTTTCACCCCAAACCTGCACAACAAGGTGATCCCACCAATCAGTGCTCATTTCTTTGGCCCAGAGCTGCCTATCCCCCACATGGAGTTGCTTTGTGAATGCCAGCAATAACATGATATTTCTATTCCTCATCCTCAGGTATCCTTTCTCCATCACCACAGCACTGGCTGCAGTAGTAGTCGAAGTTCTGCAAATCCAGCAGAGTTGTGCATCTTGTATTAGCAATGGACACAAAAATTGCTCTGAGCTTTGCAGGGTCCATGCTTCTGCCAAAGTCTGGTGAAGGCCAAAAAGTGGCACATGTAACTCTAGGAATTTTAAAAGAGGCATGAAAATTTTGAGATGGAATAAATATTAAGGGATAGAGAAAGAGGCATTTTGAGAACTTAACCCCTGGGTTCCCAGAAACCTCTGGGCAAACTGCTGGTAGCCTGAAAAGCACTGCACAGGATGGTGGTGCAGAACACTCTAGGATACCAACCTAAGGTGTAACAGTGTCTTCTGTTGATACAGCCACTTGTAGTGAGAACGTGCATCATGAGGTGGATCACTCACCACTAGTCTGGTACCTCCTCTTGATCACTCTGCGGATTAACTCCTAAAGTCAACCCCACCTTCTGTGGTCTGCATGCTTTCACACCATCTCTGCAGCTCCTCTTCCATCCCAGGAACTGCAATGTCCTCTTCATGATTCAGCCCTCTGGCTAGATCACTCAGCTTTCTTCCTTCCAGGGTACAATCCTTCACATCTCCATCCCACAGTGACTCAGGCAGTCTTCCCATTCACTGCCTAGCAATGCCACTTCCCCACTGGTGGGAAGGGAGATGTGGGCCCGCCCACTTCTGTGAGTTCCAGTCCAGGGATCCTCAACCCAGCGGATCTGGGCTTTCCTTTCCCAGTCCTTACTGCTCCTTTCCTGGCCTGCGTCCTACATCTCCTGGTTCACCTCCTTGCCCTGGGTGTACCAGCTCCAAACCCTCCTTCCTGTTCCCAGGGAGTGATTGTCCTTTCCCAGCAGCCCTTGTCTGTTGCCACCTTCCTGGCTTTATAGACCTCATCGATTCCTGCATAGGTGAACCTGCTTGCAGTCAATTCCCTGCTCCCTGGCTCAACTTCCAGGTGAAGACTGTGGAGTTAATAAACCTACCTGCCCACCTTAACCCCTTCCAGTCCTGTATAAGGTAGACACCCAATCACAACATGCCCAAGCAATATGCAAGAAGCAGCCGCTGTAAGCCCAAAAACTTCAACCAAATTCTGTAACGTAGAAAGTGACGGCTGTGTCTGACACCTAGTCTACGTGTCTGTTTTGATGTGAATTATCTTTCTCACATGCTTCCACATAACAAACCAATGCTTGTACTCTGACAGCATTGCATTAAGCACAAGAGCTATGGCAGTGGTCCCCAACCTTTTTATGGCCAGTAGCACATTCATGTTTTCAGAAGAGTGTGGCGGGCGCCAACAATTTTTCAAGGTTTATTTTGTATTTGTACATTAAAGAATATGAAAAACATCATATTTAATATATGAATCCAGAGAGAAGACGGAGAGAAGCTGCAAGGACAGAGAACACCAGCGCCCACAGCCTGCAGCCCCGGAGTTCTCTGTCCCCATCAGGAACGGGGCAGCGGCTTGTCTCCCCTGCTGGGCACTAGGCGGGCCCCGTGCCTGCTGGGAACAGAGAACACCACGCTCACAGCCTGAGTTCTATGTCCCCGTTAGGTGTGAGGCCATGGCTTCTCTCCCCTGCTGGGCACTAGGCAGGCGCACATAAATGCCCTGGCGGGTGCCATCGTGCCCGTGGGCACCATGTTGGGGACCACTGAGCTATGGGGTGGGTAAGAAAGAGTACTTACAGGGGGACAAGTTAGGTAAATCAAGTTAGGAGGTAGGCAAGTAAATACCATTGTTGACATTTACAGCTGCTTCAGAGGGGGTCAGATTCTGATCTCTGGGGAATTACAATAGATTTACTTTTATACAAATAAAGGCAGAATGTGGCCCTCCTAACTTTCAAAGTTTATTTTTTTAAAGCTGCAATGACCCATCAATGTTCTTTCTTTGAAGTTGTTACATACAACAATTTCCCCATTTCCTGGGAGTCGGTCTGTTTGGCTAGATGAGCAAATTCAGTGTATCCAGATTTTGGCTTTTGCAATGTTGTCTGAATGCTGAAAATCATTAGAATTCCATGTGTTCCTCCATGTGATTCTCATGGTATGATTTTGTGGTGATCTGATGTCATACTCAACCACAGAAACCCATGATCTAATATACCATAATTGTTTAAAAATATAATGTCAACCACACTGGTTTCCTATCCTCACAGGAAAAATATTCACCTCATAGAAACCCTTTTCCTCCTAAACTGGGCTCTGAAAGATGGCATTTAAAATACCAAGTGAACCACAAGGATTAAAATTATTAAACTGGTATGGACTTGATGCTTTCCCCACCCCCATACCCCATTGAGAAAAATGAGACATTTAGTACATCTTTAAACTATTGTAGACCATGCACTGAATCTTGTGGGCCAAGGTTTTATTTACATTATGGATGTCTTTTTACCACTCTACTAGGACACTACCTTTGCACTACCAGAGCGATGTAAATGAGAATTAGGCCCTGTGAGTGTCAAATGTGATTTTTTTAAAAATCATTTAGAACTTTGAATTTAACAAAGTTCTGGTAAGAGATGGCTAAAACATAACTTTGCCTCACAACGGATGCATTCCCATATAGAAATAATAGTGGGACCCAGCAGCACTCCAGAGGCAGAATAAAGATTGGAATTTCCCAGGTCATGCTCTGGAATCCAGCTGTCTGCAAGACATGTTGTAATCTCTCTCACTAGAAAATATGTTTACAGCTGTTTTTTGTTTTCTGACACATGTTTAATGTCACTGTCTAAACTAATCCATTCTTGACAGACCGAGCAGTCAAGATTACTATGGAGGATTTTGAAAGCACATGTTTCCATTCCCGCCGCCATGGGTCCCATTCATTTATTTCCCCATTATGTAGATTAGAAAAAGTATCACCATTAGAAGAGGCATTACAGCCTCACGTTCAGACTAGATTCAGGAGGGGATAATGTACCCCAAGATCAGTAATTCATCTTACTCAAGACATAGAAGGCACACTTGAGTCAGGAAAAAAAGTTCATACCAAGTCTTTATCAAGTGGACAGCAGCCTACAACACTGTGTGGCACCTCAGGCTGACTGTGAAGGTGCTGCAAGTTATTCCTAGTAAGTTTTGTAGATGGTGCATTCATCCAAGAAATGAGCAGCAACCAAAGCTTCATCCTGGAAGTCAGGGAGAAAAATTGGTTGCCTTAAACATTGCCACAATTGCCTTCCACAAAGGTCAGTTTTGGCTCCCCTAATGTTTCACAGATACACATATGAACTTCCTCAAACTCAGGCCAAGAAGTAGGTGTATGGTGATGACATCTGTTGTGCTGACACTGTAAACTACTTCCACAAGGTTAAAAGGAATCTCGACCAACACATGGATACTTTGAGCACTTGCTTCTGGGAATGGAGAGTAATTCTTAGTAAAACCAACACAGTTGCAACTACTTCACAGCTAAGAAACCATTTTGCCAATATCACCTCATCCCAATCTGTGGCCAAGCCTGGCCACTGCCATTCCATCCAGTTGTCACATACCTGGGAGTGAAACCTAATTGTAGCCTGACAAGAATCAAGAAATGTAGGCCTGGAAGGGATCTTGAGAGATCATCTAGCCCAGCCCCCTGCAGTGCAAGTTTTCTTAGACTGTCCCTGACAGGGGTTTGTCCAAACTGTTCTTAAAAACCCCCAGTGACAAGGATTCCACAACCTCCCTTGGAAGCTTATTCCAGAGCTTAATTACCCTTATAGGTAGAAAGTTTTTCCGAATATCTAGCCTAAATTTTCCTGGCTACAGATTAAGCCCATTACGTCTTGTCCTACCTGCAGTGGATATGGACAACAATTGATAACAGTGCTCTTTATAACAGCCCTTAACAGATTTGAAGTTATCAGGTCCTCCCTCAGTCTTCCTTTCCTCAAGAATTAACATGTCCAGATTTTTTAACTTTACTCAAGAGGCCAGGTTTTCTACACCATTTATCATTTTTGTTGCTCTCCTCTGGACTGCCACCAATTTGTCCACATCTTTCCTAAAGTGTGCTGCCCAGAACTGGACCTAGTACTCCAGCTGAGGCCTCACCAGTGCTAAGAAGAACAGGACAATTACCTCCTGTGTCTTACATACGACATTCTTGTTAATACACTCTGTCTGGAATGGCTCATGTCCAAGCGTGACAATCTCAGGGCAGATTGTCAAAAGCAGGGCAGACACCCCAAATTTGCGGTATATTCTATAATCAGATTTCGCCAATTTAGCAACAATTTAGCAACAAACGTGAACTCCTAGATCACTGTAACAGTCTTACCTTGGAGTCACAGACATTTATTCCCCTCAGGCTCTCCAATCTATCTTGACACCCAGATAAGCTGGACTTGGTGATGAATGGACACTAACACCAAAAAACACAAAATATTCAGATTGCTTCCAGTGTCCAGAGCCCACTTTAGCTCTCAAACCAGAGACAACACCTGTAGCCAATCTTGCACAGGGCTGCCCAGAGGATTCAGGGGGCCTGGGGCAAAGCAATTTCAGGGGCCTCTTCTATAAAAAAAAGTTGCAATATTATAGAATACTATATTCTCATGGGGACCACTGAAGGGCCTGAGGTAAATTGCCCCACTTGCTCCCCCCTCTGGTCGGTCCTGATCTTCCAATAAACTAAAGATATATTAATTAGGAAAAAAGAGATAAGAATTATTTATAGGTTAAAGCAAACAAGCATATATATGTAAAAAAGTTTCAGTCTGTGATTCAAAAGGTGACTAAGATGTAGAAATCTGTCAACACTGATTTTCATTTTAGGGCTTAACCCTGCTCAACCCTGGGGATCTCTACCAGGGATGCTGGAACAATTTGTATAGTGGAGGTGCCGAGAGCCACTGATCCAAACGGTAAACCCTGTATATGATGGAAACCACTTCAAGCCAGGGAAATGTGGCGGCACCCCCAGCACCCTTAGTTACAGCAAATATGTCTCTTTTTGTTTCTTAGCTCCAGACCTGTGAGAGTCCAGACAGCAAAAAGATGAAAAATCTTCATATCCATTGTCTTCATTTCCCTCTTCCAGTCTTCAGACTGATGAGATGAGGCCTTTTGCACATAGTTCTCCATGGGCTGATGGAGCAAATAAAAAAACTGCCAGAAATAGAGGGGAATGGACAAGGGTGACAGATGAGGCTGAGACAGAGAACTGCAGGCAGCAGATCCAGTCAAGGGAAGGCACTTCTCCCAGAGTTTCTTCTGCCACTTCTAATGAAGTGGTAACTGTGCCCATTGCTTACTACTCCCTTCCTGTTGGTTGTGGTCAGTGAAGAGGCATCACGAACCTCAAATCTGACCCTTTGAATTTCCTGGGGGCTTTGCATTTAAATCCCTAGCTCCACTCCAGTGGTGACTTCTGCTCCAACCCAAAACCTAAATGGGGTATTTTCCTGTTCCAGTTAAGATGCAGCCAAAATCTTACATAAACAGTCATTCTTACAAGATTTCTGCCCAAGATGGCAGAATCCTTGCTCTGATTCAGCCTCAAGCCCAAAGCCTAGGTTAAACCTAATGCAGACTCACATCTGAGCACCTCCTCCTTGGTCCATCTCTAGTTATAATATCTTTGGAGGAACATCTGCAGGCCTGGTCTCAAATCAGGAAGTAGACAGTCAGGTTACAAAACTGGGAATTCAATCTCAAAATAAGTGTTAAAGTAAAAGTTTTGTTTTTGACTCCATTTGTCTGTTTACAATACATAATGCTAAAATTGTGACCAACTGGTTTTGGTGTTGAGAACAGCCCTTTAACTGTAAAAGAATGTCCCCATCAACTATTTCCCCATATAAGGAAAAAGCACCAATTACTGGCAATAAATTGGTATGGGGGAGGGGCAAATCTCACTCTGTTTATGACATTTTCCTGTCAGTAAACTGGATGCTACAATGCAGTCAGCAGTTCCCTACGTGTTGTGATGTTCACTTTGAGCCATGCAAGTACAGTACATTACGACCTACTATGAAATGTTTGGATTGCTGAGAAACAGAAGCATTCAGAGGCTGCCAAGCAGATACTTGCTATTCCCTTGAGCATTCTGGTTGTGTAGATGTGCATCTAATCATACAAGGCATGTGACTATATTAGTCTTAATGAAAGGATGATGTGCTGCAGCTGGAATCTTACTTGTAATTTATTTTACGGTCTGGCGTAGCAGATTATTTGCATTTTTTTTGACTGAGGATGAAATGTCTTTCTCACAAATCGGGATCAGTGATAAGCATTGGAGAAGAGTAAATATAAATGATCCACTTTCCTTACATGGAAAATGTGCCATATTAGCCAACTGCATGTTAGCCTGATATATAGACCGAGCGGGGAAGAGAGTGTTCTTCCTTTTTTTTTTTTTTTTTGGCAAGGCAAAGGTTTGACTCAGCAACATAGGGAAATCATTTCCAGAAATTTTGAGGTACAAGTGTTAATTATAATATTATCCCCTTGAGTACTGGAAGGAGAAGAGCATTTGCATCTCAGTCCTATCTTTATAATGGGACAATCCAACACTCCAGATATTTAAACATAAACCCTCATCGTGGGAGAATCACAGTCTGGACCCAGAGCTGAATTTTGAAGCTTAGACCAATCAAACCCAAATTCTGAACTTCTAAATGTTCACCCAAAGCTAGTATCATGCTGACTCAAGGTGGCCTTGTTTCAAAGATCATGGACTCCACTATGACAGCAAATGAGCATGCTAATAAATGGATACCAGGGCACTTCTAGAAAAAGCTAGTTTATTTCTCTAATATCTAGAAATAATTAAGTATTCTTGTCAAGAGTCAAAGTCATAAGGTTAAATTTCTGTATTGCCAAACAAGTCCTAGCAGTTATTTTGCAATGGAACCATTTGGGGCCACTTGACAGCCAAAAGGCAGTTCTGAACAGAAAGCTCTGCTCCTAAGTTGTTTAGCTTTTTGATTTCCAAATCTGAAATCTTGATTTTTCTCATGCATTCTTATGCCAGAAAATATATTTGAGGAAAACAGAATTCAGTGGACCTACTATTGCTTTACACTAGAGTGCGATCAGAATTGGTCTCACAATTAATACAACTACATTATCTTTGCAATTTTGAAGTTACTGTTCTAGGTTGCCTAGAGATGAATCAGAATTTTGCAGCTCAGACTATGGCTGAAGTTCTGTGTGTTTCAGGGTGAGGGGAATCTAGTCCAGGCATTTTGGATCAGGTGTATGGCTATAACATATTAGCACTCAAGAACACTAATCAGGTAGAAGGCGGGGATAATGCGTACAGCATTTTAATTACAGTTGGTGACAAAAAGAGGACAGGTGTTTAGAAATATGGTTATCCTTTCCAGTGTACTCAAAGGAGGGCTCCTCAGCCAACACCTTTAGCCAAGTTGTTTGAATATTAATCTGATCCTGAATAAGTAATGGACTACGTAGCAGGTTAACATTTTTATTTTAACTTTTTCTTTTTATTTTAACCTTCTGCCCTGGTAGTTCTGTCTTCTATGTCTTTAAACTGATTTTCCTTGCACAGGAAGATCTGGGATTTACCCTTTGACCTACAGCCTGACATTATGTATTGGCACCAGTAATGGAGAATGTGAAAGCAGCATTTGGCTGGCAGCATGATCAGATACTATAAGCCATCCTTTTATTAGAAAACAATCTGTTTGTCCTGTGCATAAGAACATAGGAATTGTAAGACTGGATCAGACCTGAGATCCATCTAGCCTAGTATCCTGACTCTGACATCAGTCAGTGCTTCAGAGGAAGACATAAGAACTCTGCAGTAGGCAGATATGGGATAATGGATTCCTCCAGAGTAGACCTCATCCTGATCTTTCTGCTATAGAGGGTAGTAACACACACATACATTACTTGTTAAGCACCAATATGCACTTACACAAGAATGGCCCCTGCCCCAAGGAGTCCACAATCTTAAAGACAGATATGGACAAAACAAGTCACGTTGGGAGATCCACAGGATATTTTAGTGAAGATTCTGTATTTGGAATTCAGTGAGTGATACTACTGATAACAAGTGAGCTAAAGAAGTATCCAGATTACTCATCCAAAACTGTGTTGGCTCTGCAATCCCAATAGGAGTAGTAAAATCTTAATTTTGGACAAAGTTAGTTAGATATGTCTGAATACACAGGAGGAAGAGATCAGTGGAGTAAGCTACTCCCCCTTTCAACGCAGACTCTTTTCCGATTGTAGCTGCACTTTAACCCAGACATACTCTTGATTATTATTTACTGCCTAGGATCTCAGAAGATTGTTTGGACATTCTTTTTCTTCTGCACTCTTCTAAGTTCCCTGAAGTCATCTACTGACCATGAGCTATCCTATGACTCAGTGCCATTAGTGTAGATATGGACCATCACCAATGGATCCTTGACCATTGACATCAGAAGCCTATGCAATCTTAGAGTGACATATTAGGTCTTGGTTCTAGGAAGGTAGCACACTTTTTGTTGTTCACCTTACAGAATGTTCTCTCTGTTCTTTTGAGCATGGAATCTCCAACAAGAAAGGTTTTTCTTTCTTGGATGGCTGCAGAACTCTTTAAGGGCAAGCTTGATTTTCTCATGATTACAAAGTAAATTTGGTTTCATCAAAGCCTAGGAGGGGGTAATAGCATCAAGGAAACAGTTACTACACTGTAACTGTCTCCTTAAATGACAGAGATAGCCCACACAACTTTAAACTTTGTGTGACCTATTGAATATGTCAGTGTCAACTTTTGAGATTTCCATTTTTATTTGGTGAACATCATGTTAATATTTCAACCTGCATTTTGTACAAATCAGTAGTGTACCTTTGAGTATTTGTTTTGTGACCGGAAATGGACATCTAGTGGAAAGAATAAATCTAGGAAGCTGTGACAGAGTAATCAAAGGCCATCAACTTTGATTGGCTTTATCCCAGGAGAACCATCAGTTTGCTACCTGCAGGGCCTTTAATTTTGTAAGAAACTGTGCTCAGAAGCTGTCTAGGAGAGAGGGGGCATCAGAGCCCGGAAATTCCCCAGCTGAAGTGCAGGAACAGAATAGGTGTCTAAGCAAAGGGAGGCATTTCACCATCAAAAGCAAAGCAGGCAGACCTGCACATGATTTACTGTTGAAAGGACTTGGACCAAACCTGGTCCAAGTAGTGAGTGGTGAGATCAGATCAGAGTGGCTGTGTTCAGGAGTCTGTGTTCCATAGATCGGTAAGTCTCTTGTTCCTTTCAACAATAAGTTGTGTGCATTTTAAAGGTTAGCAAAGGAATTTTTGTCTCCTTGATTTTACTCCCATGTTTTTCCTGAAGAGTGTAACTAGGAAACCAGAACTCCCACCCCAGAGACCACCTGGCTGTGGAACATGACTGAGCAATGGGGGCTTGGGACAGTTTCCAGGGACTAGGCAGCTGGACTGTAAGATCCCACTGTCCAAGGAGAGTGTCAGACATGAGGACTGTACCTGGGAAAGCACCCTCAAGACCCAGAAATCTAGGATGTGACCAGTTATTACTCAGCCCAGGGGGCTTCGAAGAATGTGGGACTCAGCAGTAGGATCCCATCACAACAGCCGGAGATCCATGTAGAGAGCAAAGCTGGGCCAGGTTATGACACTTTGCACCATTTCTTAGCAAGTGACCTCTGCAGGCTACCACTCTAGCCCTTATCTACCTATTTTCCAGATTAGTATTTACCCACACAGCAAAACAAGTCATTCATGTACAACTGAAGCTGAGAATTTGAATAGGAACATGTCTGGAAATTCTAAAAAATAGTGACTAGAAATGGCAGTGTGGGTTTCCAGGATGAGATTCCTCCTATCCTATGATTTACTGTGTTCTTATGTAAGTCAAAGACTTATGAAAGGGGGCCCCACACTATTGTCTGTTCTGATAGCTCTGACTAAGCAGGGAGGAGGGAAGCTAGTGATGGCCCATCATATAGTTTTCAGCTCTGCATGGTTCAAGGAATTAGAGATCTCAGTATGCTTTGCTTGTTTAGCTCTTGTCTATTTCTGAAAGAGTGGGGATCAAACGTACTATAGGACTCCGTCCCTACCCGTAGTTACAACTTATAGCAGTTTTATGCATTATTATATTATAATCCTCATATTGCCCTGTTTGATCGCTTTTCAAACAAAAGTACAAAGAAACCTGATCTTACTAATCCCCATCAGTTAGAAAACGGCCTAGTACAAAGGGACTGGTAAGCCTGCTTTCTAAAAATCGCCGGGTATGAAAAATAGGATTTCAGTTTCTTGGCAAAAGATTTTCCTCAGTACCAATGGGCTAAACTATTTTTAGATTGCTCTGAAGTATGTGTTAGGACCTCTATCAATTAGTTCAAAGAACAAATTTCTCTGCCCTAATCTGGAGAAAAATCTCACTCTTTTCCCATTGCATTGCACGACCTTGAGCTGAGCAGTCTCACAGGGCAGCTTTCTTGGAAGCTTTCCTCAAATAATAGTTCTATTTTAATCCCCTCCTTCCCCCATGCACTCTTCCATCCAAGCCTATTATCGTTTCCCCTCCAGTGAGCTAGTCATGCGGTCATGGCACAGATCTAGGAGATCTGAGTTCTATTAACTCTATCATAGGCTGCCTGTGTGCCAGTCACTTCAGAGCAGATGGTTTCTAGCTCCTAAATGGGAATGCAAGGAAGGAAGCAGCCCTATGCAGACTCTTTTTTGTTAAGTCCTTTCAATCCTCTATGCACACAAACAGTGCAAAGGACTCGGCACGATTAGAATTAATGTTTACAGTAGCCTGCACAAGGGAGCCAGGTCATGGCACCTCCGCACCAGTCTGTGGATCTAATGATCCAAAGAGGCAGCACATACTGGACATTTTTTAAGACAGGTATCGTTGGCTGCACACTCCCAGAAAGCCACCCCAATGAGACACTACAGCTTAATGTTATAATTGCACCCTACACCCAAATAGGCCTCAATTTCCTTACCTGAAAACATATTTACCCACCACAATGTTTCATTGAGAGGTCTAATTCATTGCCTACAAGTCATAATGAGAACCTGAGATGTAAATTATTACACATCAAACAACTAGCAGACCATTAACGCAGGAAGCCACTGCTCTTTACATTTCAATTCCTGTTGCATTCTGTTGAGTGTACAATACCACATTAGATTCACTTGCCCTTCCTCTGGCGGAGGACCTGAAGATCAAGACTGATACAGTATTTTCTGAATAGTGCAACTAAGCCGCTTCACTAGGATCAGATGGTTGCACTGAAACTGATCTCTCAGCAGTGTGAAAGAGCAGATTTGGTCTTTAAAAGAGAATGATTTCAGGATGTAACAGGAGAAATTATGGGCCACAGAGCTTTTACAGTGATGACTCAGAGGATGCTGGTGCATGTGGTTAATCTGTGGCAGCTATTAAAGGATGAAATGATCATTTTAAGCCATGACACTGGCAGAAGATGGTCAAGCCTCAAGCATATGATGGTTACTAGAAAGCTGTTTGACTTCAGAGGGCTGCTTAGTTGCCTTTAGAGACATATGGTGGATTATAAAGGATTACTAGAGCAAAATGTACATCCAATGGAGAGTTTAAAGACCAAAGTTCCTGGGGATTTGTATTCACACAGTTCTCATTGCTGGGACTGATTCTGCATTAGGCATGTAGATTTCCTGTTGCTCTGTCCATCATCTGCTATTCGAAGTAAACCAAAGTTCAGAGAGACTGACTTCATTTTTGTGGTATCTACACAACCACTCACACACTAGGTCTAGTTCAGGGTTTGTTCAAATGTGCTAGTTAAAGTACTGTCTGAGTGGATGACCTATAAAAGCCCTAGAACTGTAGCACTTGAAATGTGTCTTACTTGATTATCTCAGTTTCTAGCTGCATTAAATGATGGTGCAAGCAGTTGTCCTGTCAGTATATAATACTACTTAAGTTACAGCACTTCACATCTTGCAAGCACTCAAGACACTAACTAACTAATCCTCCAAATATCCCTGAGGTAGATATAGTCACTGGGGCTGGTTGAAAATTTTCCACTGAAACTGTTTGACAGAAGATTGGGCTTTTGATTACATGATATTTGCTGTGAACAGGGTCTGCTTTCCACATACAATTTCAATAGTCAGTCAAACAAGGCCGAAGTATTTCAATTCGATATGTTGCTTAAAAAACAAATCCCAAAACCCACCCAACATTTTCTGTGGAAAATTGACAAAATAAATAGTTTTTGTTAAAGTGTTCTGTGAAAAGAATTCCCACCCCTAGACACACACACCTTTCCTTCTCCCCCATTTTCCAACCAGCTCTACTAGTCAGTTTTATTACCCCTGTTGCACTACCGGAGAAAGTGAGACATGTCCCCTGTTCAGAATTTGCACCAACAGGGGACGTATCTTACTTTCACCAGTAGTACAACAGGGGTAATACATCTAGGGAGAATAACACCACTTCTAAATAACACCCATTTCCCTGCACTTGTCTGCCAGAATTTTGATAACCAATCAGCATTTGGGAGAAATAGGAAGATAAATGTTAGAGGAAACTTTTCCTCACTTGAAAGCAGACAGATAATTGCCTCCATCTACTCTTAAATCAAGTTCTCCTTTCCCATTAGATGAGCTGTGCTCCTTCCTTAGCAATGCCCTCTTCCGGTGCACTTCTAAACAACACATTTCTGCAGGGCAGCATTCACCTCTGTGTAGAAAGCCTGCCTTGCTGTCAGGACCCTTTACTGAGCAGTGTAATTTCAAGAGACAGTGGGCTGTGGTGAACCAAGCCCTAGCGAATGGTGATAAAAATTTCTAAGTAAAGCCTTACTTGGTTCAAGAAATGACTTCCTTGATGAGGAAACAAAGCTTTTTGGGGTATTTTTCTTTTGAACCAATGAACATCAGTACATGCCTGGGTTATTCTTTTTGCATTTTGTAAAATTTTAGGGCCAAATTCTTCCTCAGTTATAGCCATGTGGCCTCCCTGATATTAAGGCCTTGTCTACACTTGCAAGTTGCAGCGCTGGTGAGGGGGTTACAGCGCTGCAACTTAGCAGGTGTCTACACTTAAAAGCTCAGCCAGCGCTGCAACTCCCACAACCTGGGCTGCTTTCCGGTAAAGTGAGGACCAGAGCAGCTGGTGATGCAGCGCTGGTCATCAGGTTGGACACTGCAACAGCGTTTTTGGCCATCAGGGACTAGGACTTACCCCAGCAGTCCTCTTCATGCTCTCTGGTCATCACTGCACCCACTGAGCCCTGGGCTTCAGAGCCTGAGAGGGAGGGGGAGTTTAGAGGAACTCAGAGAAGGGAGGCACGAGTGATTTGGACCCGACTCCCAGCGAGTATCGCAGGCAGGAGCTATTTCAGCTAGGAAGAAGCTAGCCCAGTCGCAGCTGCTGAACCTGGTAGTGAGGAATCCAGCAGAGGAGCCTGTCCTGGTAAGAAGCTTTATTTATAAGGATGCAATGTTTTGTGAGCAGGGGGGCATTGGCTGCCTGCAAGCATGCAACAGGGAATCATACCCATTGATGTACCTGTAGCTGCTCTTGCTCACAGCCACAGAAACCCATGGCTTCCAGAGTGGAAGCAACCCCCCACCCCTCCCCAGGTGAGCTGCAATGGCTGCAAGATGCTCTGAGAGTAGCCGCGTGCAGAATGTGGGGTTAGGGTCAGTGTGTTATTTACCTGCTAGCTGCTCTTGGGCTTCCAAAAGCCACAGAAACCCCAGTGGCTTCCAGAGTGAAGGCAACCCCCACGACTCCTTCCCAGGTGCTGCATGTTCAGATGGCTCTGCGAGTAGTGCTGTGGCAGATGTAGGGGTTAGGGTCAGTGTATATTTCCCTGTAGTCTGCTCCTAGCTTCCACTAAGCCACAGAAACGTCAATGGCTTCCAGAGTGATAGCAAACCCCAACAATCCACTCACCCTTTCCCATGGGAGACCACGCAGTACAGCCCCCCCTTCCCACCTGGAGCCGCGTGTGGGAACACTCGCGCATCGATCTATCTGCAGCTGCCGCCCTCTCTGTGTCTATGCTCAGAATGTGAATGATGCACTACACGAGTAAAACTCTTTAAGCAACAATGCAGGAGTCTTGATTAACTAGTTTACTCTCTGTTCTTTTTTTTTAAAGTGACCTTGGAAATAGGCTCCATCAGTGCAACGACTTCGTGAATAGAACAGCAAAAAGCTTAAGAAAAAAACCAAGAGAAGGCTAAAGAGAATTGGTGAAGCATTTTACGAAATCGTATTCCCAGAAAATAAAAAGTTGCAGAGATCGGAGGATAAGGGAAACATGAAACAGGAACAGGCTGCCAAGATAAAAGGAGAAGGCGCCAAGAGAAGAAATTCTCTACCAAGAGAAGCACATGATAGATCGGACAGGCGATGACTTAAAAAAAAGGGGGGGAAAAAAGCCTCTCATTCTTTCATACGTAATTGAATTTGTACTTTTCCAAACTATATGAATAGATAAAATTTAGTACATTGCACATCACATATATGCGTGATTGGTTATTAAGCGCTGTTCAGCTGTGTGGTCCCGCCACTGCAACCCTGGGGGTGTGCACCTGTTGTTGGTCCACTGCTCCCGCAGGGTATGCCCTGGAAACGCAGGGCAGCAGTGGATCGGGGCTGCTGAAGGCAGAGGCAGGGGCCTTGACTGGAAGGTAGGTGTCTGGCTGCAGCCAGGGCAGGATGTGGGGCTGGTTGGAGCAGGGGGGGGCGGGCTGCTCAGCAAGTGGGGTGCACGCAGGGGTGACTTGAAACAGTGGCAGGTGGGTGCGTGGCTAGTGGCAGAGAGGTGCAGAGCTGGTGCGTAGGCAGCAGTGGTGTGGGGCGGCCTGGCGGCTTGGCAGGTGGTGTGCCGTGGCAAGGGGTGGCTGGAGAACAGGACAGGTTGTTTGGCAGAGGGGCTGTGGGACGGGTGCAGAGCTCGGCTGCAGCAAGGGGGCTGGACTGGGTGGGAAAGGTCATGGGGTTCAGCAGAGCGCAATGGAACCCAGCCCTTTAAGTAGCCCGCCAAACACCCTTCTACTCCGGGACCTTTAAATGGCCGCGGGAGCGCTGACGTGAATGCAAAGGGAGGTCGGGGCCCCAAGGCGGCTATGTGAAGGACCGGGTGGGCAGAGCGCACGCTGAAGCCCCAGGACTCTTTAAATTACCCCCTCACTGCCCCGGGCTCAGCGGGGGCTTTTAAAGGGCGCAAGAGCTCAGCCGGGGTCCGACGGGGCTTGCCGAGTGCTCGGCCGGCAGCTCCGCAGTGGTCGGCTGCGGGGCTTGCCGTGCTCTGGGCCGGAGCTCACGCCGGGTTCGCGGGGCTTTGGCGCTGCTCTGGCCCGGAGCTCCAGCCAGGGTCCGCGGGGCTTGCCGTCTCTGGCGGAAGCGGGCAAGGCTCCGCGACCTGTTCTCCCTGGCCGGAGCGCGACAAAAGCCCAACGCTCCATCTCAATTGTGTGTGTGTGGAGCGCCGCAAGCCCGCCGCCCGGCTGGAGCTCTAGCTGAGAGAGCGGGGGGCCAATGCCGCGCTCACCTGCCAGGGCGTTCCTCACGAGCGAGCGGAAGCATGGAGCAGGACCATCAGCTGGGGACGAGGGTAAGCTTCTTTTTTTTTTTTTTTTTTTTTTGTTTTTTTCTTTTTTTTTTTTTTTAAAAAAGGTTGGTGACCTAAGTGCGGGGGCCCTCTTAGGCAGGGGGCGAGTCCCAGGCATCACGGGTCGGTGGAACAGGAACGCGGAATGACCGCACTTTCTCCGTCCACTTCCACAGCGACACAATCAATGGGTACGAGGTGCCTGTGGGATAGCTCACATGCAACCCACTCACAACACGAGCTGCAACCACTGCAAGTAAGTGCTGGTCGCTGTCAGTGTGGACACACTGCAGCGCTGGCCATACACAGCT
Source organism: Chelonoidis abingdonii (assembly GCF_003597395.2). NCBI lineage: Eukaryota > Metazoa > Chordata > Testudines > Testudinidae > Chelonoidis > Chelonoidis abingdonii. Next base: position 183,013,160 of record NC_133770.1, on the reverse strand, counting down.
GTACGACCACAGCTGTAACGGCCAGCGCTGCAAAACTGTAAGTGTAGACAAAGCCTAAGAGACCAAAGGGATTGCACTGGTATAGCTGAGAGAAGACTCTGATCTCTAATGTTGTGAGGTTTCCTTTAAGCAAGATGAAAGTATTTAATGCTTACTATTGTGTAAAATAATTCTTTTAAACTAAGGTTGTTTACTTCTCTTCATTTGAATCATGATCAGATGTGTTCAGGACAGCAGTGGCATGAGTTTGATTAAATGAATGACCTTTTCTCCTCTTTCCTGAAACTTTCAGGATCTTATGTTTTTCACTCTCTTTTTTACCAGGTTAGTCTTTAAATTACTGAAGACAAAACCATAACTGAAAACTGAACTATATGATTCTAAAAGAAACCAGATACATGATTCGAAGAGAAAAATCATCTAATTTCCCTCCAAATAAGTGCCCTGATCCATAAAGTTAAAGTTACTATAGCTTCATAATACAGGATTATTTTTATTAGCAAAATTCTAATATTTCCTTTAGTTGTAGAAAAGATGGATGTGCAGTATACAAACAGAAATTTAAACAATAAAGATAGGAGATGCATCAAAAGAAAAGCATGTAGCCAGATTAATTGCTTATAACTTTTTAGTTTAAAATGTTATTAGATGCAGATGATGGGAGACTTGGGCTATACAATATCAGTTATATAGAACCTTTATATTATTTAGCTAGTAATTTAAGTTAGGAAAGCAATTCATAGAATGTAAGCTTGTGAAATGTAACTGTTGCAGGAAGATGTAACATATTACCACAGCTTCTGTGCACACACGTGCACACACACACACACACACACACACACACACACACACAAAAGGGCTCCAAGACTGGGGTCTGTCTAGAACGCAGTTAAACAATTAATAATATTTTGTCCCCAAAAAAATGATACTATTTGCCACTTTCCGCAGTCGTTTGACCAAGTCTAAGAAGGAAATAATGAGAAGTAAGCGGACACAGAATCATGATATTCTTTCTTACTCTGTATTTACTTACACATGGTTCCTTGAATAGGAATTGATATTAAACAGCAAAAGTAGCAACAAAGCTTACGGACATATACCTTCTGAAAGCACCTGTTCGCATACCTTCAGCCAATCAGCAATTGCCTCCGAGTTTGTTTTCCACTACTCCGGGGCTGGACTTCATGTGACTTACGGGACCTGATATTCAGTACTTTGTACACTCATTTGCCCCCGTTCAAAGTCTGTACAAAATGGGTGTAAGATACTACAAAAATCAATGGCAACATTTTCCATCTGCTTTACACAGATATAAACAACTACATTATGTACAAAGCACTGGGAAATTGGGCACATAGACGTAAATGTCTTCCATTATTGGCTCATCAAGTTTTAAAGCATTTGTGGCCGTCAAATAGTGCAACTCAATATTATACCTTCACTGGCTTTAATCTCTCTGCAAAGTCCCTTAGCTCCTCTTGAACATAGGCTAAAGCAAAAAATGTGTTTCAGAGCTCTATTAGATTTCATAGGTTCAAAACCTGCTTTAAACTTTTGCACCAATTCTCCTAATGTGTCCTCTGTCCTGCTCCCTTAAGTTGCCATATCATCGCAGCAAAAGAGAGAGCATTCTGAGTTGCTGCTTTCCCACAAGGGAGTGTGCCCAATGGCACTGTGCAATATGGGCAAGGCAAAACCCCACACCCATTAAAACTCACCTATTCTGAAAAAAGAATGCAGACCAGGCTTATTGAAAAGGCTTCCTCTTACCCATTAATCTTCAAGCAAGCCTGCACATAGTTATGACTGAGTCTGAGCCCAATTTTGAGCAGATCTGTGCTGGTTTATAGCTTTGTATTGAAACCCTGACAAATCTGCAAGTTTCACATATTTTTACATAAACCAGAGTTGAAACTTAGTGAGTGTTTTTCTCTTTGAGATTTGGGAATAGTTCAAAATGGAAGCCCTTCGTGGAGAAGTGCTGTGTGAAAAGAACATATGGACTGATGTTAGAGATGGACCTAAGCCCCACAGTTCAGATCTGTATCTTGATCACCCAGTGTTTTGGTCCAGGACATTTTGAAAAGAAGGGTCTTTTGCAAAGTTTGGACCCAGATGTGAGTTCAGACCTCAAATATACCCAAAGCCCAGGTCAATCTGAAGCCAAGGTTTTGGTTCAAACTTTATTTTATTTATTTAATTAATTTATTTATTAAAGAACTTTTCCTACAAACCTCAGCAACGCACGCTAATGCAGGTTCCAGTTTGTGCTGTTCCCTGCTCTTCCTAGTGATGACACATCACGTTTACTAGGATTAAATACCTGCAGTATTTTTTGCCTCCTGCTCTTTGTAAATTATGGAGCATCTGGGTAGCTAGATAGGCACCAAATGAACTAGATGCTCTATTTTATGGCACTGTACAAACGTAGTGAGAGACTCTTACCCTGAACAGTTTACAATCTAATAGACAATGCAGACAAACAACAGGAGAAAGACAAACTTTACAGATGGGGAACTGAAGCACAGATAGACATGACTTGCCAAAAGTCACACAACTAGTCTGTGGCAAAGCCAGGAAATGAACCTCAATCTCCTGGATGCCAGTTCAGTGCATTATTAGCTACATTAGCCTTCCTCCTGCAGTCTCCAGTTGACTTTGCAGTTCAGCCCTTTCCTGTGTATTCGGTTCTCCTCAATGTTTGTATAATTTGCAAACTTGATCACAGTTGGATTTATGTCAAAGAAACAGCCAGATAAAAAGACACTAAGCAGCCATAGAGGGTGCTTAGAAAGGCTCATTGTGTTAAGTTTAACTAGCCAAACAAGCCACATGTAGGAGGAAGCATCATTTCCTGAAAATGGACATGCTTCACCACTGTGACGAAGACAAGTCTGCAGACCACCTGGAAGTGGTCCAGGAACAACCCATAGTTTGTTGGCCACACTTTGAAAAGCAATACAACTAAATAACTTTGTCATGATTGTCTTGTACTGGAGACAAGAAAAATGGAAAAATAAAATGATTCAAATACACAGAATTGTTTTATGCAACATTTATTTCATGCAATGATTATTTTATGTATAAGTGTTTTATGTAACACGGTCACAGAAGAATCAGGGAGTGATTAAGTAGATAACTCTGGTGTTTTGATTCTCAGAGATGCACAGCAGAAAGGACTTGATGATTTTTAATATTATGAAGGGCTAATTACACCAGTGCGGATTGTAAAACAGATTCCCGAGGCTGTCGGAAGAGGATTTGGGGAGATAAATATCTGAGAAAACAAAGAAAACTAAACAAAGAAAATGGTTACAGATGATTATGCCCATGGTATATCTTACTACACTCTGATTGAAAGAAATAAGAGGATTACTTGGACTACATTTGGATGAGAAAAGGGGATCTTGAAAGGAAGAAAGAAAGAAAGAAAAGAAAAGAAAAGACTGGTGGAATATCCAAGGAGAATGTTGTTTGGAAAATTATACTGTTGGGTAAAAGAAATGACATTAAGTTGTTAATAAGCCCTCTATTTGTATTGGGGCTATCTGTGGGAGGACTGGGCCACACAAATCCAAATTTAATGGATTATTTAATATCTGTAACATGACCAAATCCTGAAATGAACTGAAGCCAGATGAAATGAGTAGTTTATCTTCTTTCAGTATTTAAGCAGCTCTTTATAATTTTCACTGCAACACTGACTTTCTTAAAGGGTCATTACCTTTGTTTTTTAAATGGCCCCAAACTGCTGAAATTTTAGTTAAACCTGAACTCTGAATTTCCTAATACTGAAGGTTTAGTCAGTGGCTGGTGTCCCTTCTGATGGCTGGGCATGGCATAGCAGCCCCTTCTATATCACCCTCAGTCACCTGCTACTTAGGCCTGTTCTGTTTGGTGACTCCGACCCCTGACCAGGAAGCTTACAGCCTCACCCCTTCTGGAGTAACAAAAACCCTAAATGAAAACATGAAGTCTTTGGGCGGGATTCACAAAGCATTGCAATGCTGAGTATCACAGTGCCTAACTTTTAGGTGCCTAGAAAAAAAAAACAACCCACCCAAAACAACCCACCACCACAGGAACACCACCAGGATCCACAAAGCCAAGTTAGGCACCCAGGCTCCCAATACAATGAATATGGGGAGAGAGGTGCTTTACAATGTGATCAAGCCAGCGTGCTAGGTGGGGAGCTACCTAAGCTAGCCACTGGGAGATGCCAATGACAGACGTGTGTACTAAGCCTCATCCTTCATACAGAGACAGATACCTAAGTTCAGGTTAGAAGGAAGCACCTGTCTCTGCTTAGCAGTCCACAAATGGGAACCTGGAGTCAGGAAGTTTAGGCCCAAAAGTTATTTCTTGTAGCAAGGAGCTAGGTGCCTGCCTCATTCCACACAAAACAGCCAGAGGAGGAGCTCCCGGCCAGCTAGGGAAGAGAAAGAGCCTGACTTCTTCGCAGTGCCTGTCAGGCCAGGTCAGGAGACAGGGCTATGGGGTGACAGTGTGGGGTGCTGTGTGGGGCAGTCAGACAGGGGCTCATAAGTGCTTCTGGGGGAGGACAGACAGGGACATGGTCCAGATGGGAGTGGAGGCACAGCAGGGAGGGAGGTGCACGGCCACATGGTTGTAGAACTGATAAATGAAATTGTTTTTAATTGTTCACTTTATTAATGTAACTTCTGTTCACCATTCACTACACTTGCCTGCATTGTAACTTCTGTTCACTGTTTGCCATATTGTAATTCAAACCCCATTTTAAAACGCTCACTCCATTTTGTAAAAGCTTCCTCCAACCTTCATTTTTTGCAAACCCTGCTGTAATCTTATTAGTTAGTTTAGATGTGTGAATGAGGCATGTATGGATGATAAAATCAACCTCCAGCCCCAGCCTGTCCTGATGAGGTGAAGTTCAACTACCAACGGCTGAAGACCTAGACAACAGTGAAACAAAGTAAAAAGCATCCACCCTAAAAAGAAAAGGACAAAAGAACAACAGAAGGAAGATCAAAGCCAGGTTCAAGGCTGAAAGTCACGCCTGCAATTGACGGGTGATCAATCCAAACCCAGAGGCAGCGTGACACAGCAAGAACTATAGACTTTGAATCCAAACTAAAAGCCTGTAAAAAAGAAGGGTGAGATAAGAGACTTTGGGTAACATTCTGCTGCCAACATGGAGCCAGCCACCTGCTGATTAATTTAACAACAGCAGAATGAAGCAACTCCCATGAACTAACATAGGGAAAAATCCCTATAAAGCTGGACTCTGAAGACTGAGGACTTTGAGTCTATGGTTCTGCTGCCAGCCTCCAGGAGCATCAGGTGCACCTGACCCGGACTCGGCTCCACTCTTGTGTACAGGGTACCTGGCCAGTATTCTGTCACAAGCAACTTTAGGCTGGTAACTATAATATCTATCCAGAACTTGTATGAATGATTGTGTGAATGGATATATAGGAATAAGTAGCTAAACAACGTTGTTTGCTGTTATCTTTTATTTTATTATGGTATTTACAATAAATGTGACAAATGTCTTGTCCCCTTTAATAAGATCCTGCTAGTTTTTTATTGGTATAACATGGTGATGGAGGAGGGGGTGCAGAGCTACGTAGGGACAGATGATGGCTGAGTGGGAGTACAGAGATACATGGGGACAGGGGGAAGCAGAACAAGGACATATGGGAGTGGCTTAGGCACATAGGGATGGAGGGGAGTGAGTGTTTGAGTGGGAGTGGAGGGACACATGTGGACAGGGGGTGCAGGAACCCATGAGGACAGGGGGCAGATGTGTCAGACTGAATGGGAGAGGCAATGGTCAGCCAAGGTCTGCATGGGGGAAATTCCTGAACAATCCCTCCCCGGACCCTCCCCAAACCTGTTCCATACTTTTCCAGCCCAAACCCAAAAACCCTCCAAGTTCACACCCAGGCCCCTTCCCAGCAATTTACTTCCCTCTCCTGCAGCTCCTCTGTTACCCCTGACTCCCCCAAGCCTTTGCACTGCTTTTGAGGGGTGCAGGAAATACGGTTCTGTATTGTAGTTTAAATGAATTATTACTCAGAGTTCTGTACTAATATGTCTAGTAAGGAATCTATTTGTAAACAAAAAAAAAAAAATCCTGAATCTTTTTGTTGTCTATATTATTGCAGACATACTTGCCAACAGGTATTTTGAAATAAATGCTCCAAAATAACTGAAACTGGTGTGATTACATTATTTTATTTTGACAAATAAAATATTCAGCATTTTGTAGAATTTTAAAATATTGTGCGCAGAATTTTGATTTTTTTTGTGCAGAATTCCCCCAGGAATATGAGGTAGAGATGCCCCCCTTGTAAATTTCAGCCCAGTGGTTAGATTACTCACCTGGGACATGGGAGACCCAGGTTAAATCCCACCTCCTTTGCTTGATGGGTACAAAGGGAGAAAAGCCCTGTTCAACTCCTCTCAGGAGAGGGCTCTAACCACTGAGCTGTGGGATATTCTGATGTGGGCCTTGCTCAGTCTCTCCTGTTGAAGAGGTTCCACTGCAGATAAAAGCAATTGGAGAAGGGGAACTAGACCCAGGCTAGGTCCTGCAGAAGTTTTGTGAATCACAGAGGAGCTAAAACTAGGAGTTGGGGTATGTCTACACTGCAATAAAAGACCCACAGCATGGCCACAGCTGGCCTGGATCAAGTAACTTGGACTCGCAAGGTTCAGGCTGCAGGACTATACAACTGCAGTGTAGACATTTGGGCTCAGGCTGGAGTCCGGACCCTAAGACCCCATTCAGTTTTATAGCCCTGAAGCCCAAACCTCATGAGCCCCAGTCAGCTGATCTGGTCTCTAAAATTCAATGCAGTAGGTTTTTTTTTATCACAGTGCAGACATACCATTAGACTCTGCAGCCTTAGCACTTTTGTGGACCTGAGCCTTAGTGACTATTTACCAGATCTTTGACCGCCAAGCTGGGCTCCACAGTCCTTGCCCCTTTAGTCCCAAAGCTTCCATTACCCATCCTGCAGGGGTGGGGTCTGAAGAAACCTAAGATGGCCCTCTCCTCTGTATGCCACACCAGGGACCTTGTGATAAGTAGCTAGCAGCCGTTTCTTAGAATCTCTCACAGGTTTCCTGGGCTGCTTCCTATCTTTACCTGTTTGCAGCATCTGCTATGGAACTGTACTCTCCAGTCCTCTCTCTCTCTGGAATTTCATATGCCCATACAGCTTCTCCCCATTTGTTGCTGAGAAGCTTTCTCAGCATAGCTCCTAATCTCTCAGGCAGACCCCTGGTTTTCCTGCCCTCCTCTCCCACCATGGTCAGAACATAAGATTTTCTTTCTCATTCCTGCCTTATTGGCCTTGCAGCCCTTACTTTATAGGAACCACCCAGGGTAGTTCTCCTCAGCTGAGTCTACTTCTTAATTGCCTGTCTCCCATCCAGGTGTCAGAGAATGAGCTAATATGGCTCTCCGCTCCCCTTAAAATTGTGGCATTTGCAGACATCATCACACTTAGGTTTCCAACATTTGTATTTTTTCCTTTTATCGCTCTTGTTTCGGAAACGTAATATGCTCTCAAACCAGTGATATGTGCCTGCAACCTTAATGTTACCTTGATGAAGTTTTATTTTGGTGGGCCTCAGACAATCCTGCTGTTACTGAAATCCCTGGAGCTTTGTCATTGGCTTTAGTATGAGGTGAAGCAGAATCTAGAGAGGTGAAACACATGAAGTGAACTGAAGAGAAGAATCTGTTTGTTTGTCAGTGTGAAAGGCTTGCTAGTAAGGATTCCAGTCTTGGTTCCTCTCACCTCAAATATGACCACTGGTTTTATGCAAAAAGTTCCATATGCAATTTAACCTCCTTGTTTGTGGTTGAGTAGCCAATTAGCCTGAAGTTCAGAAATGTTTTGTGATGTTAAAAATGTGTCATAAATGGAAAAACTAATGTAAGCAGAAAGGCAGTTTAAATAAAGATAAAAATGTAAACAGTGCCTGTTTTATTGTGTGATTAGTAATTCCATGTGTTTAGTGTCTTCTGTAGAGAATGGATTTGGAGGGGAAGGGAGAGTTTTCATAGTTTTAAGCCATGTAAAATTCATAAAAATATTTCAGAGTAAACAAATCTAAAATAATTTGCATCTTTTCCACTGAGGAAGTGCTTAAGTAGTTCTGCTCTCAGACAGAGCTGTTCTACTCTGTGCATTGTAGTCCGGTGTAATGAGACTAAAAGTTAAAGTGGAATGAATTATTACACTACCTCTTCCTCCTCTGCTAACTCCTACTCCCATTTTTGGTAACTTCATTTTTCCCACTGATGACCTGCCAGACCTTGTTGCCTCCCACTTTCCTTTCTTGATTCACCTCTTTTGACCTACCTCTGGATTAACTCTCGCACTCACTGACAGGGTCAGTCCTTGGACCTTGTCTTCACTAATCCCTCTCAGATTTCTTACTGAATTTCATATCTCCTTATCTCCTTGAATATCACTCACTCTCCCCTTTTCAAGAGTGACACAGCAGCCATTCGAGAGCTCAGACAGGCCTAAATTTTGACTGAAATGTCTAAACAATGAGATTGCTAGGCAGGTTCTGGCATGGTGGCTGAACCACGTAAAAGAAGGGCAGTGCAGTTCTTCACCCAGTCCTTGTGAGCGAGATGCAGTTCAAGTCCCTCAAGCAGCCATCGGAAGATTCTACGATCTGCATCCATCTGGCTGGCGGAAACCTAGTACAGTATGATCACTGCAGCTGCAGCAGGGGCATTGAGTCCATAAACTGGGTCACTGGGTTAAAAAAAAAAACAAAAAAAAGAGCAGGTTTTGAGGTTCCAAGGTGAGAGAGGAGAGGCATGTACTTATCTTCCTTCCCCCACACCCAATTACCAGATTGATGGGTCTGCTCTCTTCACTGACACAGAATTTGGGAGGAGGGTCATATGATTAGCTCATTCTTTTTTCTCCAGCTTTCACTCAGTCTGGGATGAAACTACTCCCCCAAGCAGGGCCGGCTTCAGGCACCAACGAGCAGCAAGCTGGTGCTTGGGCGGCCCATGGAAGGGAGAGGCACATCCGGGTCTTCGGCAGCAATTCAGCAGCGGGCTGCTCAGTCCTCTTGGAGGGAAGGACTGGATGCCGAATTACCACGGAAGAACTAAGCGGCGCGGTAGAGCAGCCACTGAAGTGTGGCCAATCGTGGCTTTTTAAACATATATATATATACACACACATATATATTTATTTATTTCTCTTTCCCTCTTGAGGTGGCAAAAAGGCTGGAGCCGGCCCTGCCGCAAGTGAGACAGTATAGCAGGAGGTGGAGTGGACTGTCGGGCTCCACCCTGGGGTTGGGTTTTGGCAGTCTCACAAGATAAACATTTCTAATGCTGCTGCACTTGAAGTGTTTTAGGAGCTGTCAAGGTTTCTTTCCCCACTCTGAACTTTAGGGTACAGATGTGGGGACCTACATGGACACTTCTAAGCCTAATTACTAGCTTAGCTCTGGTACATTGCCACCTCCCAGAATTCCAGTGTCTGGGGCACTCTCTGTTCCCCCAAAACTTCGTCCCCTCCCTGGGTTGCCTTGAGGGACTTCACCAATTCCCTGGTGAACACAGATCTAATCCCCTTGGATCTTAACACAAAGGGAAATTAACTATCCCCCCTCCTTTCCCCCCCATCAATCCCTGGTGAGTCCAGATCCAATCCCCTTGGATCTTAAAACAAGGAAAAATCAATCAGGTTCTTAAAAAGAAACCTTTTAATTAAAGAAAGAAAAGGTAAAAAGTATCTCTGTAAAATCAGGATGGAAAATGATTACAGGGTAATCGGATTCCTATAGACCAGAGGGACCCCCACTAGCCTTAGGTTCAAAGTTACAGCAACAGAGGTAAAATCCTTCCAGCAAAAAGAAACATTTACAAGTTGAGAAAACAAACATAAGACTAACACGCCTTGCCTGGCTAATTACTTACAAGTTTGAAACATGACAGACTGATTCAGAAAGATTTGGAGAGCCTGGATGGACGTCTGGTCCCTCTTAGTCCCAAGAGCGAACAACAAGACAAAGAGCACAAACAAAGACTTCCCTCCACCAAGATTTGAAAGTATGTTGTCCCCCTATTGGTCCTTTGGTCAGGTGTCAGCCTGGTTTACTGAGCTTCTTAACCCTTTACAGGTAAAAGAGACATTAACCCTTAACTATCTGTTTATGACAGGAGCCAAGTCCCATTTGGAATAGTGACTCAGGCATTTAGGTGCCCAAGTCTAATTGAACGTCAACATGACTTAATCTCCTGAGTCACTTTTGGATCTTAGGATCTTAGGTCTGGTCTATAATACAGATATATATCGGTATAACTATGTCGCTTTGGGATGTAAAAAATCCACCTCCCTGAGTGACATAGTTATACCAACCTAACACCCCTGGGTAGACAGCACTATGTTGGTGGGAGAGCTTCTCACATTCACACAGCTGCCACCTCTCGGGGGGCGGGGGAGCAGAGAAGGGTTGGATTAACTATGCCAGCAAGAGAACTCTCTCCTGTTGGCTTAGACCATCTTCATTAAAGCACGAAAGTGGCGCCAATGGAGCGTTTTAAGTGTGTCGCTGGGATTTTAAGTTGCTTAAGTGTATGTACACAGTGAATGGCAGCCTGCAAGCAAGTCCACCGACTTGGGCTCATGGGGGCTCACACTATGGTGCCAAAAATACCTGTGTTGATGTTGTAGCTCAGGCTGGAACTTGGGCTTTAAAGCCCCCCCTCACTTCCTCCGCCCCATCCCTACACTTCAGGGCCCAAGCCACAATGTCTACACAGCTATTTTCAGGGCTGCAGCTGTTGACCATCAGAGGAGTGAAGTTCTGGAACAGCCTTCCAACGGGAACAGTGGGGGCAAAAGACACATCTGGCTTCAAGACTAAGCTTGATAAGTTTATGGAAGGGATGGTCTGATGGGATAGCCTAATTTTGGCAATTAATTGATCTTTGACTATTAGCAGTAAATATACCCAATGGCCTGTGATGGGATGTTAGATGTGGTGGGATCTGAGTTACTATAGAGAATTCCTTCCTGGGTGCTGGCTGGTGAGTCTTGCCCACATGCTCAGGGTTTAACTGATCACCATATTTGGAGTTGGGAAGGAATTTTCCTCCAGGGCAGATTGGCAGAGGCCCTGGCAGTTTTTCGCCTTCCTCTTCAGCATGGGGCATGGGTCACTTGCTGGAGGATTCTCTGCACCTTGAAATCTTTAAACCACGATTTGAGGACTTCCATAGCTCAGACATAGGTTAGGGATTTGACACAGGAATCGGTGGGTGAGATTCTGTGGCCTATGCAGGAGGTCAGACTAGACGATCATAATGGTCCCTTCTTAAAGTCTATGATTCTATGACCTGGGCTCTAAGGCTCACTGCTACAGGCTGCCGCTCGCTGTGTAGACATACCCTTCAGTGCTTTTGAAAATTGTACCCATAACTTCTGCGTGGTTGCCCTTGCAACCCTTCAGGATCCAAGCAGGACTTCATACCTTGATACCCTCTGCTGGGACACATAGCTCTAAGTATCTCCTCTTCATAGAGCAGGTTTGGGTCTGAAATTGGCCCCTTTAAGCCACAGATAAAACTTTTCATAGGGGTAGGGCTGTTCTAAGTCCAGAAATAAGAGGGGCAGGAAGTCTTCTTAGCAACTTAGTCTTCCAAATAAATAAAAGTAAAAGAGTTAAATTATTACACTGTGTAACTCCATTGACTTAAAAACAAGTAAAGATACACATGGAATTTTCATTTCTTATCTTCTTATTCAAGAAACCTTTAACCTGAACATATTGAAAGGCCCTGCCAAAAACAGTTAATCACCCTGGGAGGAAATGTAATTTAAGCTGTCACCATCTCAGTGAGTAAAAGCGGAAGGAAAAACGTTTGTGGTTTTTCTAAAAAAAGGGTTTAAAAGTTACCCTTCCAACAGACTTCCTGGTCTCCAAAGAGAGTGTTATAATTAATTAATGTACAAGACTCTCTCATCATGCTACATTAACCTTACCGAGGATTTAAGACTAGGAACAGGAGAAGCAAAGCTGCAAAAGCGAAAGTGAAGGGAAGATGATACATTAAAAAGCATATTCCTGCCCAAGGTGAGTATTCCTCTGTTTACACTGCCTGCTATTGTTGCAAATGCCTCAGAAATGTCCTCTCCTCTATTTACTTTGGGCTTGATCCTGCAAGGTGCTGAGCAATCTGGCTTCAATCCAGCACAGCAATTAAGTATGTGCTTAACTTTAATGAGTGATCCCACTGATCTGCTTAAATTCTGTGTTTGTTCACAGACAGATTCCTCAGCACCTTGCAGCTCCAAGCACTTTAACTGCAACAGTGTCTCCCTCCTTGCAGTCTGCCATTGCAGCTTAGCTCTTCTAGTGTCTTTTAGGGTTCACTCATATCTGCTATATATTGATGGGAAATGTTAGATTGCAAGCTCTTTTCAGGGGAAGGCGTTCTTATTTTTATTGACGTGCACACTACTGAGCAGATGATCAACACTTAAATACAATATTTGTATTGTATTTGTCAGGCAAAGAGTTTCTCCTTGTGTTGTTACAGTTCAATATATTATACTTATCTAAAATGATAGGCTAGGCTAGGCTAGGCTACCAGAAAAAATTGGTAGCCTAAAAGTGGTGCTCTTTAACCCTACCTTTAACCAAAGGGCAAATAAAAGAGTACAAGAAGTCCCAGGGATGCTATAAAGCAGGGATTGAAGGCCAAGGTGGTGATTCTTAGTGCACTTTTCCCCATATTTCTGTTTCAAAGGTCATTTTGATTGTTCTTTCTGACTTTAACCAGCTGTCTTTGTATTCATTTGCTTGAATTTTAATCAGGGAAGTATTCATTTGTTTTATTATATGTGATTCTAAATGACATGGGTGTGTGTAATGACTGGTCAACCATACTGCTCCTTGCTGGTCCCTGGTGTTGGGCTAAGTGTGTTGTAGTCCCCTCTGTACTTCAAGTATGGAAGGTATTTGATTTGTTCTAAAAAGCTTGAACAGAAGCAAAAAGCATCTCTGAATAATCTTTGAAGAAAGATTAGTGGTACTTGCCACCTCTTTATATCTCCTGCCACAAATGTTAACTTGAATACAGTTTGGTTCCAGACAGAGAAAGTATCATGAATATTAGAGCAAATATTAGCTGATAACATGTGCCAGAATATAGCCTCACTGAAAGCTCTTTGAAAGTCACCATTCAGCAATCCTACAGAACAATGATTTAGGTGGCCAAATAGCAAATTATGACCAGGGAGCATTTTAAGTGATAGTTAGTCCACAGGTTAAAATGATTTTGACTAAATATTTGTGGAATAATTAACTAACAAATTCATTGAAAAGTTAAGTCATGTAGTGGATTATTTGTGAATAGAAAAAGGGGATACATTCCTCAGCAAACTTGTTCACTGTGAATAGTTCACCCAGCTATATGTGTACAGGATGTACAAAGATAAATCCAGGCAGACAAAGAAATGCAAGAGAATGCTTGTTTACTGAAGGCTTGCTAACGTCAGTGACGTAGGAATTGTTAATTCAGTGAGGTTGCCTGGAGTGTGGAGGGAGGGCAGAAAGTGCCTCACACTCTTAACTGTTATCCAGTTCTGCCAGTCTGCCAAATCAAGCTGTTGAATGCAAAGCAGCATATGGCCCGAAAAATCTCTAGCAAAGCACATGAGCAAGTAATCATAACAAGGCAAAGTGTAATGAAGCAATGTTTATTGTGTTTATCTAAAATCACTGCTCAGCTTGACAGCTTTATGATTCACAACTTGTTTCCGTGAAGGTCCAAGAGCAGGGATGGCCAACCTGAGCCTGAGAAGGAGCCAGAATTTACCAATGTACTTTGCCAAGGAGCCACAGTAATATGTCAGCAGCCCCCCCATCAGTCCCCCAACCCCGCTCCCAGTGCTTCCCACCCACTGGCAGCCCCGCTGATCAGTGCTTCCCCCTCCTTCCCCCGCACCTTCCGATCAGCTGTTTTGTGGCATGTAGGAGGCTCTGGGGTGTGGGGGAGGAGTGAGGGCATGGTAGGCTGAGGGGATGGGGCAGGAAGGGGTGGAGTGGGGGCATGGCTGGTGGCAGAGCCAGGGGTTGAGCAGTGAGCACCCCCGGCACATTTGGAAAGTTGGTGCCTGTAGCTCCGGCCCCAGAATTGGTGCCTACACAAGGAGCCGCATATTAACTTTTGAAGAGCCGCATGTGGCTCTGGAGCCACAGGTTGGCCACCGCTGTCCAAGAGGGATGGTAGTCACTACAGCTTGACTGAATGCATGTAAACAGCAAAAGGCAGATCCTCAGCTAGTAAAAGTCAACACAGCTCCACTGAAGTAAATGGAGCTGGCCTGAGTTATACCCATGAAAGATCAGGCTCCCAAGATAAGACAGCAGACAATACAGGAGAAATACAGAAATTTCCACCACATGCATCCGACAAAGTGGGTATTCACCCACAAAAGCTCATGCTCCAATATGTCTGTTAGTCTATAAGGTGCCACAGGACTCTTTGCTGCTAATACAGGAGTAGTAACAGTTTCAGTCCTGTTTACAGCAATAAGGCTTCCTTTAAAATAAATTGTATTGATTCAAGGGGCACTTCTAACAAGTATTCAAAATATTAAAGCATCGTAGAAACAGTAAACAAGGCATACCAGAAGAAGAAATAGCATGACAGTATCACAATGAGGCTAAGCATCTGGAATAAAAACACTAACCCAGGAACCTATCCTTTCAACAGAGCCCGTTGCCAACTCTGTCCACATATTTATTCAAGAGATACCATCATAGGACCTAATCAAATCAGCCACACTATCAGAGGCTCGTTCACCTGCACATCTACCAATGTGATATATGCCATCATGTGCCAGCAGTGCCCCTCTGCCATGAACATTGGCTAAACCAGACAGTCCCTACATAAAAGAATAAATGGACACAAATCAGATGTCAAGAATTATAACATTCAAAAACCAGTTGGAGAACACTTCAATCTCCCTGGTCACTCGATTACGGACCTAAAAGTCGCAATATTACAACAAAAAAACTTCAAAAACAGACTCCAATGAGAAACTGCTGAAATGGAATTAATTTGCCAGTTGGACACCATTAAATTAGGTTCGAATAAAGACTGGGAGTGGATGGGTCATTACACAAAGTAAAACTATTTCCCCATGCTTATCTTTCCCTCCCCCACCCCTATTCTGTTCCTTATATCTCTTTGTCAATTGCTGGAAATTGGCCATTTTCATTACCACTACAAACAGTTATTTTTCTCTCCAGTTGTCAACAGCTCACTTTAACTGATCACTCTCCTTATAGTGTGTATGGTAACACCCATTGTTTCATGTTCCCTGTGTATATATATATCTTCCTTCTGTATTTTCCACTACGTGCATCCGATGAAGTGAGCTGTAGCCCACGAAAGCTTATGCTACAATAAATTTGTTAGTGTTTAAGATGCCACAAGTACTCCTGTTCTTTTTCCTGATATTTGGAACATGACATTTTTTGTTTGCTTCTCAGGAAAAACATTTCTTAAAACCAGATAATGTTGATGTTTGCTTTAACGGACCAGGGCCCCACATCCTCAAAGGCACTTAGGCTCCTAACTTATTTCAGTAGACGTTAGGAGCACAAATACCTTATGAGGGTCTGGGCCCCGTAGCCTTAGTCTGGCTATTTGGGGCTGCCACTCCCAAAACCTGCATCTCATAAGCAATTTTGGTTACAGTTACAGTTCTTTGAAATGACTAGACTGTCAAGCAAAAGGTCTATCTGCTGCCTGGACTCAGTATAAATTAATATAATGAGAATATGCTGGTCTCAAGCTCTAAATATGGCTACACAGGGCAGTAAGACAGTGACACTGCCTTCACTCAAAGACATAAGACCAATCATATTAAAGGTCACACCTAGTTGCCTAGTCCACAAAGAAACACAAACTTGCAGCGGTTATTATAGAATATGTGCAGTTACTGCAGTAGCATCCTAGATGCATCAAAAAATACAGGGCCAGTCGCTGCCAATGTAAAAAGGCACAGCTCTAATGATTGCCAGGGACTTTCATCCATTTATGCCATCAGATAATCTGGCCCATAATAATCTACAGAGGGTAATAGTCACTCCCTGCCCACTCACCATAAACCTACTGCAGAGGGAAATAAGTAGTGTGCACTCACTGATCACTGTGCAGTTAGATCCACGGGCTTGGCAGTCCGTGCAAGACTGTGAAAGAGATTTTTACTCCCACCTGATCCCTTTTGTGGGTGCATAGAGCCCAGGTTACAGTCTAGCAGCCCATGGTGGCATCTCCTACTCCTCATAAGCTGATATGACAGAAAGCCCTGTTTTAAAAAAGGCAGACATTTTTAATTAATTCTGTTGCTGCAAATTACAGAGTTGAATAAAGGAATTCTTTAGTGAGTGGGTTGCGGAGAAAGTCTAGGACAGGGGGAGCTGAGCTGAGCTGGGGGTCGGACTCTGGAGCTCTGTTCCTCTATTTGATGCGATCTCTTTTAAAGGTCACCCACTGGGAGACAACATCAATCAAATTCTTTTTCTAAAAGGGACAGTGCTACCAGTGAAGATTTATATAACACACTTGTGCTACAGTTCTGTATTTTTTTTAAATCATTTAAAACCATATAATAACTTTAGCAGGGATATCATAAGAGGCTGCCAAAATTTCAAACATTTCCTTGATGTAGGATGATCACAATGGAAAGGAATGTGAATCTTATCCAGCAGTCAGTAAGGTTTTGTCTTCCTTAATCCCTGAAACTAAATCATTGGGTAGTTTTCAGTCTCCGACCTAAATCTTAATTGATGCTTACTGTCATTTAGATTACTGAGCGATTCTTCTAACCAGAGACCAAAGTGCTCTTTAGGGCAGTGATGGTCTAGGAACTCCATGATAAAATATTTGAACAGTAAATAACCCCTAGGATTTATTACTGTTGTGATCTATTCGGGTATGACAGAGCACGACAACCCTTTAAGAAAATCTGATCACTCTGAAAGCTCAAGTTTCTTTTTGATATAAAAATTGCCTTATTTTAGATGGTTGGTTACCAGAACCTAAGCATGGTGTCACAGTGATGAGAATACACATTCAGTAAGAGATTCAATAGAATAGCAATAGAACAGGTGATTTGTTCCCAGGGTGCTGTAACTGTACTTTGCACCATGTAGATATTTGTTTTTTCCAACATATGAATTCTACCCAGGGCCGGCTCCGGGCACCAGCTCAGCAAGCAGGTGCTTGGGGCAGCCAAGGGGAAGGGACAGCAGGTCAGGCTCTTCAGCGGCAATTCGGGGGTGGTTCCCTCAGTCCCTCTCAGAGGGAAGGACCTGCTGCCAAAGAAGAAAGCGACGCATGGAGCTACCGCCAAATTGCCTCCGAGCGCAATAGCAGCTTTTTTCCCCCCCTCCGCTTGGGGCGGGAAAAACCCTGGAGCCAGCCCTGATTCTACCAAACTCCCCAGAGCAAGCCTTCCTATTCTGGCATAATCCAAAGGTTATTTGTTTTCATTTAGCAATTGGTCAGACACAGTAGATCAAAACAGAGAAGCTAAAAAGTCATCTCCATATCCCAGTTAATGACAATCGCATCAGAAGTCTCTTCAAAGGTGCCAACATTTGCAAATAACTAGCAGAGACTCTGGAGTGGGTAATGGAAACAGAGACTTTCCTGTCAAATCCACTGAATTGATTTGGGATTCAGCTTTTCAGAGGAATGTAGCAATAAAACAACATTTTTCCTAATGAAACTGGCAGGGTACCATTTCAATAGAGGCAGAGGACATATATATCTCATCGCTGTGAACATAAACAAGTTCAATTGTGTCTTTAAGAACAGCTACTGACTGTGTCAACTGTACCCTTCTTTCCTCCTCCTCTGACCACACCGTGACTGACAGAGAAACCAGGGAGAAGAACCATTTGGTATGCTCTCCGCTACCTCATAATCCCTTGCTGTTCTTCTTGGTAACTCTGCCAAATAGGGGCTCAGGTGGCTTTCCTTATTAAACCATAATTAAAGGCCACATGCCTTTCTGGCAAACCAGTGAGTTTTCCTAGGGAAAATCCTTCAGACGGTAATGCTGCTCTTTTCAACATTAAGGCATGGCTTTATAGCCCATTGACTTTACATGCTTAAGAAATTTGCTTAAACGCAGCCTTAATCTCTCTGTGCCTCAGTTTTTCCATCTTTAAAAATGAAGATAACACCTTCTGACCTCAGAGTGGTGTTATGGGGGCTTAATATGTTAACATTTGTGATTTATTCAGTGACTACAATATGAAGCACAAAAGAAAATCCTATAAATAATAAATCAGAAGGTGCTCAGCACTTCATAATACTAAGTCTTAGAGCAGAATGCCCATTCAAGTCTAATTAACCATTAATTTCAATGGCAGTTGAGGGTGTCAAGATCAGGTTGTTAGTCCTATGATGTGCCAGAGTTAAAAAAAAAATACGGAGTGAATATTTGATTGCAGTTAAACTACAATCTATTAACACAGGAAATTTTTCTTTGGAAAGGAACTTTCATTAAAAAAAAAAAAAAAAAGACAGCTCCCAATTGCCATAAAACTTCAGGCATACAAGACAGAACCCTATTCACACGGTAACCAGTAATTTGTTACAGAATAAAGGCTAGATAGCCATTTGACATTAGTGATTGGATTCCTCTCAAAAGTACAAGATTTTGTGTAAACTGTAATGATCTGTAAGGTGTGTCCCCCAGTGGTGTCATACATGCCTTAGCAAGGGGCTTTATGAGGCAAGAGGTGGAATATGTTCATAATTATTGGAATGTTTTGGGCAAGTACTGCTCTGTTAGATGTGATCCAAAGGCAACTGAAGCCGCTGAAAACACTGTCATTGACTTCAGTGGTGGATCGGGTCCTTGATCTGTTGGCATTGATGGAATTATACCATTGTAAATAAGAAAAGAATTTGGTCCCAGGTGTATGGAGTCCATGTGAAAATCATAAATCATAATTCAGGGTTTTGATCTAACAATATTCTGATTTGTTCTATGTTTGCTTCTCTCCTTTCATTCACTGGCCAGGATTTTATTTCTTTTGATTTCCTGTTGTGTTTCTCTCCTCTCCATACCTCACAATTCCAGATTTATCTTTAATTTCTACGTTCTCTAAGGCTTTTTTTTAAATCTTATTTTCCCCACAGCCATCATGCTAGGTGTTTATAACCATTTCATCTGGGTTTCTCCTCTTTCCGGGCTTTTCCTTCTGTCTTTGTTTCTGTTTGTTCTGTTTCCCTCCCCCACTTTTTCCTAAACCTCTTTTCATTCACCAGCCAATACACCTTTTCCTGTAAAGTGCTTCTTTTCAATGTCTTTTTAAAATTTTCTCCTACTATGCTTTGCATTTCTGCTTAGCTCTGAATTTTATTATGTTTAAGTTCATTTTGATTCATTAATCATGTTTACTACAGACATTTATATGAGACCCATCACTATATTATTTATAAGAACGTTGTATGACTGAAATAATCTCTCAAAAATAGAGATATTTCACTTCCATTATTTACTACCATTTTTGTTTCTCCTTTCTTTTTATACCCTGTATTATTCCAGCTCTAAGCATCAATTATTATTAATTATTAATTATTATTATTCTTAATTTATTTGTACTGCAGTAGCACCTTGAGGTCCTAGTCAAGGATCATACTAGGCACTATGTAAACACAGCACAGAAAAAGAATTTAAATGTAAGTCTGAGATGAGAGAATAGGTACATATGACAAACATAGTGGGGGGCAGGGAATGGGATGGGAGGGGTCTCCAGACAAGAGGAAGTAAGCACCAGTTGTCACAGTACACAAATTGCCTAGCCATTGTCAAGTGTTTTGTAGGCCTCCTGGCAGAGATGAGTTTTAAGGAGAGATTTGGAGGAGGATAATGCAGGAGGAGGCCTTGCAGATTTTTATGGAGTGTTCCTCAAACTGATAAGGGGCTACATGAGAGAAAGCATGACAGCATCTGTGGGAAAATGGGACTGATGGATGATAAAGCAGAGGTCTACAACTCAGCGTAGTATGAGACATGATAGGAAGGGTGGGAATACCCTACAAAGTGCCTTACACCTGAAGGTGAGTAGTTTGTCTTTATTTACATTCACAGACTTTGGGAACATTTAGGTCCAGATCTGAACTTCACTGTTCAGGCCCCATCTCTAATTTCCTCTCTTCATATTTCTCTCTCTTCAGCTCCAGCTGGCATTGATACTGGCTCACTGGCATTTTCAAACTATCCAACTGCAACTCCACAAGAAATGGTACTTGTGCTGCAGACACAGCCACATATGAATATGAGCCAACAAGCCATAAACCTAAAAACATGCCACACCCCAAACAAGGGTTTAAAAATTACCATTATTAGCCACTAAATAGGGTAATTCTTGATTCCCAAGCACTTGGCAGAACATCCAGATCTGTTTCAGACTCTCTCAGCCCACTGTGGTGAAGTGGCTTTGCAATTTTTATGTAACAACTTGGGAAAAAATAACTACCCATTTCTTCAATAATCTTCTCTTTGTTTCATGCAACTTGCTTTGATCCCGTTATGAACCAATGTGTGATTGGCTGGGTGAAGCCAGTCACAATGCTAAGTTCAGGTGCCAACCAAAGTTCAGGTGCCAACATGGATAAAAAATTTGCTATTTGGAAAGCAATGCATTATTTGTAGATAACCGACTGTATTTACAACCATTTCTAAATCTGTACTTTGGAAGAGAATAAACACATGACCTGTTTCACAGACATAAGGACCCACTCCTCAGCCTTGGCCCACACCAGGGCTCGGCAACCTTTCAACAGTGGTGTGCCGAATCTTCATTTATTCACTCTAATTTAAGGTTTCGCGTGCCAGTAACACATTTTAATGTGTTTTAGAAGGTTTCGCGTGCCTGTATACATTTTAATGTGTTTCAGAAGGTTTCGCGTGCCTGTAATACATTTTAATGTTTTTTAGAAGGTCTCTCTATTGTCATATATAAAGTAAACAAGGTTTTCAAAATGTTTAAGAAGCTTCATTTAAAATTAAATTAAAATGCTGATCTTACCCACCGGCCCGCTCAGCCCACTGTCAGCCTGAGGTTCCATTCACCTAGGCCGGCAGCGGGCTGAGCGGGACCGGCGGCCAGGACCCCAGACCAACAGTGGGCTGAGCGTGCCATAGGTTGCCAACCCCTGGCATACACTTAAAAGTACAGCAGAGCTGGAATTACATTTTCTCTTTAGTGGGCAATTCTGCAAGTTCAAAAAACTTTCCATTCTGAAACAGAACAAAAGAAAAAACTTTTTAAACTTTAGATAAAACTGAAACTTTTCATTCTGATTTTGACCATTATAAGTTTCATTTTGAAAAGGCATTAAAATAATAATAATAAATAATAAATTATTAATAATAATAACAACCCAGTCCACATCTTGATTTGGCATTATCAAAATACTTCATTTCAGGTTTATTTTCCAAACAAAGTTTCATCAAAGTTCACCCTTTCTTAAACATTTGGATTTCCACAAAAATGGTCTTTTTTATCAAAAAAATGGTTTTGATGAAAAATTTCTAACCAGTTCTACTTAAAGTTTTGCCGGCATATCTACATCAGCTAGAACTGTGACAAAACCCACACCCATAACAACAGACCATCAAACACTGTGTAAAACTTGAACAAGACTGAACAAATATAGCTATTTATAGTAAAAGTTGGGTTAAAAAGAATTTTTTGTCACCAGAAATAAAACAAACCACCCATTCATCCAAAACATCTTAGCAGCTTTGGACAAATGTTTTAAATTCCTGTTGCCAAGGTCCTCTCTTTTAGCTACTTTCATTAATAATCAGGAATTTATCCCTAAGAAATATCAAAGCACCTATTTGTTGTGGGTAACAGCTGAGATTACCTAATTCAGACAGCTGTTCCTGGGTCCTGATCTGAAATCACACCAAGAGTTATATAATAATGTAAATAATATAAAGATATCATATTTCTATATTTACACGTGAAATCTGGATGCCCGGTGGCTCTATGTAGACTAGGGGTTCTCAGACTGGGGGTCGGGACCCCTTAAGGGGTTGCAAGGTCATTACATGGGGGGTCATGAGCTGTCAACCTCCACCGCAAAGCCCGCTTGACTCCAGCATTTATAATGGTGTTAAATATATTAAATGGTATGTTTAACTTATTGTGGGGGTCACACTCAGAGGCTTGCAATGTGAAAGGGGTCGCCAGTAAAAAAGTTTGAGACCCACTGTAGACCTTTCACCATATTTGAAGAGTTGACCGAGGATCAGGTTGGAACAAAAGATTCAATCTCTAAGAGATCTACAATTTTGACTGAAAAATATGTCGATAAGAACACTACCAAAATGAAAAGATGGGAAAGGGACTTGGACAAAGAAACTGATCTGGACGATTGGGTTGCTATATGGGAAAAGGAATATAAATCTTCAGTTACTGTGGCTCATAAAGAACAATTTTAGAAGTCACTGTGTAGATGACATTTGATTCCAGTTAAAATCCATCATATTTTTGCTACTAGGGGGCATTCTGTGGGGGAGCTGTGGAGAAAGGGGAACATACTTGGACATGTGATGGTTATGTCCAGGAATTAGATGGTTTTGGGAGGAAATTATTAAGGAGACTCATCTTACAACAAAATGCCAGCGCCAGATCTGCTTACTTAATGATACAGTAAAAGGTCTATATTTTAAACAGAATGACAAATTAGTTTCTTTTTTAGTGTTAGCAACAAGACTTTTTATTGCACCTTGGAAAACATGACTCCTCCTCCTCTGGAACTGCAGTATAGTAAAATACAGAGTATCCTTGTAATGGAAAAGCTTTCACACTATTTATGTATACAACAGAAGTGCCAAAAAGAGAAAGGTATTTAGAAATGTGATCACCCTTTTTAGCATACTCAGTGGAGAAGGGATCTCCAGCCAGAGAGCCAGAATCTTTAGCCAGGTTCTTTGAATATTAACTAGCTCTTGGATAAGTAATGTATTATGTAATATGTTAACATTTTATTGTAACTTTGCCTTAATAAAAATTGTTGTTGTTTTTTTTAAATGACACCCCTCACCAACAAACTATGCCAGCAAAAGCCCTGCAGTTATTCCAGGAAAAAAGTACTTTTGCCTGTGTAGCTTATTCTGTCCTTTTTCCAGCATAAGCTATGTTTTCACTAGGGTGGTTTGCTGGTATAGCTCTATCTATCTATCTATTGCTATACTGACAAACCCTTTTAAGTGTAGAGAAGGCCTCAGTCTTTTGTGGGCTCTCCCTTAGTAGCGCTTCAGCTTCAGGTTGACTCTTCATCAGTCAACCCGAGATAAGAAAGCCTATGTTTTACAGTATAAATCATTAATATTTTTCAGACTTTGTATTTCTGAGATCCCTATAGGCATTATGTCCAAAATAACATCAGAATGTGTGTGGTTAATGGTTATACACATGCAGTATCCTTCAGATGTGTTAGGAGGCTAGAGGTCAAAGGTCAGATTCTTTCAAACAGTCAGGAAGTGGAGGTATCTAGTACAAACTTCACTTCTTGGTGTGTGTTACTGCCTGTACAAAAGACTTTGTTACTCAATAACTTCCACATGTTCTGGAAAAGACTCTAGATCACAGCTGGTTCAACTGACAGTCAAGAGACTTTGTGTCTATTCTGCTCCCTTCATTCTTCTTTATCATAATAAAATTCACACACACTCATGTCCTCTGCTCTCCTCCCATCCTTTACCACCGATTTCACATAAGCTTTGTGGAAACACTGTATTTTTTCTTCAGGTTGCAAAAGCAGATGGCTTCCTCCAAACTCTAATGCCATATGCCAGTCATCTGAAGATCCTTTAGAATATTCCTCTTGCTTTCTATGGAAATAGGGAAATCATATTTCCAGGCTCAGACTTTACAGTGGCCCCCAAGTCCAGGGCAATGAGTCTATGCCCTTAATAGGTCAGCATTTGCCAGCACTGTTGTTTTGATCTAGACTTTGCTATATATTGCATGTGACTTAAACATCTATTTTAGGTACTTATATAGCCCTATTACTCTAGTATCTCAGCACCTCACAACCTTTAGTGTATTTATCCCCATAGCACCCCTATGAGGTAAGGCAGGGAATCACCAGTCCTGTCTGTCTGTCTTTCATAAGCACAGTATTTCATGCTGCCATGCAAGTTCTGACGTGGCAGCCTGGATTATGTTTTTCCCTATGTTAATTCAGAATAAAATTATTTAATATGGCTTAATTTATGAAAATTAGAATGAAAAACACCACTACCTCAGGGATGCATGGAAGAGGTACATTTACATTTTTCTTTGTGTTGGAAACTCTGTGCTTGTACTGCCCTGATAGAAACCTGCCCACAACTTTACAGTAACAATTAAAGGCTCCAGTATTATTTGGAATTGGGAGAGTTTAAAAGGACAACAAAACCAACAGGAAAACCCTGGCCATGGAACTTTAAAAATAAACAGTTGCCTTTCAAGTGACAGTAAGGGGTGGACCCTGATCGTGTTTTCATTACCTTTAGTATAGTAAATAGATGTGAGACAGTGCTCCAAATTCAGCTTTGCCTTGTATCAGTTCAGAATAGTTCAGCAGAGTCTCTCTGGATACACAGAGTAACAGAGAGCAGAAACTGAACAACACAGGGCAGTAGTTGTTTTCAATTCTCTTTAGACTTCCTTTGGCTTCTGAGAGATTTTATTTTTTTAAGGCCAAATGCTTTCCTTGAATATGCTTGTGGAGTCAAATCCTGGTTCTGTTGAAATACATGGACATTTTGTCAATGACTTCAATGGGACAAGGATTTAGCCTACAGAGTTCCCACTAACGTCAATGGGAACCGCCAGTGAGCATCCAAGAGCAGAATTTGGGAAAGACTACTTTAAAATATAGTTATACTTGGTGCGCCTGATCCTTGGCCCCACTCCAGCTGCCCTGCATCACCAGAATATCACAGAACATCTATAAAGTCAATGGATCAGTCCCCTGGAGGGGAATCTTCAGATAGCACAGAAACACCACAATAGTTTCTACTCCTTCTCCTGGCTCAAGTTCACCTGAGGGTTTTCCTCACAGATAAAGGAGACATGGCCAGAGTTTCCATATACCTTGGCAGTTCCCGGATGCCAGAATATCATCTTGGGGCTGTGGGCAGGCAGGGTAAGTTAAGGTAGGGTATAATCAGGCTGCTCTGCCTGGCACCAGAACTAGGCTGAGCCCCAGGACAAAGGGGAGAATAAAGGTGGCTTAAAGCCACCTTTGCCAACCTCCTACCAGGATCGGGCCAACTGAACTAGAAGACTCCCTGGTACTTATTCAGTAAGAGTGTCATTATGGGGGTTTCATGATTCAATTACAAGCCAAATGATGACTTTTTCTAACTGCTGCTCTGTAAACTCCATCTGAGAGCTCAAAAATCAAGCTGTTTTTCTACATCATACACCTCATCATAACAGCAGCAATTCAGAACCAGATTCTTTACTCTCTTGCACCTGGGGTTGTCATTTACCTGTGCAAAGTCTGCGTAAAATGTACAGATTCATAGGCCAGCGGAGACCATTATGATAAATCTAGTCTGAACTCTTGCATAACACAAGATATAGAATTTTACCTAATGATTCATGCATCAGGCCCATAACTTCTAGTTGAATCTCTTTTAGAAAGACATCCCAGTCTTGGTTTAAAGATTTCAAATGACAGAGAATCCACCACATCCCCAGGTAAATTGTTCCAATAGTTAACTATGCTCATTGTAAAAATACCTGTGCCCTATTTTTAGACTGATTTTTTCTAGTTTCAGCTTCCAGTCATTAGATCTTGTTATACCTTTATCTGCCAGATTAAAGAGTCCCCTGCTATCAGAAATCTCTTCTCCACATACTTATAGATCATGATCAAGTCACCTTTTCTCCTTCTCTTGGTGAAACTAAAGAGATTTAGTTTCTCTAGTTTCTCACTGTAAAGCAGATCATCCAGAATTGAGTTTGTTCTTGGCACTCTTTTCTGAACCCTTTGTCAACATCTTTTATAAAGTGTGGACACCAGAACTGGACATTGTATTCCAGTAATGGTCTCACTAATACTGTATACCCTGGAAACACTAGCTTCCTAATTTCTAGTTGATATTCCCTTGCTATAATCCAAGGATCACATTTGCTATTTGAGCCATCACATTGCACAGGATGTGCATGTTCAGCTGGTTATCCAGTGTGACCATAACTCCTTTTCTAGTCAGTTTTCCAAATTACAGCCCACTAACCTATAAAGTCTGACCTACATGCTTGGTTCATAGTTAGATGACCTTAAATTTAGCTGAATTAAAATGCATATTGTTTAGGTGAGCTCAGTTTAACATGCAATCCAGATGGCTCTGCAGAACTGAGCGGCCCTTATCATTATTTACCATTCCATCAACTTTCATGTCATCTATAAACTTTATAGCAATAATTGTATATTTTCTTCCACGTCATTGATAAAGAGATTAAATAGCACTGGGCCAAGAACAGATCCCTGTGGGAGCCTACTACAGATTTCCCCACCGGATGAAGATTCCCCATTTAGGCGTCAGGATCTAAAATGTAATGAATTTCAGGGTGTTCTAAATTATGAACAAATGTTCACTAAACATCATAGAAATTTCACAGTTTTGTTTTGTTTATACCCCCCACAATGTTACTTTTCTGTGAAATTTCACAAAAGGTTTATTACGCACAAGAAAACTTGTAAAAACTCTTCAAATTCTGCCCCAACCTTCCTTTGGGCAGCAGAACAACACCAGTTCCATTCACTAAGGGCCTCTTAGTGTCTGATTGCCCCCTACTGTATTTATTGTTTCCCTCTCCCCCACCACCCCTTGACTTTTCTTTATATCATCCATCTCTTACGTCTCATATTTTAGACTACTAGCCCTTAAGCAGAGACTGTCATTTATTATTGTGTGTTTGTACATGCCTAACACAATGAGGCCCAAACTGGTTGAAGCTTTTAGGGCCTGCTGAAATATACCTGATGAATAATAATGGTGATTATAGTCCCACATTTACTTTCACTGAGCAGTATTTTACTCTGCAAGTGAGGGTGTGGTTGGGTGGCCAGTCCTCCAGAATTGTCCTGGAGTCTCCAGGAATTAAAGATTAATCTTCAATTAAAGATTATGTCATGTGATGAAACCTCCAGTAATATGTCCAACTAAAAATTGCAACCCTATGGTGTGGGTGGCAGAAACCAAAAGTTCTCATCTGCTCAATTTCAAAATATCATAACTCTGGATATATTCTAAACCTTGTTTTAAACGTCCTGTCTTTTGCTTTGGGAAGGACTAACTCATTTCCATTGCAATTATTCATCTGGAAACATTCAAAGAGAAATTGGGCAAAACAGCTGTGCAAAACAATCGGAATGGAAGGCTGAGCTTTGCAAGATTTTGCCTTGTGCTTGGCACCTTTCGTTGGGTTGTGTTATTCTGGGTTCTGTTATTGAGTTTAAAATATCAGATGTTCATCATTCCAAAACTAGATAAATTGGGCCTGGCAGCCTATGTGAAATACACTCAATAATATAATATTGCATAATATTATTATAGTAATATTTAATAATATCGCAGCTCTGACCAATACAATGGATTAGTAAAGAAAAGTATCCTAAATTCCAGATGAAGCTAGCTGTAATTTTTAATTAGTGGTATCAATGGTAGTTTAATGCTATCTAGTTATCTATACATGTATTAGCATTGCTATTTACACTAATTCTTTGCTAAATTCATGTGAAGGGAACTCAGGTAACCCTTCTAATCCAGATGGAGGATT
Source organism: Chelonoidis abingdonii (assembly GCF_003597395.2). NCBI lineage: Eukaryota > Metazoa > Chordata > Testudines > Testudinidae > Chelonoidis > Chelonoidis abingdonii. The sequence goes on along the minus strand of NC_133770.1, from coordinate 182,985,287 downwards.
TTAAGAAAATGAATTATTACTTATGTGCCACAGGAAGGTAACTAATACACTCTTCAAGTGTCTTTGACTAATGTATTTTGTCTGATGTTTCGTCTGGTCTGAAATATATCCAATTAATCATTTTCCAATATAAACCCACTGGAACAAAAAAGACGACAAAAAATAGGATCACTCACCAGCCAAAGTTTACTACTGAATGCTGAAAACAATTTATACTGTGTTATCGGCAGCTGTATTAAAAGTAGTGGTTACTCTCCCATGTGCCAGCTTAAAAGGATAATTAATAAACACAGGTGGCCAAAAAGCTGTCTGCTCACTTAATGTGATAAGTGTAGGGAAGGGGAAATACTGAAGACTCATTGCTGGATATGGCTATGCTGAAAGCACATCTGTACAAGGATGACAGTACACTATTTATGGAATGGCTTTCTGGACATAACCGTGCATAGGCTCTGATTTGAAAGCAAAACAAATGTGTAGTGTTGGACCAGGACATTCAGAGGAAGGTAAACAGAAACGGCCGTATGGAGCTGTTCGCTTTGATAGTCTACTCCACTGGGTTTAGTTTAGAGGGCTATTTTGGTGATGATTTTCTCTCTTTGGGCTTCTGACCAGCTAGTCACTAATCTGCGTCTAACTCTGGATCGAAGCCGGCAGAGGCTGACTCAAGGCTTCTTGAGGCCCCACAACACTCCAATTGAGGGATCAGCTCTTTGCTGATTTTAACACTTGGAAAAACGGCTAATAGTTAAGGACTGGCCAGTTTCCTGGAATGAAACAGAAACCACCAGAGTGTTTGTGACAAAAGGATGGGTAGCTGGCCTTTGGGAGGTGGGGCTGGTCCTGACCACACTTCTTTTTCTCTGCCAGGAAAATCCCCACCCCCACCCCATTTTCCCTCCACTGGCAAGCAAGCTGGAAACAAGCAGGAAGGTACTACTGGCTCCTTTGGGGCAAGCAGGCAAGGGACAGAAAGAAACCTGCATGGAGTCCATCAGGCAGCCCTGCTACCCAGGAAGGAAGCAAGCTGGCAGCATAAAGCATGGTAACCTATTCAGAAGACCCCTTCTGGCATTTATCAGTGAGGTGAGAAAGGTTTTGTTTGTGCTTGGGTGGCATGTGGCCTTCTGCATTGCTGATGCTGCGTAGGATGTGATATGATCATTACCTGACACCACCAATACCCTACAAGCCAGTGTTTCTCACCCAGTGGGTTGAGACCCTCAGGGAGTTAGCAAAAGGCAAACAAGGAGGCTGTGAGATGCTGAAAATCTGATTACAATCTAACGCAACAAATCTCACTCCCTGCACATCTTTATCCTTCAAGGTCAGGTACACTCATTGTTATAATTCATGTATATTATATTCTTGCTTTTATAGTGAATGTAAAGGGATTGGTGAAAATGTTTGATTTTGAATAAGGTTTGACCTGATAAGGGTCAGAAGCACTAATCTAAACACAAGTTTTCCCCCGACAAGGGGAATTAGAAAGATCATTGCCAAACAAGCCTCTTCCAAGCCATGGTTCTCACAGTAAAGCCACTAGCGAGCCTCAATTAGTTCCACTGTTGCTAGTGTGGGTTATGAGATGCTCCAAGAGAAACTTCAAATTAGAATGCAGAAAATTGAGTGCTGCCACACTCAGAAATGCAGCTTCAAAATGCAGTGTATTGAAAGAATGGTCTTTTGCTTTTTGTCCTGGGATGTATGCAACACTCTGGTTGGTGTGTGTTGCTTACAGAACTTAAGCAAGCATTCAGTATATACAACAGAGAAAAAAAAAAGACATTTCTTCAGCCCTGTTGAGACACTTCCTTCCAGCTTATATATACACAATGCAAATGAGCTAAAGAGTAAAATTCCAGGCCAAAATTTAGACTGGATTCCATTGGCATCAATCTGGAGTAACTCCTTTGAAGTCAATGGATTTAAATCAATGCAGCAGAGAGCATAATTTGGCCCTTGCAAAGTTTTTAGATCCAGAAAAGACATCACTTGGCTTAAATTATATGATGAAATGCAACCATTTCAACTCAAAACGCAAATGTGTAAAAGTCCTCACTGACAACCAGTTAGCAGCAGAAATGTCATATCTTCCATACCAATAATTTTACTGATACAGAATATTTAGCAGGAAGCACTGCATTTTTGTAGATGCATGATGAACTGGGACAGGGACACAGAGCGCTTGATCCTCAGCTGCAGACAAAGAAGGCTCAATGAGGTTGAGGAAGGGAAGTCCAAATGTGCCCTTTGGATTCCCTTGATCATGGGGCCAATCTGCATCAGGCCAACTCCCTGACACCTGCTTGCATCAGCAGTTAACAGCCCCGAGCAGCCACTACAGCAGCCAGGAGTGCTGGGGTGCGGAGAGTCAGGCCTAGTGATCAGTGCATTGGCAGCCAGGCCAGGAGTCAAGAGAGGGATTAGAACAAAGCAAGGGCAGAGGTGGAGAGGGACCAGGAACAAGGCTGGAGTCACAGCAGGGCTGGAGCAGGTTAAAGCCTGTGGAGTCTGGCACTACTATCAGGCAGGGGAGAGTTCCAAGCCTGGAAGTCACATTGGACAGACTGATCTACTGTTTCTCCTGTGAGGCTTCTATACCTGTCTTGAGAGTCACCAGACCAGCTCCTGGCCTGTGGACTGGCTGGAGCCTAGCACAGGAATGACTTATCACCAGATGTCAGGCTCTAGTTCAGAGATGACTCCTCACCTCACAAAGGGAGCCCTAACCATGCTGTATCTTGCCCAGCCATGCCCTGTATACTGGCAACTACCAGGGGTTTAACATGACTTTTGTGCCATCCAAGGATGCCCCTGAACAGGGATCTAATCTGCCTGGGTTAGTGCTCCTTTGCACAAGTGGAACAGTGCAAAGTGACTGGGCCAATGGGCCTAGACTGCGGTTGGTCTTAGACAGTAAGAGAAGGACAATCAAAATGTGACAGCAGCAGAAAATTGCGAGGGGGAAAGAGAGTGAAACTGTAAAAAAAGAGTGAGAGACAATCCAAGAAGGAAGAGGGACAGATAGACTATTTTTGAGAAACAGTCCTCCAGGAAGGGGAAGGAGAGAAGGGGGAGAGAACAGTAGCAAAAGACAAGGGTTCAAGAAAAAAAAAAAAAGGAATATTCTGGGTTTATCCAAATTATTTACACAAAGGAAATCTGGCTCAGAATGCAGTGCTGACTGTGCTGCAACTCTTACTCTTGTTATTAACTGGGGATAAATTGGGGGTAATTCCAATTTTTCTTCTGCAAAACCTGAGTCATCGTTTTGGCTGTGTGGTTTTGGATTCATGACCTACAGAAAGCTCTTGCAGCAGGGATTTAGCACTGTGGCAACACAGAATTGTTTACACTGCAGCATGCTTGAAATCCAAAATAAGAGATGTCAAAAGATGGTCCACTATACTAACATGCATGTTTTGATGTAAACATGTTTCACTCTGCTTCATCAGTCTTTGTTTCCTGAGGTGGATTAGTAAGAGGATCTGGCTAAGGTTGGTGGTGTCTGGACTCACTTCACTGTGGCTGCCTTAGAGGGTTTCAGTATATCGTACAGCTGTGCCATGAGTTTCCAAAAGCCTGGAATAGGTGAAGCTGAGGAAAAGGATGGTGCAGAAGGGTCTGTGCAGCTGAACACCACCCAGTGTGATGATTGTCATGTAGTCTTCATTTGCCCACTTACCTCTGGGTATACATATACTTGGAATTGCATTTTACCACACAGAATCTGCACAGGCATGGGACAGTTTTTTTTTCTTGAGAAATGCCTTCTGGATGATACCTGTTATCATAATGCAGCAGTCTGTAATATGTTGCAGAAGCCAGTGGCTTCACTGGGAGGAAAGGGACACATAACAGCAACTGAGAGTAATTCCGTTTGTGAAAGGACAGTGTGATACAGCATGGCCAGAAGGCAGCATAAGAGTGTTAGCAGGGGGCCTTATTCCCTGCCAAGGGAGGAAGGGTTGCTTTAGATTAACTAGAACAGCTGTGGCCAATTAGAGCACCTGACTCCAATTAGAGCACCTGACTCCAGTCATGGGATATAAACCCCTGCTTCAGTCAGACAGGGGGTGGTAGTTGAAGGAGAAAGGTTGGATTGGAGCAGAGTGCAGATTGCAGAA
>NC_133770.1:182969713-182976477 GCF_003597395.2 Chelonoidis abingdonii | reverse complement strand
GGGCCCAGGTCCCTCCCTCTCCACTCCCCTCCTCCAAGGACACTAGGGGAGTGATTAAGAACTGGTTCAGAGGCAAGCAATATCACCCTGAACCTACCCCAGAGAAGAGAAAGCGCGAGACCCAGAGAACAATACCGGCAATTTGCCACAACAGTTAGGGTCATATTTCCCTCTTCTTGCTATCAACTCTTTCACAGTTAGCTTTTGTGTGGCCTTCATGGTAGACAGTTTTTTGTTGGATCCAGAAATCTGCTTTCAAAGAGTCTAGAGTGCTAAGGCCAAAAACAATATCACCAAAGGTGATGCAAGGGTCATGGTTTTGTGAACTGAAACTGCTACTGCGAAAGAAGGAACAGGGCTGTCAGTGCCTCTCCCTCCTCTCCTTCCCCCATGTTTTTGGTTAGTAGTAAAGCAAGTGCTGGTGTCACTAGAAGACTTGTCAAAATCATTCCCCACTGCACCATCCCTTGCTTCATCTTCTCTCTAGTGATAAATGTCCATATGCTGTGTAGTTGTAGCCCTGCCAGTCCCAGAATGTTAAAGACACAAGGTGGGTGAGGTAATATCTTGTATTGCACCAACTTCTGATGGTGAGAGAGACAAGCCTTCAAGCCACACAAGCTCTTCATGAACCCAGACCTGAAAAAGTAGTAAATTCTGCTCTCAGTTATACTGACACCAATGTACATTTGGATTAACTATTACTTCTCACTAAGGGAGCTAAATTGTTTTGAACATTGAACTATTTTGACTTCAGCGGAGCAATTCCAGGTTTGTGTCGGTGTAAATGATAGCAGACCGGAGTCCATATTATGTATAAATCTAAAAGTAACTATTAGTTCATCTGATCTGCATCCCACTGGAATAGTTTCAAGACTGCTTTGGCTGATAGTTCCACATTTAGTCTCACAGAGGTGTTGTATTTTGCAGTACATTTGTTGCAACATAAACATGTGAAAAGTTGCTTTCATATGTTGGAAAACTTCAAGTACTATAAAGTCATTCAGCTGTGTTTAACATGTAATGTTTTATTGTAGCGTGAATAACCTAACACTTAGTAGATTCAATTTGCCTTGTGCTGTGAGGTAAACACATTTTCATGGACTCACCTTTCCATCTTTAAGATGAGGTCATTTTTATTCTGAGCCATGGAATTCTAAAGTGAGGCTCTCACACAACTGGGCTCCAGCAGACTTAGAGGTTTAAACAAACAAGTGTTTTTCATTATTGTAAGAGTTTAAGGAAACACTTTCCCAAAATGTTTACATACGTGGCTTTGTTTCTCTACTGCCAAAGACACATGATGAACTTTATTGCAAGCCTTTGTTGCAAAGAGACCACAAGCAATTTGCCCTTCTTTTGGTCTGAGCTGACATAATTTATCGGTAAGCTTAGGACTCTAACTGGTGTACTAATGAAATGTTTGTTTAAGGATGTATCTTTCTGGGATTAGTGGATCAGAAATCTAATGAATGAAATATGAATAACTTAGCTTGTTTAAAGTAGTGTTTTTGTGGTTACCCTTGAATACTGGAAACTATTTGGCATTTATTTATTTATTTATTTATTAGCATTTTTGGTGTTTTTTCAACTAATTAATTCAAGCAATAGATGTGAGAGTAATCATGACATGGTAGAGGGGAAAAAATGGAAAGAGTTGTTCCCCTTGAAATAAAAATGGATTGACCCTGAAGTGTGAAAGTATGTCAAAACAAGGCTTTGATTGTATACGTACACCTCATTACTATGGAGTAGTGGGGAACTATTTATTTGGCTAAATCAAATGAAGCATAGTAAATAGTGCTTTACTTCTGATCTACATTAAACAAACATGTTACAGTATGCTACAGTAATCTTGAGCCATTATTGTAATGAGCTGGACCATTATCATAAAATACTGTATTTTTTAAATAAGGGGAAGCCTTTATTATGTGATTTTTTTAGAGAAATGTATTTGAACATGAGAATACACTGAACATCATGCCAACAATATTCCTGGATACAGTCCAGATATCTCAAAACATAATCTACTAGGTAATATTTTCTTCTCTTGTTGTGGGACAAATCACCAAATAGACTACTGACACATTCATACATGCAAATGAGTTCCACTAATGTTGCAGTTGTGATGAGAAGAGAATAGAACAATTGAGCGAGTCAATGTACCATAGTGAATCTCAAACCACAAGATTTGACAGAAACATACAATGTACACACAAGAAAGTTGATAGATACTTCAGTGAGACATACATTTTTAGAAGACTGACACATTTGGAGGACGCAACCCTGCATTGAACAAATGTCAACCCTGCACTGAAGGAAAAAAGACAATGATAATAAATCAGTACGTACTATGTCCCTACCCTACTCAACTTACCTTAGACAAGAAACATGCCACAAACCAACGCTGTGTAGGCTTAAATGCTCCAACTAGACCACTTTTCCTCCTCCACTGAGTGCAGATAGCTTTCACAACCACTGACTCGATTAGTTGATACAGCATTGCTAAAAAAAGCCAAATGATTTCCAAGGTAACCATGAAAACAATGCTTGAAACTATGCTAAGTTATTCATCCACAGACTATAGGATAATCATAAAGTAGGGTCATCCGCTCCTCCTTTGCTTGGTTTTGTAATGGTTTTAGTAAGATAGTGGGCTGAATCCTGGCCTGCAAATCAGCCCTCTTTGTGCCTCTCCAGTTGCACAAAGAGGCCTTTAAACTGCCTTAAGCAGGGAGCTGAGCAATTCCCCTAGTAAGGCTGGCTTTAAGTCACCCACTCTCTCCTCAGGCATAGGGTATGGAAGAAGGCAGGGAAGAAGATGCTGGGGATGAGACCAGAAAGTGAAGTGCTCTGGTGATCCTAGGCCAATGGAACAGTCAGTCTGCAGGAGTCTGCATAAGTGTAAGGGAGGGCACAGGGATCCAACTTACACCCCACACATCACTTCTGAATTTGGCCCATCAAGTGGATCCTTCTGAGAGCTGGAAAAAAGTTTTATTCAGCAGGTAGTTATTCATTTTCATGCTGCAGGATTAAATGCTGATGAACATGTAAGCCTTGGCCTTGCCTTCAGGCTTAAAAAAAAAATGTGTGTTTTATACCTCAGGGTAACTAATGCACATGCGATAACCTGAGGTAAATGCACAGAGAAGACAAAGCACTTAAGTTGTGATGTAAAGTTGCCAATGTCACCATTATCCCCTGCCCTAGAGTTGACTTTGCCTAGTTTACCTTGCAGTAAAACAAAGTGCCTAGTTTTCATTGCACTTTTACCTCAGATTAGCTCACATGCATAAGGTAAAAAAAATACCAATGTTTTAGCTGCAAAGACAAGGCCTTAGTGTGCTACTGACCTGTAATACAAGGATAATCTTTTGTACTGATTTTGACATGGCATACAACAAAGGTGACACATAATGTTACCACAGGCAAATGGCCGTGCTCAGTGCATAAGACCACAGCTATGATTGCTGCCTGTGTTTGCAAGGGAAATGGGAGTTTATCAGAGGTGAAAGTAGGCCAGTATGGTCCACAGCAGTGATTTAGAGGACCCAGGGTGCTCCGGCTGCTGCAGGGAGCCCCAGGCCCTTTAAATCACCACCGGAGCTCCGGCAGCCAGGATCAGGTGGGGATTTAAAGGACCTGGAGCTCTGGCTGCTGCGGAGATCCCCGAGCCCTTTAATGTGCTGCCGGAGCTCCGGCAGCTGGAGTCAGGCGGGGATTTAAAAGGCCCGGAGCTCCAGCCACTGCAGGAGCCTTGGGCCCTTTAAATCCCCACTGGAGCTCTGGCAGCTGGGCTCTCGTGGTGATTTAAAGGGCCCGGAGCTCCAGCCACTGCAGGAGCCTTGGGCCCTTTAAATCCCCACTGGAGCTCTGGCAGCTGGGCTCTCGTGGTGATTTAAAGGGCCCGGAGCTCCAGCCACTGCAGGAGCCTTGGGCCCTTTAAATCCCCACTGGAGCTCTGGCAGCTGGGCTCTCGTGGTGATTTAAAGGGCCCGGAGCTCCAGCCACTGCAGGAGCCTTGGGCCCTTTAAATCCCCACTGGAGCTCTGGCAGCTGGGCTCTCGTGGTGATTTAAAGGGCCCGGAGCTCCAGCCACTGCAGGAGCCTTGGGCCCTTTAAATCCCCACTGGAGCTCTGGCAGCTGGGCTCTCGTGGTGATTTAAAGGGCCCGGAGCTCCAGCCACTGCAGGAGCCTTGGGCCCTTTAAATCCCCACTGGAGCTCTGGCAGCTGGGCTCTCGTGGTGATTTAAAGGGCCCGGAGCTCCAGCCACTGCAGGAGCCTTGGGCCCTTTAAATCCCCACTGGAGCTCTGGCAGCTGGGCTCTCGTGGTGATTTAAAGGGCCCGGAGCTCCAGCCACTGCAGGAGCCTTGGGCCCTTTAAATCCCCACTGGAGCTCTGGCAGCTGGGCTCTCGTGGTGATTTAAAGGGCCCGGAGCTCCAGCCACTGCAGGAGCCTTGGGCCCTTTAAATCCCCACTGGAGCTCTGGCAGCTGGGCTCTCGTGGTGATTTAAAGGGCCCGGAGCTCCAGCCACTGCAGGAGCCTTGGGCCCTTTAAATCCCCACTGGAGCTCTGGCAGCTGGGCTCTCGTGGTGATTTAAAGGGCCCGGAGCTCCAGCCACTGCAGGAGCCTTGGGCCCTTTAAATCCCCACTGGAGCTCTGGCAGCTGGGCTCTCGTGGTGATTTAAAGGGCCCGGAGCTCCAGCCACTGCAGGAGCCTTGGGCCCTTTAAATCCCCACTGGAGCTCTGGCAGCTGGGCTCTCGTGGTGATTTAAAGGGCCCGGAGCTCCAGCCACTGCAGGAGCCTTGGGCCCTTTAAATCCCCACTGGAGCTCTGGCAGCTGGGCTCTCGTGGTGATTTAAAGGGCCCGGAGCTCCAGCCACTGCAGGAGCCTTGGGCCCTTTAAATCCCCACTGGAGCTCTGGCAGCTGGGCTCTCGTGGTGATTTAAAGGGCCCGGAGCTCCAGCCACTGCAGGAGCCTTGGGCCCTTTAAATCCCCACTGGAGCTCTGGCAGCTGGGCTCTCGTGGTGATTTAAAGGGCCCGGAGCTCCAGCCACTGCAGGAGCCTTGGGCCCTTTAAATCCCCACTGGAGCTCTGGCAGCTGGGCTCTCGTGGTGATTTAAAGGGCCCGGAGCTCCAGCCACTGCAGGAGCCTTGGGCCCTTTAAATCCCCACTGGAGCTCTGGCAGCTGGGCTCTCGTGGTGATTTAAAGGGCCCGGAGCTCCATGGCAGCTGGAGCCCTAGGCCCTTTAATTCGCCCCAGGGCTCCCAGCCGTCTCTGCAGCTGGTAGCTCTGAGATGATTTAAACGACCTGGGGCTCCCAGCCACAGCCGGAGCCCCAGGGCCTTTAAATCCTGAAAGGCCCTGCCTCTTTCCAGTTTAGGCCACACCTCTTCTGGTTGAAGCCACACCCCCGCTCAGGACTCCGGTGTAGTGGTAAGTCCTTTAAGTTACTTTCACCCTTAGAGTTTATGCTTATTTCCTTAAAGCAGCGGTTTTCAACCTGTGGACTGTGGGCCGCTTGCAGCCCAATCAGCACACAGCTGTGGCCCATGTGACATCCTCAGGGCCATACTGGTAGTACTGGATGCGGCCCACAGTGATAAATAGGTTGAGAACCACTGCCTTAAAGAAACCAATTACAAACTACCCTATGTGCTCCCAGTCTTCTATCCAATGTGCTCCCAGTCTTCTATTTACTTTTACACAGAGAGAGTGTATAAAAAGGAAGATACCACTTTTAAATAATTTTCCTGACACACCTATATGAATTCCTATGAATGCTGTGTGGTTCCAAAAGAACTTTTACTGCTCATTTATTGCCCAGAACCAAGTTGGTCTCTTGCTAAATTAAGCTTGAAAGACACAGATTCCAGAAAGTGAAATGGCTGATGTTTGTTTGCCCAACAGCAGTCACCACAGGAGTTGCTGCTTGATGTGTGAAAGGAGAGACTTTTCAAGACAACATCAGGCGGCAGCAGCTACAGGAGGTATTTCACCTCCCTGAGGCTCTAGTTTGTCACCCAGGACTGATTCTTCTGTTGTTAAATTAGAACATGGGCACTCCTGCTGATTAGTGCATTTTCAATAGAACTACTAGAGCTTTTTTCCCCTATAGCTTTTAACTACACTACTTATACTGCTTTTTTATTAACCAACGTCAGCTATGCCTGCTGTTCATTAGGTTCTTTATTACCTCCTGTTTCTTATGACCTCCCTCCCACTAGTCTCTGTGCATTTAGAGACTCAGTGGGTGGTAAGTACCACTTTGCAGATGGGTCAGGGTGGGTTTATAGTTGTGTCTATGTGCAAGTATACACAAGTGTAATAATGAACAGTCTAGCAAGAGGCAATTGATTCAGAGAGAAGGGGTCTGCTTCCTACCTGTAAGAAGCATGTCTAGCTTTCCAGTCTCAAGTTATGACTTAAAAAAATTAGGGTCACAACCTAACTAGCTTTGAGATCGAGCTTGATAAATTTATGATTGGGATTATATGATGGGGTTGACTGTGATAAGTAGGGACTCGACTAGATGGCCCAGAAGGTCTCTTCTACTTCTATGTTGTTCTGTTTTATGATTGAGGCAGCTGAATGCTGTCCCACAGGCCTGGTCTACACTACGCGTTTAAATCGATTTAAAGAGCGTTAAATCGATTTAACGCTGTACCCATCCACACTACAACGCCCTTTATATCGATATAAAGGGCTCTTTAAATCGATTTCTGTACTCCACCCCGACGAGAGGAGT
>NC_133770.1:182802687-182968139 GCF_003597395.2 Chelonoidis abingdonii | reverse complement strand
GTGCTATGGCGTCTGCCAGGGCAATCCAGGGAAAAATGGCGCGAAAGGATTGTCAGCTGATGTTTTCCCGGAGGAAGGAATGACTCACGACATTTACCCAGAACCACCCGCGACAATAATGATTCAACCCAGAATTCCAAGGGCGGGGGAGACCGCGGGAACTGTGGGATAACTACGGAAGAGCTACCCACAATGCAACGCTTTAGAAATCGACGTTAGCCTTGGACCATGGACGCACAACGTCGAATTACTGTGCCTAGTGTGGCCACATAAAATCGAATTTATAATATCAGTTTTATAAAACCGATTTTAGCTAATTCGATATTATCCCGTAGTGTAGACGTGGCAACAGACTTGGATTCAGTCTCTGCCTCTGCCAGAGTTGCTATGTGATACTGGTAAAGCAGACTGCCACTGTGTGTTCCTCAGTTTCTGGGTGCCTGTGCTGAAACAACTGCAACCTGATATGCAGAAGTGCTGGGTATTCACAAGTATAACCCAAGTCAGATAGCTGTATTTCAAATATATTAAGTGGAATAAAAATGTTAACTGCATTTAAAAAACAATCAGGCCCTAGACATCTCAAATCAGGCACTTAAAATTACTGGACATTAATATCAATGTTAACCTTAATTTCTCTATGTTCCAGAGTAAAAATAATACTCTGTCTCAGGGATAATATGGCCCAAGAATAATAATACCACCTAGTCTCCCTGGCATGTTTTGAAGATAAGTTCATTAATGTTTGTGAAACCCTGAGACACTATGGTGATTAGCACCAGAGAAAGACCAACAATGAAATTAATCATTTCAATGGTTAAATAAGGCCTGGGCCACATTGAATGAGGAGGACAAACAAATTACCCATTCTCTGAATGAGACAAGAGAAAAACAACATATGATCATGTAATTAAACTATCACATAATTCATATTCAGAAGGGCAGGCAACCTTAATTCTGCTAGTTTCTAATTTTTGAGTGCTTGACTTTGCATCTTCCTTTTAGTGCTTTTTTTTTTTTTTTAAGGGATTTCCTAATTTTTTTTTAGCAAACTAAAAAGTCCCAGAAATTCTATGACTGAAACCACACTGACCTCCAGCTTGGATCATCAGCAGGTTTCACACCTTTCGATCCACAGCACATACCTCTATCCCTTGAACTAATGAAGGAACTGATACTGGTGGTAGGTTGTTATCTTCCCTGTAGATCTGCCTGGCTGAGACATATACTTTGCCAGTGGGTTTTCCAGTGATTTGCTAAGAGAAGAACGTAGAAACTCAGGACTCCTGGGTTCAGTTCCAAGTCCTGGAGGAGAATGTTCTCTAGTGGTCCCTTTTGTACTTGTGCTCTCAGCTTGTCCCCATCCTCCTCTCATCTGCCAGCCACTCCCCCAGGCTCCTGCCCCCACCCATTACAGCCGCCACCTCCAAGATGCAGAAAAACTGGCCACACACTCCAACCAACAAAAAGGGCTCTAGTGCTGACGATAGACAATTATTACCAACATGTTTAAGAGAGCCATTTTATACCTCCACCCACCCCACAATATGTATTTTATACCATTATACCTTTTTTCTTACCTGAGCCTACAACACATTTTCAAATTTTGTACATCATACCATGTTTTTGAATTTGTATTTGCTGTTTGACTTGCTGCTGCCAGCAAGTGCTTGTTTTGAATTGTGACTGTGACTCAAGGACCTCTTTGTGCCAAGTGGCAGAGGCACTGGGGGGAGGGTACAAAAGGGTGGCAGGGATCCCCCAGGTCTGGGAGCTACATACTAGTTCACTAAATATCATATAAGGTCTCTTCTGACAGCCTGCATCACACTTGTCATCCTGATCATTGCAAGATGTTTCTACAGAAAATGTGTGTGGAGTTATGTCCATATACTAAAAGTTATCTTCTCTAGGTCTGTGAATTAAGGCAAGGTACTAAAAGTGAACCACATACTCCAGTCAGGCAGGGAGAAACAGACGCTTCTCTCTCTCTCTGGCTGATCATGTACAAATTGAGTATTGTATGGTTCATCCTGGACACCCGTTTACAATCTCAGCAAAATGTTAGTCAATAGATTGTGGAGTGTACAGGAAAAACACCAGAAACAGCAGTGGTTATACTGTTTAGGAGTAAAGACAATGAACTTTTGGAATTATATCTGGAGTGCAGATGAACCCTCACTTATCCTTCATCAAGGGGAGACAAGTTGTCAGTGGGCTTGGGCTCACACTAGAAAAGTCTCAGCCATCCTGACAGAAAAATACAATGAGAAGGACTTCGAGGTAAGCAGTACCTTATTGGACAAGAGGGCATCTTGTTAGGTGACTTTAGGCTCAAGAATGCATGTTATGATTTTATTTTACATATAGCCCTTTGTTTCCAGTGTTTGTTTACTATCATTTGAATATCATTCTTTGTTAAATAAATGTATACTTGCCTTCTCTAAGTGCTGCGTGTTAAATGGAAAGGGGTTCCAAGGTGTAATTAGTAAGCTGTAGTGTTCCTTTGGAAACAGCAGGCCATGTAATTCCTTAAGTGTCCAGAAGATAAGGGGGTGAATACCAGAGAAGGATGGTCACATGACTTGAATTCAAATGTGCCTGTCTGAGGGACAGGTGAGCCCATGTGGGCTGAGAGAGAAGGGGTTGTATTGCCGTGGCTGGGAGCTAACCCCTGGCAGGCACAGAGAAGACTCCCTCGTGCTAATGGAAGGTGGTAGCGAGGTGTCTGAAAACCCCGGGTAATGCTGGGAGGCATCACAGTGACATTGTGGAATTCCAGGCACGATACCTGAGGTTGCATCTAACGCAAAGGATGAGGGATGTGCAAGAGGCTCTGTGTAGCATCCAGGGTGCTAGGTGCTGAGGCGTACTGCCTGGGGTTCTGGAAAGCGCTGTGGGTAATCAACACCTGAAGAAACCTCCTGGGTGATGCGGGGGACTACGGGGAAAGGGGTGCTGAGTGTCCGATGGAGGCAAGGCTGGGTTCTGTATGCTGTGGAAGGTGGAGAGGCATGGGTGCCCTGGTTCACTCTGTCCCCCTACCCCAAGCACACTGCAGTTTCCCAGCCTCTTACCTATCAAGCCTAGTAACAAGACTGTTTGTAGCCAGGAGGCTTTTCCACACTGCTGCTTCCCAATAGCGACTCCGTCCTCCCAAATCAGGCGCCCCTGCAGGTGCCCTTCCAAGCAAACTGGTCAGCTTCCCTGACCATATGGAACAAGAAGTCACCTCCATGAGTCCAAAGTTCTCCACCTCTGCTGCTTCTGCTTACTGAGTCACCATAGAATCATAGAACAGGAAGGGACATCGAAAGGTCACCTAGTCCAGTCCTCTGCACTAATGGCAGAACTAAGTATTATCTAGACCATCCCTGACAGGTGTTTGTCTAACCTGCTCTTAAAAATCTCCAGTGATGGAGATTCCACAACCTCCCTAGACAAATTATTCCAGTGCTTAACCAACCTGACAGTGCAGAGAGAGTGCTCCATCTCTCCTTCAAGAGCAGGGAGCTTAACTGTCTAGTGGAAAAAACCCAACATCCAGCACGTTAACTGGCAACTGGCAGACAGTACAAAACCTCCACCCTGTGCCCATTGCAATGCCCTCCGTGCCTCATCCCTCTGCATTCAAGTCAGCAGCTGTTCCTCCTTCTCCTCCTCACTGCCTGGGCACTAGCAGCATGATGGGAGCACTGGGAACACAGAAGAAATAGTGCCCCTGTTTTCACTTCCTATGCAGTGGCCACCGACAGCCTGGAGAAGCAATTGCATGCAAGTCCTGCTCAGCCTGTACAGCTCTGGGATGGAGCATGCTCAGTCACTCTGGGGATGGGGCATGCAAAGTTCCATTGGCACAAAGGATTTCATAGATTCAAAGGCCAGAAGGGACCATTATGATCATCTAATCTGACTTCCTGTATAACACAGGACATAGAACTTCCCCAAAATAATTCCTAGAGCAGATCTTTTAGAAAAACATCCAGTCTTGATTTAAAAAATGGTCAATGATGGAGAATCCACCACAGCCTCTGGTAAATTGTTCCAATGGTTAATTACTCTCACAGTTAAAAGTTTACACCTTATTTCCAGTCTTAATTTGTTTAGCTTCAACTTTCAGCCATTGGACCATGCTAGACCTTTCTCTGCTAGACTGAAGAGGCCATAATCATTTATTTATTCCCCATGTAAGTACTTATAGACTCTAATCAAGTTATCCCTTAACTTTGTTAACCTAAATGGATTGAGCTCTTTGAATCTACCACTATAAGGCACACTTTCTAGTCCTTTAATCATTCTCATGGCTCATCTCTGAACCCTCTCCAATTTATCAACATCCTCCTTGCATTGTGGGCACCAGAACTGGACGCAGTATTCCAGCACCATTTGTAGCAATACAGAGGTAAAATAACCTCTCTATTCTTACTCCAGATTCCCTTGTTTATGCATCCAAGGATCACATTAGCCCTTTTGGCCCCAGCATTGCACTCGGAACTCATGTTCAGACAATTATCCACCACAACCCCCCATCTTTTTCAGAGTCACTGCTTCCCAGAATAGAGTCACCCATCCTGTAAGTATGGCTCCATTCTGTAAATAAGAATGTAGTATAACAATGGTAGAAGTGTTCCGGGAAAATGAAACACAGCTTGGCTCTGTTAGGGAGGTACAATGGTGTCGCAAACAAGACACTGGACTGGGACTCACGAGAGCAGGTTTCTATCCCTGGTTCTCCTACGGTTCTGATGTGCAGGGGCGGCTCCAAGCACCAGCGCTCCTGGCGCGTGCCTGGGGCGGCAAGCCATGGGGGGCACTCTGCCGGTCGCCGCTAGGGTGGCAGGCAGGGTGCCTTCAGTGGCTTGCCTGCGGAAGGTCCACTGGTCCCGTGGCTTTGGTGGACCTCCCACAGGCATGCCTGCGGAGGGTTCCCTGGTCTTGCGGCTTCAGCGGACCTCCCGCAGGTATGCCTGCGGGAGGTCCGCCGAAGCCGCGGGACCAGAGGACCCTCCATGCTTGGGGCGGCAAAATGTCTAGAGCTGCCCCTGCTGATGTGTGATCCTAGACAGGTCATTTCACCTCTTTGTACCTCTGTTTCCCCTTCCACTACTGTCTATTTAGATCGCAGAGACAGTCTATCCTGCTGAAAGCAAGGCTGTCCTTCCAATTAGAAGCGAACTGCCGCCTGCACAATTTCACTCAGCACAAAGGACTTTTTGAGTTCTAGGAGAGCAAGAGGAAACTGAAGCAGCAATTTTTCAAATTAAACTGAAAAAATATATAGCAAATAAATGATCAGCCTCAAAAAACCAATAATCTGTTTGTGTGTAGCAAAAACATTTCGTGTCTGTTCATTATGCTAGAGAAAAAAGTGTCTTGTGGGAGACCTGGAAGGAGTGGAGAGGCATTACAGTAGCACCTTGTTTTTTCTTTAGTACTATGAAAGGGCATAAAGTATAAACATCTAGAATATATTGGAGTCCTTAGTCCTTAGCAGCTCCAGTAGAATGTTGTACTTCTCTGGAGGAGAATGCAACGTTTTATGTTTTTCTTGCTTCTTCAAACACAGCTGACGAGTTGTTTTTTTAAGAATTTAATTGGATCTATCTTTCCATCATTATGTTGTGATTTACCATGGTAAACCACATAGATCGTGGAGAAATAGCTTTACTCTGGATTCCAGCTGGCAAGGGAAACTATCTATATGCCTGAGGGTGGATTGGGGAAAATGAACATATTAATTAAAAGAAAAGGATAATAATCCTGGCGCAGTTATTTGAGAAACCTCTCCTCACCTCAGGAGTGGCATGTGGTTGACTGAACTGTAACTAGAATATAGATGTATAAAGCTAAAGCTTTCAGCAGTTGCCTTCAGTTGCTGGGGGTGAAAGTCCAGTATCTAAAATTAAATTAAATAAGTTAACCCTCTCTCTACTACAGTCTTTGCCAGCTGATGGAGATACCTTAATATAGAATGCTGTAGTGTTTTCAGGGGTGGATTCTAGATCTTTCTCTTGGCCAGAAAAGGTTAATGAAATTACTAATGACTTTCAGACTCCTATTACTGTACCTTCAGCAAAAGGCCACCCTTCTTTCTTTTGTTGTAAGGGAAGCTGACCCCTGTTGTTTTTCTCTCCTCCCCACCACTATTGTCACCTTCTCTTTGGTTTCCTCCACCATCTGGTCTGTCTTGAGTGGTGCATATACACCAGTTAGGTCAACGTACATTCACACTAAGCAGCACTCTGCCTGTATCAATAGGGAGCACTTTGACCAGTGCCTCATATATTCTGCCTGCACTCAGGTTTGTCTGGTTTACCTGCATTACAGTCCTGGTGTAGTTAGACCAGTACAATGCCACTTGTGGACATTTTTATCCTGGAAGAGTGTCTTTTTCCGATTTAGATTTTCCAAGAAGAGACACCAGAAAAAAAGTTACACTGGAATAAGAGTGTCCACATGGGGAGTTATACCAGTATAACCATGGCAATACAGGTATATCAGTAAGTTTCCCCATGTAGACAAGCCCTGTTCAGTGTCAGCTTCAGGTCCTAAATTATAGGAGCAAAACTTGCTCAGATAGAACAAGGAATACTGAGCAAAGTGTGAGCTCCTGGGCAAGACGAGAGACAAACTCCTTTCCTCAGGGGAAAGTCTACCACAGAAGAGATGTCACCCTGCTGCTGAGGGAGGAGGAGGCGTGAAAGAGATGATATTCCTTTTCTCCACTCAGTATGTTACTAGCACGCTCCAGTGATTTCCCTACACCCCCACCCTCCCAGGGGTGTACACCCCCCTGAATTTCCCCATACCCTCCCCACCCCCAGTTTTGTGAGCTAGTTACAAACCAATTTAGTGACTGTTTGGAAATCTGAATTTAAACTGAAACATTAATACACACTTTAAAAGCTTATACAGTGTATGATAAAATATATGTATCTGAAAAAGTATAATAGATTTGAAAAGTATGAACATAGACTAGCTTCCTTGCTTCCTTATACAGCTTGTTGTGTTTTATGATGTCAGTGCATTCATTTCGGTGATGTTGGCCTAACCTAATAATTTCAAAGATGATTTGTAAGCAAAGTCTAAATGAGCTCTGTCCTGGACAGCTAGAGATGATTGCTGGGCTGTGGGAGATAAGGCCTCAGCGGCCCATTATATTACATTCACACCGATCTACCTAGATATCCAGCAAATACAAGATCTGTGTCTCCAAGTGATAGATTTTGGCTGGGTGGGTTACAAACCACTTGAATGTGGGAGGATATGGGGATGAAATGTTGTTCCTTATTGTATGAGTAAAGGGCAGGTAGAACTGACTTAGCCTTGATGATCTGGAAGGCATTCAGATGAGGAGGGGGACCTGCCCCTCCCACTGTTAAAGACAGAACATGATTAGGCCTCCATAGACGAGTCTGTGTTCTGTAAGTGACGACTGCAGCTGAAATCACGACAATAGGTCTAAGTGCTTAGTCCTGTTGTGGGGACAGTGTTCCTGTGGGACCAGTGTTTGTGTGTAAGAGACAAACCCAGACTGCACTAGCAGCGGGGCAGGTATCCCACACTGAGAGCTCAGGCTGAAATCACTGAGAGGCTCGTGGAACTTCAAAGAGACCCTCACAGAGGTCACAGTGGCAGGTGTGCAGCAAGAAAGTGATCTGCAGGGCCATTGGCAACAGAGCGGTGGAGTGAGTGGGGTGGAAACGACAACGTGGTGCAGAGCTAACAGTGAGCAGCTGGAGGAACAAGCAAGGTGCCTTCTTGTCTCACCTGGAGTGTACTCACGTGAAAAGCACCTCTGAACTCTGAATCTCCACTGACCAAGGACAAACAGGGCCCCGGTGAGTGAAGTGCAGTGGAGGGAAAATGTGAGGGCATTTAAATAAACATTTGTTTGTTGGACTAATTTAGGCACTTTGCTACAGAATGCGCTAGATTGTGACTGGAATGGAAACTTATATAAATATGTTTCCTAGTAGGGCCAAGATTTTTCAAATGCATTTGCCAAGGTTGTATCTCACCTTGTTGCTATCTTGGGGGTCATTATGTTGGGGAGTTTCTGTATAACCTTTTTATTATTTAAATTAATTTTTACATAAGAAGTGGTCATTGACTGGGTCAGACCAATGCGATCCATATTGCCCAGTATCCTACCTTACAACAACTGTCCCAAGCCAGGTGCCTTCAGAGGGAGAATGACAGAACAGGTAATCATCAAGTGACTTCCCCTGTTGCCCCATTCCAGCTTCATGGCAAAAGACGCCTAGGGACACTCAGAGCATGGTGTGCATCCTCCCATCCTGGCTAATAGCCACAGATGGACCTGTTCTCCAGGAACTTTATCTAGTTCTTTTTATAATCCTGTTTTAGTTTTGGTCCTCACAGCATCCCCTGGCAAAGAGTCCTGGGTTGACTTTATATCTGTGTGAAGAAGTACTTCCTTTTTGTTTTTTTTAAAACCTTGCTGCCTATTAATTTCATTGGGTGCTGCTAGTTCTTGTGTTATGTGAGGATTTACGTAAAGAATTCCTATTCACATGTTGCTTCGCACCAGTCAAGAATTTTGTAGACCTCTTCATTCCCCATTAGTCATCTCTTTCTAAGCTGAATATTCCAGTCATTTTAATCTCATTCCTCCTGTTTCGAATACCCCTGATCATTTCTAGGCTCCATCTACTGTACCTTTTCCAATTCCAAATATCTCTCTTTTGGGATGGGGTGACCAGATCTGCACCACACTATTCAAGGTGTGCACGTACCATGGATTGATATAGAGGCAATATGATATTTTCTGTCTATTATCTATCCCTTTCTTAATGATTCCCACATTGTTGTGTTTGTTGGACTGCTGCTGCACATTGAGTGGATTGTTTTCAGAGAACTATCCACAATACTCCACGATCTCTTCATGGAGTGTTAACAGCTAATGTCAGAGGCGCATCATGTTTGTATGTATAGTGATTGCTTTCCAATGTCAGTACTTTGCATTTATCAACATTGAATTTCATTTGCGCATATTGTTTTGCCAGTCACCCAGTTTTGTGAGATCCTTTGGTAAGCTCTTTGAATCTGCCTGGGACTTAACTATCTTGAATGTGCATCATCTGATTTGATCTGGTCGTGTTAGCTCCCACGATAACTTAAATAAGCATATAACTCATCAATATTATTATATAGACCAACTAATCAGCAGACATTGACACTGACGAATACTAACTATCAAAAAGGTTATAACAAGAGAGATAACCTCCGTAATGATATAGTATTACGATAAGAAGAATTTCAAATATGGTCGGGCCCAGTACTGACCCTCAAGGATACCACTATTATCTCTCTCCCATTCTGAAAACTGACTAATTTTCTTCTACCCTTTGGCCAGGTCTACACTGCGACTTTAAAGCGGTTTAATGGCGATATACCGAATTTACGCTGTATCCGTTCACACGACGTCGTCATTATATCGAGTTAACGGCTCCTTAAATCGGATTTCGTAACTCCTCCCAAAGAGGAGTAGCGGCTAAATTCATAGTGGATAACTCGGATTAGGGTTTCATGTGGACGGAAAGTCGAACGGTTATTGCCTCCGGCGGCATCCCGAGTGCAGCACTGACCGCTCTGGAAGCAGCAATCTTGAACTCGGATGCAGCGGGCAGGAAACAGGAAAGTCCGCCTGCAACTTTTGAATTACATTTCCTGCTGCCCAGCGTGGCAGGCGTCTGATCCGCACGGCTGGCAATGCAGTTTGGAAATTGAAAAGAGCTCCAGCATAGACCGTACGGGAGATACTAGGCGATGCTGTATGGGGAGACAAATCTGTTGTATGCAGCTCCGTTACAGACACACGAAACTGCCAAAGCGTTTGGAAATCAAAAACTCCAGGAACACAAGCGCTGTGTGACAAGCGTTACACGGGAAGCAAGACTCAAATGGACGCTCCATGAAGGAGGGAGGGGTACTGAGAACTCCGCTATCCACAAGTCCACAGCAGTCTCTGCAAAATTATTTGCCATTCTTGCTGGAGGCTCCAATGTCTGTAGGTTCAACACAGTGCTGGCGTGGTCCAGGGAACAGCTCTCCTCAGTTTATTCCCCCCACCACCACGTGGAAAAAAAAAAGCGGAAAGATTGCTGTGCTATGCGTTTGCTTAATGCACTCCGCGAAAAGGCGCCAAAGGGTTGTCTGCTGCCTTCACAAAGGGAGGGTGAGGCTGTACCAGCACCACCCGGGGCAGTGTTTTCTGCCCCAGTCAGCACTGTGCTCTCAACACGGAAGTGGGAACTATGGGATAGCTGAGGAAAGAAAGCTACCCACAGTGCACCGCTCCTGAAATCGATGGTAGCTTTGGACCATGGACGCAAACAATCGATTTCGGGATCCCACTGTGGACGCGCTAAACCGTTTTATTAGATCTGTTTTGTAATATCGGTTTAAGCTAATTCGAAATAATCGTGCAGTGTAGACGTACCCTTTGTTTCCATCTTTTAACCAGTTACTGATCCATGAGAGGACTCCCTCTTATCCATGATAGCTGACTTTCAAAAGTCAGTTTAAATTTAAATAATTTTTTAATTGTTTTTTTTTAGAAATCTAGATCTGTTATGTGTTTTGGTGTAACTTGCATTTTCCTTATGTTAAATTTGCATTATCCTAACAAAACATTTACTTTATTCACTTTCTTCACATCAGTCAAGATTTTATAGACGTCTAGCATATCCCCCCTTAGTTGTCTCTTTCCTTAAGCTGAAAATTCCCAGTTATTTTAATTCTCCTCCTGTTTCATACTCTAATCATTTAGTTGCCCATCTCTGTACCTTTTGCATTCAGTATGTCTTTTTGAGATGGGGTGACTAGATCTGCACACAGTATTCAAGGTGTGAACGTACCATGGATTAACAGAGAGGTAATATGATATTTCTGTCTTATTATCTATCCCTTCTAAAAAGCAAAGATTTCAGAGTAGCAGCTGTGTTAGTCTGTATCTGCAAACAGAACATAAGCTTTCGTGGGCTTACATCCAATAAGTGGACTGTAGCCCACGAAGCTTATGCTCAAATAAATTTGTTAGTCTCTAAGGCGCCACAAGTACTCCTTGTTCTTTTTTAAAAAGCACAGAATGCTGGGATCATTGACTGCCGCTGCACATTGAGTGGATGTTTTCAGAGAACAATGACTCCAAGATCTTTTTTGAGTGTTAACAGCTAATTCAGACTCCATCATGTATGTGTAGTTGAAAAAGGATTTGGTTTTCCAACGTGCATTTACGTTTGCATTTATCAACACTGAATTTCATCTTTCATTTTGTTGCCCCGTCACCCAGTTTTGAGAGATCCCTTTGTAATTCTTTGCAGTCTGCCTGGGACTTAACTATCTTGAATAGTTTAGTATCATCTGCAAATTTTGCCACCTCACTGTTTACCCATTTTTCCAGATCATTTATGAATATGTTGAACAGTAATAGCCCCAGTACCAACCCCTCAGGGATACCACTATTTATCTCTCTCCATTCTGACAACTGATAATTTATTCCTACCCTTTGTTTCCCATCTTTTAACCAGTTACGGATCCATGAGAGGACTTTCCTCTTACTCCATGATGGCTTACTTTTCAAAAGTCAATGTAAATTAAATACTTTTTTTTATATGTATATTTTTTTAGAAATCTAGACCTGTTATGTGTTTTGGTGTAACTTGCATTATTCTTATGTTAAATTTGCATAATCCTAACAAAACATTTACTTTATTCATATCTCATTGGTCCTGACACTCCCCCTGTAAATTCGAACACGCCCCCCCACCCATTTCAATTCCTGGGGAAACCACTGGCATGCTCTGATTTTACCCAGGAGGAGGGAGTGGGGCTAGAAGGGAGAATGGGGGATGTAGAGGAGTGGGAGACAGATATAAGAATGAGCTGGTTAAAGTCAATGACCATGATTCTGCCATGAGGTAGCACAGCTCCAAGTGAGGCAGCTCTGCAGGATCAGGTCTTATTGTTTGTATTTGGTACTGGATGAATACTTAGGTAAAGTATTTGGAGGAGTTCCAAAGAGTAGATACTTCTGTACATCCCAGAAGACAGTTTACTGTTTAAAGTACATAATGAAATCCCAATCTTTAAGAGATTGTCTTCATGTGATACACAGTGATTTTAAAACATTATAATTTGGAGTAGGGCTAAGGAATTGTGCTCAGTCAGCAGATTTTATCTCTTTGGAAGCCAAAGTCAAAAGAAAGTGAAAAGTTGGCTGTTGCCCACGAAAAAAAAGGAACCTTTTCTTCCATTGGAACTGCTACTTCTGTGCTTTACATCCGGACAGACAGAAGAAGCCCTCGCCAAGCCATCAGTTTTCCTCATTTGCTGGGAAAAGAGAAATCAGACTGCAGTATGCATGACTTTTACTAGTGGTTTGGCTGCTGGCTGAAAGACCCTGCATATTACCCAATACATTTGTTGTAAGTTTAGGGTTTTTAAGTATTTTTCTGTATTATTGCAACTACAGGTCTTGGAAATTTGTCATTTCTCCCTCTTTTGCTATAGTCTTCTTCTGCATAAATATTGCCTAAGACATGAGTGTAGTCTCAAAAATTCAAGGGGACAAAATGTGCACCCTGAATTCTTTGCATATTATAAATATGGGAGACTGTAGGCATGTAGAAGTTAAAGGGACACTACAACACTTTTTAAGTCCTCATAACAGGTCAAGTGAACCACAGTCATTTGTGGAACTGGACTAACTCCAGGGTACAAATGACACGTTACTGGGGTTTTCAAGGTCCACTCAAATCAAATGTACTCTAGGCCTGCTCACAGTCTGAGTATTAAATAAGGAGTTCAAAGACTTCCTCCAGACTGATGTCTAATGAACAGAGTAACAAAGGTCATCTCTTTGCAACCAAAGTTTGCATCTGATAATCAAGGGCTTTTTTTTTCAGCCACAATTTCCACCTTCCTGTAAAGAGGAACTGGCCCAAATTCAAGCCAACCTAAATATCTACCAGCACATCCTTGTAGCATGCTGGGGGGATTACCTTATACACCATCCATTCCTGGTCCCCGCCGCAGACAGGTTTCCTGACAATCCCTGTAATGATAGCGTGCAACTGAAGTCTGCTCACCACCTTCCACTCAGGAAGTGAATGTTAACTCTCTCCCTGCAAACCTCTAGACAAGGAGCTATATATCACATCACAGCTCTCAAAATACCTTAATTAATGGAAGTTAAATTCCATGCATCACACTAGTGGATAACAAGAGGACCTCAGCAATGTTATGTTTGGGTCACTGAAGACCCAAACAAAGCTTTAAAAAAAAACACAAAAAACTACTAAAGGGATGTTGTCAGTGTGACACTGGCATACCAGGTGCTGGGTCATGCCCCTATCCCTCAGTTGAATACTGACAAATACATAGTTGGAATCAGCCTGGCTCACCTGTGTGTTAGTATTATTAAAAGAGGTATTAGAAATACAAGAATATGTTTAGTGTTTAGACTTTATGGGATGCTTGTAAACTGGTGCCTGCATTAATCTCATTTTTAACATCTGTACCTCATGTTAGAAATAATATTTGAGCATTTGTATTATAACCCTCTGTAACTGTGTAAATCACCAGACAGGAGAGAGACATTACCTTGTGTGAAATACTGGTCTCCAACTGAAGGTGTATGTCCTGTCCAGTGGGGATGCCTCGTGGACACCAGACAGACTAGCATGGAGCATTAAAGAGGACAAAAGCCTTTGTTGTTTATTCTTCCTTCCCCCAATGGAGATGAGTCATACAAGTGAAATTCCTCTCCTCAGCAGAGTTTGCAGCTCAGAGTACAGGGTGCTTAGGGGAAGGGAATAAAAACCCCTAATACAAAGGAACTATATCTCTACGCTGCTTGGATTCTGACAGTTTTCTAGAAATAAGCAAGAGAACCCCAGTGCTTAGCCTGGGTGGGCCCTAAAGGACATATAGAGTTTGCGTATTATAGAAGCTTCTATTACCTTTTGAAAGGTAAGATTGTAACTCATGTGTGTTTAGGTTCATTTGCTTTAACCTTGCAAATAACTCATTTGTTTTCTTTTCCTGTACAATAAATCTTTAGATAGTTTATTATAGGATTGGCTACAAGCATTGTCTTTGGTATGAGATCTAAAGTGCAATTGACCTGGGGTCAATGACTGGTGCTTTGGGACTGACCTGAATACTGCTATGATCCTTGGTGTAAGGGACCATCGGTTACAAAGATAAACTCATCTGGTTGGCAAGACAGACTGGAGTACCCAATGGATCTGTCTGAGACATGTTATGTTTGATAATTGGTTAATGAAATCTAAGTACAGAACTCTCAGCCAATTTGGGTGTATGCCCTAGTTCTTAATAGTCTGCCCTGAGGTTGGTATTCATGCTCCTGAGACACTGCAGGATAGCTTGACAAACATCTCAAAAGTTAGATTATAAACTCTTCAGTGCAGAGAGAAGCCCTTATATTTTTATGGTTTGTACAGTGCCAGTGAGGTCCCGACTTTAGGTTCTAGTGCAATACAATGCAAATAAATAATATGTTACAAATATCATCTTAACTATTAAAACTGAAATAATTTTTAAAATCCAGTTTACTTTTCACTCTTTGTGCTCTTTACCCTTTGTATTTCTCTCAGCTTATGCTATGAAAACAGAGTAGTTGGTTTCACTTTGGTTCCCAGTCATTTTCTAGCTATTTACACTTGTGAGTTCTTAAGAACTAACATAAAATTAAAATGTTTGGGCTGAACATAGCTTTTGGAATGTTTATTTGATTAAAGAACACTTTCTATGGGCCCAGTGTGAATATAATAATAAAACCTCACCAGGTGAATGAACTAAGGGGTAAAACACCAAGGCTTTTCAGATTTGCATGGGTAAATTAGCCTCCTGCAAAACTGCCTAATCCTTTGAAATGCATATAAGGAACTATGTGTTGCTAGTTGAGAAAAAACATATAGCATGTGGGCACTGGCAATGTTATTAGAACACATACCTCAGACAGAAGTGAGATCCATCTGAGCTCATTCCCATGCATCAGAGGAGTTTTGTGGGGAATCCCAGTACAGCTCAAAATGGTTGAATTGGCAGGTTGGTAATGTGATGAGAAGAGATTTTTCCCTCTTTGATCATCTGCATCACTGTGTTTTAATGACCTTTTGTTTCAGAGCAACAAAGTGCTTGTGTCCGTTTAGAAATATTTGGAACAAGGAAATCCTGGAAGTGAAAAGAAGACCTACAATAGAAAGGACAAAAATCAGCCAGAATACCAAAATGCTGGATTTCCTATAGAGATTGTTATCTTCAAGATACAGAGCCCCTGTATTCCTAGGATTAACATGCAGTAGATGGAACGTCAGGAATATTGTATAATGGTAAGTTTAGTTTTCAATGAAGTTAAAATTCATTTTAATTCATGTTAAGCATTTTTTTTTTTAAATTAAGCTCAGCAAGGAAATACTTTGTCCTCTTAAACAATGCAAACCGAACACCCACCTCATCTGGAATTCTGACTGCTCACTGTTAGGATTGATTGCAACCAGTCGTTCTTAGGTTTAGGGCAGTTGAGTATCAGTAGTTCTGTTTCGCCTTGGATACTGCCTAGACCTGTAAGCCATTATTGTAGCTATCTCCTTAGTGAACATGTTACTAAGAAGATTGCCTCATGCATATAAAACATTAAAACACATTGTTCTGGTAAGTGGGTCAATAAGTGTCTAACAGTTAATTCAAGTATGATTTGCTAATTGGTATTTGTCTGTCTGTAACATAACTTTTAAAGAATGCAGCCAATCAATTCTAAGATTTCAGGAAATGTTCTAGGCATCAGTGGGAAGAAATCTAACTGATGTTGGTGACAATTGGAAAACTGGAACCCTGGAAAAGCCTGAGACACAGTGCCCATTTGAAGCACCGTGCTGTTGCCTGAGTGATAACATTGTGACATCAGAGGTAACTCTCCACTCCCTTCTGTGAGCTTATTTCCATACTTCAATCCCATTGGATGCAGTGAGTCAGCAAATGAAACTGCAGGTCAAGACCGAGGTGCTTTGACAGAGTTGTGTGTGCATGTGGGTGGACGTGGGGTTCAGGACTGGAATAGCAGGGTCTACTTCAGAGCAGGAGTTATACTGGCTGAGTAGGAGTGAGGCTGGAGGTTTGCACTGTGATTCCCTCCACACTCTGCCTGGGTCAAGCAAAAATCATTTACCTTTGCCCAGGGCTGGCTCTAACCATTTCGCCGCCCCAAGCACAGCAGCACTCCACGGGAAGCGCTCTGCCGCTCGCCGGTCCTGCGGCTCCAGTGGACCTCCCACAGGCGTGCCTGCGGATGCTCCACTGGTGCTGCGGGACCAGCGGACCCTCCACAGGCATGCCTGCGGGAGGTCCACCGGAACCGCCTGCCGCCCTCCCAGCAACCGGCAGAGCACCCCCCATGGCATGCCGCCCCAAGCACAGGCTTGGTGCGCTGGGGCCTGGAGCTGGCCCTGCCTTTGCCCCTCTATTCCCCAAACCGCTAGGGGGCCAGTAGCATGCCAGATGCATTGTGACTCATAGGTAAGCACTTTAGGGGCTTTGGCAGCTAGACTTTGTAAGTGCTAACCCTGGTGCATCCCAATCAGCACTCAGACACATGGCTATGGGAAAGGTTATTTTACTAGGGCTGGCAAGAAAGGGGAAAGGTTGCAAATACCCTAGGTACAGAGGCTTGAACAGTTACAGTTCAAAGTGAGCAATGGTGGCTCGTGTGGGGACCCCTGGGGGCAGTCCAATCCAAAATCAGGGCTCTTCAGGCCTGGTGCCTAAGGTGTCCTCTCCAGTATATACTCTATGCAAATACATGCTTGCAAGTTTCCAGGTTCAGTTAGGGTCTCTCATTGGGGTCCCTCTGCCCTGACTCACTGCCCACCTGCTGCTGCTCCCCCAGAAGTCCCACACACAGACCTACAACCAGCCGTAGTGTCCGACAGTCTGTTCCAGACACAGCTCTGCCACTGTTTCTGCTTCCAGCTTCTCTCCATCTGCCTGCTTGCCTCCAGGCCACCATTTCAGCTTCCTTGCAACTCTTTGCCTCCAGGCAACCACCACTCCCAAACAGAGCTCAGACACTTCCTGGTTAAAGGACCTTTTCCCTAACTTGGCAGGGGAAAGGGAAGTGCAGGGGGGAGGGAGCTGTATACCCCTGCTTTGCAGATACATCACAAGTTCTTCTACAACTGGGAAAGATGACCTAGAAAGGCATCAAGGTTTGGGGAGGAGCAGGGTGAAAAGGAGAACAGAAAATATTCAACAGCAGCCTGGGATGTGAGGGTAATGGGGGAGTAAAAGGCAGCATGGATGGTGCAAACCTGGGGTGGGGAGTCTGGGACAGAGGAGGGGATCAAGGCAGCAGAAACTGACTGTAATGGATCTTATTTTCCTTTGTGTCTCATTGGCTGAGGGGAGGGTGAATTCTCTCAGGGCTGTAAAGCACTTTGAAATCCTCAGATGGGCAGTGCTCTATGAGGGCAGGGCATTTGGGGTCAGGGATAAAGACTGCATTCCTCCCCTCCTACCACCTGCTAGTTTGGCCAACTTAAGGAAAGAAGTGCATAACCCTCAAGTAAATTAGCCGACACTCCTATGCTACATGTGCTTTCCCAGCCAGAAAATACCATCCATTTCTAAGTATTCTGAAGTCTTTTCTTGTGTGTTCTGGTTTACAAGTGTTTGGAAATAGAGTCATTGCTTTAAGTCACAGTCCCACACTCCTGTCTTAAGTAAAACTCCCACTAACTTTTATGGGATAAGAGTACGATAAAATAGAATAAAATAATAATCTGAAAATGTGGTATAAAATCAAGGCCAAATGTAACAATTATATAACAACTTGTCCAAACCAAACCATTTTACTAAATCAGATGTTATTTCATTCACTATCAAACTCATCCAAGTTATAAAATTGGGCCACCTTTCAGATAATAATTCAGATTCAGACAAAATTTAAATGTTTCATATTTGGATAACCACTTGCAAATCTGGGAGAAAAAATGTTCTTATTTAGTTGTATAATTTATAGTGGTGTATCCATTAAAGGCATTAAGCCTGATTCTGTTCTCACATATGTAAATTCTTTAGGCCAGATCCGATTCTTTCATAGCTAGGGATTGCCTTGACATGAGGGAATCCTGAAGTTTATGTAGAGTCAGTGTCCGGGCAGGAAAGGGTACAGCTAAAGCACATAGTGATCCTCATTCACACAATAACCCCTGAGGTTGCTCTAACTATTCTGTGGTCCAAAACAGCCCATGGATGCCTCCAGGTTCAGAGAGAGGGCCAGAATAATGGACTTCACGCAGCTCAGGTCCTTTGTGGAGCATAGCTCAGTTGCATCCAAAGATCTGGTCCATTGAGTTCAGTGGAGTTCCTCCTGGATTACAGTGACTTAAGTTCAAAATCAAGTCCATACAGTTCAAATACACTGTATCCAGAATCCAGATTGCCATCTGGCAGAATGTCAGCTCACTTCTACTAAATGGGTCAGGGAGAGACACTCTCATGTTGTCTCAACTAATGCACATACCACTTTAGAAAAGAGATGTACTGCAATTTCAGAGTTGTTGATTTATTCTGGCCTCATACAGACAGAAAGTCCTTTATTTCATAGCAAAAATTAAGTAAGGTTATGGCTACACTCAAAACTCCAAAGCGCTGCCGGGGGAGAGCTCCCGTGGCAGTGCTTTGAAGTACGAGTGTGGTCGCGGCGCCAGCACAGGGAGAGAGTTCTCCCAGCGCTGCACGTACTCTACCTCCCCGTGGGAATTAGCTTGCAGCACTGGGAGCCGCACTCCCAACGCTGAGGCACTGTTTACACTGGCGTTTTGCAGCGCTGTAACTTGCTGCGCTCAGGGGGGTGTTTTTTCACACCCCTGAGCGAGAAAGTTGCAGCGCTGTAAAGCGCCAGTGTAGCCAAGGCCTAAGATTTCCCCACCATCTGTTGTTATGTATGCCACCTTCTACTGCTTTTTGTCTTCTGCAGCACCATTGTCTATACCCAGTCTTCCCTTGAACAGGAACGGTAATGGAGCAAAGCTCCAGAACCAGGTGGGAAACCAAATATCTACAAGTTTGGGTTGTGTTTCAGTTTGGCTCTTTAGAAAGAGAAGCCCAAGTTGCAAAGATCAGATCTGGGCTCACTCAAATTCCAAAGGAACAAGGGGTCAGATCTGGTGTTACAGTACAGCCTCACCTCCATTTTCCAAAAAAAAGTTTATAAATCAAGCTCCACTTTAGATGCCATGACAGTTGTGTTTATTGACAGTTGATTTCCTCTTCTTTTACTAGTCCCATTGTAAATGAAAGTCAGAGGCCTACAACCCTCTTCTCAGAGACCTATAACCCCTATATAACTAATCACAGAAAATATGCCCTGCATAAGTCATGTCAGTTATACAATTAAAGATATTTTCCTGTGGTGATGTAGTTTTATTGAAGTATAAATCACTACTAAAAAGCAATTTAGTGCAGACAGGAATTTCATTGGGGGATGCAGATCCCCTGGGCTTGTCTGGAAAATGAGAAACATATTCAGAGAAGATGGTGTAAGATTCACAGGGGCTATACAGAGGCCTGTCTAGACTGAGATTTAACTTTCTCATTTAAATCAAGTAAAATAGCACTGCGTTGGATCTGATTGCATGGAGTGTTCTGTGTTCGATTAAAGAGATTTTATGAAGCCCAGTCACACTGCAGAAATTAAGTTCTCAGAAAAGAGCATTGTTGAATACACAGAGAGTAAACAGGATTTGAAATGCATCAAATGACCTCTGAGTTTAGCAGGGTTTTAACAGCCCTCAATTTTTTCCTTCCAAAACCCAGGAACTTTCCCTTTTCAGATACAGGTAGAGGAGCTGAAGGATGTTTTCTGGAGTTTTCGTTTCCTTCCAAGCTCACTTGGTGATTCCAATCCCTGTAACAAATCCCGTTGCCTACTCTGTCCCCATATCTATTCTAGCGACCCCATCAGAGGACCCAACCACATCAGCCACACCATCATTCACCTGCACATCTACTAATGTGATATATGCCATGACATGCCAGCAATGTCCCTCTCCCAGGTACATTGGCCAAACCAGACGTCTCTATGTAAAAGAATAAATGGACACAAATCAGACATCAGGAATGGTAACATACAAAAGCCAGTAGGAAAACACTTCAGTCTCCCTGGACATTCTATAACAGATTTAAAAGTAGCCATTCTTCAACAAAAAAACTCAAAAACTTCTAAAGAGAAACTGCAGAGCTACAATTCATTTGCGAACTTAACACCATTAATTTGGGCTTGAATAGGGACTGGGATGGCTGGCTCACTACAAAAGCAATTTTCCCTCTCTGGTATTGATACCTCCTCATCAATTATTGGGAGTGGACCACATCCACCCTGACTGAATTGGCCTTGTCAGCACTGGTTCTCCACTTGTAAGGTAACTTCCCTTCATCTTCCCCTTCTCCCCCTTATCCCCCCTCCCTTCTCCAACCCCCCCGGCTTACTCCCCTATCCCCTTTCCCTCTCCCCCTCCCTTTTTTTCATCCCCCACTCTCTCTCCTTCCCCCCCCCCCCCCCCTACTCTTTTCTACCCCCCCCCCCCTTCCCCCTAATTCCCTGCATGTTCCAGTAAATTTATGCCTGTATTTGTAATTTTCACTCCATGCATCTGAAGAAATGGTATTTTACCCATGAAAGCTTATGCCCAAATAAATCTGTTAGTCTTTAAGGTGCCACCAGATTCCTCTCTGACAGGAAGTCTCTCATATTTCCTTTCTACCACTTGTTATCCTCCATATTAAAATGAGATCAGATTAAACATCTGTTTATTTAGGGTTACATTGTGCTCACATGTGTGGGAAGGTGGAGGGAGCAGAACTGAAATGAGCTCTTTGCCTTGGGGCTCCTGTGACGCAGTAGGGAGCTGGGTAGATTGGCCTGGGAATGTTATTTAGTTTTACTGGGATGGTCTGCATGGGGGATGGGGGAGCAGGGGATGACTTTAGGTGAGGGATGATACCTGAGCCTGTAACCTGAGCCAGGAAGGGGAGTGGGGCAAGTCAACAACTTTAGCCGCTGGACAAAGGGAGAGGGAAAGAGAACCTGCTGGAGGGGGTTTTGTTTTCAGTTTTGGGCTGGCTGGGAACAGGCAGGGAACCCCAAGTCGGGGGTCTAAGATCCTTGCTCCCCAGAGGGACCTGGCTGAGGGGTCCTGGTTGTACCTACAGGCCCTGCTTGGGACTGTGTTCCTGTCGTCTAATAAACCTGTTTCACTGGCTGGCTGAGAGTCATGGTGAATCGCAGGAAGTGGGGGTGCAGGGCCCTGACTCCTCCCACATACTCCACGACAGCCCCTCAACAGGGCCTGAGACACAATCTCTGTCTTTGCATTCTTGGCATCCAAGGAATGAGGGAGTTTAGTATGGACAGTGCTACTAGATTCCCCACAGAGAAGGGGTTGAAGGAAGAGCATAGCCTGCTTTATTGTGTTGGTCAGCATAGATGGGGGGAGTGCATGCTGCACACTAGTAAAGAGAGCTAATGAAACCTATGATCCTGCAGGGCTAATGAGGCCATTATATCTGCCTCAGGTACAAAGTCCCTAAGAGTGTCTGCCAGTGCAGCAGCCTCTCCTCATTTCCACCTTCCAGCTGGGCACTGGTTTACAGCCACAGCCTCATCCTTCATTTGCAAAAATGAAGATTAGAATTCCCGGGGGTAGAAAATAATATTTTCTCTATATGCCAATTGTCTGGGAACAGATCCATTCATCTTCCACAAAACCTTAGGACATGGCACATTGGGAAGGTGGCACTGTTTTTCTGCATAGCCCTTATATTTCTGCAAGGTGATATCAAGAACTCTAAACTTGTACTTTTTCTTTGTAAGGAAAGACAGAGACCTTGTGGTATTCTGCTAACAATACACTATGCTTTATTTCCCCACTCTCCTGGATGACACACGCATACCTTCCTGTTAAGAATTCTTGGTACTAGGGTAGTCTACCACAGTGGCTCTCAACCAGAGGTCCAGGGGCCATGACCAAGTTTCAGGGGGGCCGCCAAGCATGGCTGGCATTAGACTCACTAGGGCCCAGAACAGAAAGCCAAAGCCCTGCAGCACAGAACTGCAACACAGGACCCTGGGCCCCGCCACTCAGCGCTGAAGCCAAAGATTGAACAATTTAGCTTTGCAGTGCCCTGGGCAGCTGCCCTGCTTGCTACCCCTTAATGCTGGTCCTGGCTTTTATATACAGAAAAACAGTTGCTGTGGCATAGCTGGTCTGTGGAGTTTTTATAGCATGGGGAATGGGGACTCAGAAAGTAAAAGGCTGAGAACAGGCATTTCCAGTACTAAGAAATCAGAACTTTATTCAGAACACTATGGGCCAGATTCTGTCTTCACTCAGCCCTCATACATTAATATTGAAATCAGGTAGTTGCCTGGCCATGAACTTGAACCTTCCATGTAATGTAGCAATATGTACATTTAGGGTGAAATTCTGCCCTTGCTCTGATTCCATGCAACTGGCTCTGTGGATAT
Source organism: Chelonoidis abingdonii (assembly GCF_003597395.2). Taxonomy (NCBI): domain Eukaryota; kingdom Metazoa; phylum Chordata; order Testudines; family Testudinidae; genus Chelonoidis; species Chelonoidis abingdonii. Next base: position 182,945,563 of record NC_133770.1, on the reverse strand, counting down.
GATCGATCTTGAGTTTAGCAACGCTTTTGATACAGTCTCCCACAGTATTCTTGCCAGCAAGTTCAAAAAGGATGGATTGGATGAATGGACTACCGTGTAAGGCGGATAGAAAGCTGGCTAGATTGTCAGGCTCAACAGGTAGTGATCAATGGCTCGACGTCTAGTTGGCAGCCAGTAGCAAGCGGAGTGCCCCAGGGCTCAGTCGTGGGGCCGATTTTGTTCAACATCTTTATCAGTGAACTGGATGATGGGATTAATTGCACCCTCAGCAAGTTCACAGATGACACTAAGATGAGGGAAGAGGTAGATAGGCTAGAGGGTAGGGATAGGGTCCAGAGTGACCTAGACAAATTGGAGGATTGGGCCAAAAGATATTTGATGAGGTTCAACAAGGACAAGTGCAGAGTCCTGCACTTAGGAAAGAAGAATCCCATGCACCGCTACAGGCTGGGGACTGACTGGCAAAGAAGCAGTTCTGCAGAAAAGGACTTGGGGATTGCAGTGAATGAGAAGCTGGATATGAGACAGCAGTGTGCCCTTGTTGCCAAGGCCAATGGCATATTGGGCTGTATTAGTAGGAGCACTGCCAGCAGACTGAGGGAAGTGATTATTCCCCTCTATTCAGCACTGGTGTGGCCACACCTGGAGTATTGCATCCAGTTCTGGTCCCCCCACTGCAGAAGGGATGTGGACAAATTGGAGAGAGTCCAGCGGAGGGCAACAAAAATGATTAGGGGGCTGGGGCACATGACTTACGAGGAGAGGCTAAGGAAACTGGGGTTATTTAGTCTGCAGAAGAGAAGAGTGAGGGGGAATTTGATAGCAGCCTTCAACTACCTGAAGAGGGGTTCCAAAGAGGATGGAGCTCGGCTGTTCTCAGCAGTGGCAGATGACAGAAGAAGGAGCAACAGTCTCAAGTTATAGTGGGGGAAGTCTAGGTTGGATATTAGGAAACACTATTTCACGAGGAGGGTGGTGAAGCACTGGAATGGGTTACCTAGGGAGGTAGTGGAATCTTATCCTTAGCGGTTTTTAAGGCCCGGCTTGACAAAGCCTTTGCTGGGATGATTTAATTGGCATCGGTCCTGCTTTGAGCAGGGGATTGGACTAGATGACCTCCTGAGGTCTCTTCCAACCCTAATATTCTATGATTCTAAAGTGCTTAACCCTCTTCCCAAACAATAATACATGCCCTTTGTCAAACCGTTAGGCAAGGTTAATTAGTTACAGTAAAAAAGAGTGGAAGTCAGGACTCCTGGGTTCTATCCCCAGCTCTGGGTGTGCAGGTGGGATCTAGGAGGTTAGAGTAGCAGGGGGGGCTGGAACTTAGGACTCCTGGGTTCTGTTCCTGGCTCTGGAAGGGGAGTGAGATCTAGTTGTGAAAGGCACTGGTTGTCAGATCTCCTTGGCTCTATTTCCAGCTGTGCCATTGGCTATTTTACTTAGGACAACCTACTTGGATGGGAATTTTCAGTGGGGATGCGATGGGTGATCTGTGCTGGAACAAAGCCCCCTCTTTATCCTTTGTGGGTTTGATATCAGCTGTCTCGTTTGCCATCAGGGCCTGGGAAGGGAGTCAGAGTGCCCACTCCAGCCCTTTTCTGTCTGAATGGGCACATTGGCCTCAGCACATTCAGTAACTACAAAAGTCTAGAGAGAAAATGGATGAGAACAGTTCAATTTTTGGTTTATTGACCCTCTAGGGATGAGGCCTTTGGCTTTCTGCCCCTGTGCTGTGAAATCAAATGAGATTTTTGTGGTTTATTCCATGGAAGTGCACAGGGCTTGGTTTTTGTGGGAGCTCACTCCCATGTTTACAAAGTTTAGGAGAGTCTGAAACATGAGACGTGGCTACAAGGATCCCAGTCTGATCCAGACTGGCAATTCCCATAAACCTGCCACTGAACACATGTTATAGCATGAACAATGGGAACTGTTTAGAGATTATTTTAAATGAGAGGACTGAAAGATGGTTCATGATCTGAGACCAGCCCTATAACTAATGCAGCCCTTGTCCCCTCCTCATCCTGCCCCCATGAATGCCATGCAACCCCATCCCTTTCCCAATACTACCCTCAGTGACCCCTGCACAGTCCCTATCCCCTTCCCATCCTGTCCCGATTTCCCTTGTGTGGCCCAGTGACTATGCTATGCCTCACAAAATGTCATTACTTTGAAGGATGTTGCAACACCTCTCAAATTTGAGGCAGCCAGACAGGTAACCTAAGCAGCATTCTGGAAGGGGAGTGAGGTCTAGGGGGTTAGAGCAAGGAGGGCCTGGGAGCCAGGACACCTTGGTTCTATCCCTGGCTCTGGAATAGGAGGGGGGTCCTGTGGTTAGAGCAGGGAAACTATATGCCAAGAATCCGGGATTCGCTCCCCAGCTCTGCTGCTGAATTCTGGCGTGTGCCTTAGGGTATTCCTCAGTCGCTTTGCCTGTAGCTGTGCAAATCAAAATGGGAAACGAACACCCACAAAAGAAATGCCTGGTGGGTTCACATCCCTGCTAATCAAGAACCTGAGCGACAGCCATTGTTTTGTCAAAGGGCTAATAAAACATGTCTGCAGCTATTTTCTAGATTAGTTGTTCATTTAGCAGAAATTGATTGCAGGTTGAGTGAGAATAGCTATTGTGTCTTTATTGTTACTGTGTTTATTGTTACTTATTGGTTTGTTTCCTGGCACTTAACGAAATAAAGAAGGGAAGATATAGACTGGCTAATGCTTGCTACAATCTCTACAAGATGCGGTCCCACTTTTGGCTTATTATCACATCTCATAATCAGCTTTTTCTGCAGCAGAGTATGTAAACAAAACCACTTGAGATACTGTAGAAGGAACATGAGAAAAGTTGGTTGTGTCTGCTCTCTGTCACAGATCGCTGGCATGGTTGAACTGTTTTAATAGAAATATCATCTACATTATGTGCAACAAATATTGGATTTTTCTCTACCACTTTAAAAAGAGTGAGCCATCATTCAGAAGATGCTCTCTGTGTTTACAAACCATGCACAATAAACATCAAAGATGGGCCCAAACCAAAATCCCACACTCAAACACCTCAGAACGTTGTAGATGCTTTCAGCACACAAAGCTAGAAATTCCCTTCAGTGTATTCTCAAATATTTTATCCAGTCCAATTGTAAATGCTTTCACCAGTGTCAGAGAAAGTAACACAGGTGTATCTAATGCCTGATGCAGAACACAGTGGTTCTAAATTTTCAGCCCAACAGTCCACAGTCCTTTTCTGCTGTGATGTTACATTGTAATCTCACATCTAATTAATGGTCCAATATGAACAAAGGATTTTTTTGACATGACTTTTTCAGATTTTTCCCTTCCACTGAATATCCATGATGAATATCAAATGCGTAGCTTTGGATTTTCCTAGCCTAAGTCCTTTCGTATTATTTCTCAGTAATAAAACAGTACAGTAATAACTGTAGCTGCTGCCTGCAACAACCCCAATTTAGTATCATTAATAGATATTTTAGAATTACTTCTGGTGTAAGCACACTATACTGAACAATACTTGTTAGTTTGTTCAGAAGCACTCATTATGCTGAGCTTGCAAAAGCAAATTTCATTAGTACATACACTATGAATAGAATCATTCTGTATTTAACTGGCAGGACTATTGGCTAGCACTGTATAGGTGTATTGTTCTGTACAGTATCATCTTCAAGTTTTCATATTAATTTCCCGAAAAATGTGCATTTTACCAAGGGTGAGAAAAGCCCCTGCAATGTAAGATTTAATTGGGACTCATAACTCAATTCCTTCTTTAGAAGAATAAATGAGCAGTTGAAAACACACTGAGATTAATGTACTAATCACCTCTTGACACAGCATGGGGAACAAAGCTAATTAAAATGGAATTAATATCAAGAAGGTCATCTGAGTTTACTATATACAGAAGACAGTAGCAAAACACCAGTGTTCGTTATTGCTTTTGTAATGTTATATTTAAGGTCCTAGAAAACAAATATTTCTACCAGGAAATTCAGTACTGGGTGTGTTTGCATATCTAAATTGGAAATAAACCCTTAATGTAGGAAAGACATCTTTTGTAGGAAATCTGGGGCTCTAGGCATCTCCAACAGGGTGAGGGACCCAGTAGTCTTCTCTTCTCATTGAACAAGGTCCCAGTGAAATAGCTTCCACTTACATCAGTCAGAGGAAGAGTAGGCCCACAGGTGATATGTGGGACTTGCTTCCTAGCAAACCACCCAGAGCCAATGTACGCCTTGGCTGTAACAATTGTGCTGTCAGTGGCGTTATAGTGGAGTGAATTTGCCCCACAATACATGTAAGAAAAATGATATTTAAAAAAGAAAGAGGAGGTAGGAGCTGCAAAGAGAGCCTGATTCAGCTTCTTTTGTTTTTTACTCTGCTCTTGTTCATCAGGGAGCTCAGCTCATGTGTTTGTAAAACTGTGCAACTGCCAGTGAGGCCTAATTCTCTTCAGATGTTATGGTGAATGAGTTTGGTAATATAGTAGTTACAGGCATAATACACATGGTATCTGAAGAATGCAGAGAAATAAAAGATGATAAATGCATTTGCATAGGCAGGTGTCATCCATGTTTGAAAGAATGGACACTGGCTCTGTAATGGGGGCAGAGTTCCTCTTCCATGGAGTAGTAAGGGATTCAGCTCAACCATACTTGTTAAATCTCTGGGGAGACCTGTGCTGCCACACTTTCTCAGTGTTGCTCTCTTTCAGTTTCATAGTCATTACTCAATTGGAGCTGCACTACCAGGGACTTCTCTGCTGGCTGTTGGACCCAGACTCCACCTGAGAAGTGGAGCAGGGCATGGTAGGACAATATAGTGTGTGCATTTGGGGAGGGCGTTCAGAGTTAATACTGACTCAGGGGGCAAGGACATGCAAAGAAGATGGCAGAGTCTCCTCCCAGCAACCAGGAGGGGGAAGAAAACAGAAAATATTTCTTCCAGCAGGAGGAGGAGAGTGAGGTAGACCACCCCCACCCACTTCTTTGCAACAGCCAAGAGGAGAGTTACTTCGTGGTTTCATCATGTAGCAAGAGGAAAAGTAGCTTTACATGAGGAATATGGTTTGGTGGGCGACATTAGGTTGCGGGTTGAATTCATGTTTTGATTTGCTAACAGGTGACAGCTAGAAATGTACAGCAGCCACCACATTCAGAGCTGGATCTGAATTGGATCCAAACGTCTCCAGAGTTCAGGGACATCGGACCTCCCAACAGCCCCATGTTTCACAGGACTGTCCTGCTTTGACACCCAACCCCCTCTCCCCCAAGCCTGGTTGAAGTGAACAAGTCCCACATTCGAGGCTGCCCAGCAAGGAGAAAGAGAGATAGTTTGCTCAAGGCCCTTCATTTGAAAGGGCCCCAAACTGAGTGGTGTAGTGACCCAGTGCATGGGGGTTGCAGCACCATTCAGGTTTGGCACATCCACCCCTCCTTCTCTGTTTATGGAAGGGCAGATGGGCCAAACCTGAGCAGCACTGTATTCCATGTTAACCATCTGAAGCATTGGGAAATATGGGGGTCACTAGGATCTTGAGTTTTGGTTAGATCTACTGTAGAGAATGGGTTCAGCTGCCAATCTGAATCTGGAACCCTGCTGAGCTCCCAAATCCTGCACAGCACGTCAGTCTGGCCCCATTGCTTTTCTCCCATTAGGAGAAAGTGATGATGTGTAAAACAGCACCACTCTCTGAAAGCTAGATGGCTTCTAATCCTCTGTTTCCTCCTTAGCGCCTTCTTCCTGTTTAAATAGGTCAGTCCTAGGCAAAGCAGAGAGCCTCTTTGATTATACCCAGATTGTTCTGATTTTGAGCTACTGGCTGAACTTAAAGGGACAGTACACTCCTTCACAGGGTGGAAGAGAAGACAAAATAATGCCATATATTCCATTTGCTTCTAGAAAGGTCCAGTTAACTTTGATTATCACCTCTAACAGTTTAGCTCCGGTTGCACTTTTTAAAGTGTTCTTGCTGCTGCAAGGATGGAATCCAAATAGAAAATAACCTCTGGAAACAGTGAGGGCTTGGCTACATTGGAGAGTTGCAGCGCTGGTGAAGGGGTTACAGCGCTGCAACTCACTCTGTGTACACACTTACAAAGCCCAGCCAGCGCTGCAACTCCCTGTCTGCAGCGCTGGCTGTACACCTGGTCTGATTAGGGTGTAGCGATTCCAGCGATGGTGTGTACGTGTGCTCATCAGGTGTGGACACAAAAGGGCTGTTATTGCGCCTCCAGGGGTATTGGGAGGAATCCAGCATACCTTTTCGGCCACTCTGCTCATCGTTTCACACTCCACTGCCCTGGGCTCAGGTGACCCGCTCTTTAAATGCCCCGGGAATTTTAAAAATCTCCTTCCTGTTTGCTCAGCCAGGCGTGGAGTGCAATCAATCAACAATCACTGACCATGCCTCCATGCCCCAAATGAGCCCCAGCGTGGGCAATGGCGAGCTGCAGGACCTCATCAGTGTTTGGGTGAGGAGCTGTTCAGTCACAGCTGCGCTCCAGCCATAGAATTATGATACCTATGGCCAAATATCAAAGTCCTGCTGGCAGAGGCATAAACGAGATGCGCTGCAGTGCAGAGTCAAAGTAAAGGGAGCTGCGGAGTGCTATTGCAAGCAGGTGAGGAAAACTGCCGCTCAGGTGCTGCCCCCACGACCTGCCGTTTTTACAACGATCTGGATAAGATACTTGGGGGTGACCCCACTGCAAATCCGAGGACATGATGGACAGTTCAAGAGCCGGGAGAGGAGGTGGGGGAGGGTGGTGGAGGAACAGAGACTGAGGGTACTGGGGTGGTTGAAGATACCCAGAGTCCAGGAGGCATGCAGCAGGAGCTCTTCTCAACCAGGAGGAAGCTAGCCAGTCACAGCAGCTGGAACTTGTTGGTGAAGAAGAAGCAGAGGACGTGATTCTGGTAAGCAGCTTTAAAATGTTTGAGAGAGGAGGGGGGCGTTATGGCTGCCGAGTGCATGCATGCATGCCTAGATGTGAATAGCCCATTGATTTGGTCTATCACGTCGCGGTAATCAGCCTCTGTAAACTCTGCAAAAGTTTCAGCAGAAGCGTGGGCAATGTGCTTGCGAAGTTTATAGAGAGCTACCGTGGTCCTTGTCCCAGTCAGGCTAAACGTGTCGCGCCACTGTGCAGTGAGGGGTGGGGGGACCATTGCTGCACACAGCAAGTTGCATAGGGCCAAGGGCGGAATCCATTTGCTGGAGAAGACCCTCCCGCTCTTCCAGTGACGCGGAGCAGGGATATATCTGGAAGGATAAAATCCTGTGGAAAATGTAGGGCTATTTTCAGTGTCTTTCCCCAGTGCTCTCTGCTTTCCTCAAAGCCCAAAAACCCCACTGAGCTCTGACTCATCAGGCAGCTCCCATTCCCAGGGGAGTCGCAGCAAGAAACATTGATTCTTAGTGAGAACCCTAGGACTCACCATGTCCTGTCTGCTGTTGCTCTCTGTGCTATGTTAGGTAAGTGTGAATGATGCTACAGAGAGAGTCTACACACTCCTCCACCATGATTATAAACAATATAGCCTTGTAATAAATGTTTCTGTTTCTGTTTCCTTTTTAAGTGACCTCGATACTATGTAACTCAAACACTACAGAAAAGAGACTCCAGAACTTAGAAGGAGAAAAGGAGAACCAAAGAGGAGTTGGTGAAGCAGTTAGAATCAGTATGCCAGAGACAGTAAGAGAGTACAGGACTGGAGAGACAAAACGACACAGTGAGGCAAACAGAAAGCAGGAAAAAAGAATTGGCAAAGAAGAAAACCACAAACAAGCTATAAGCCTCCTGGCGTGCCAAAACAGAACTGTATTCAGTCACTGGTAGCCATGCAGGCAGATCATACCGTGCTAACCCACCCAATCCCAAAGCTCTCTCCCTTTTGCCCAGTGTTTGCTCTAACCCTTCCCCAGTATCCCTGCTTCCTACCACCACCACTGCCCCCCACACCTGTACGTACACCTAACCAGCCCTGATAACTACGACCCTTACCTCTGCACTCACCCCATCACCATGCAGCATAGTAATCCTGAAGTGCAGCAGGCATTGCAGAGCACTCCAGGCAGGAATATTCAAACATCTGACTGTACAGTTCTCACCCTACCCCCACCCCCAACCTTTTATGTTACTGTATTTTTAATAAAGGATTTCTTGTGCTTCTAAAACAGTTTTTATTATTGCAGAAAGAGAAACATACTGTACCCCAAGGGAAAAATCATTATAACCACTGCCTGAACACCAGTGGAAGGCACCAAACATTACTGTTGCTTTCAGCCTCAACTTGCTCCTCAAGCATCCCTAATCCTTGAGCCTGTGCTGGGCTCTCTAGTAGCCCTGCTCTCTGGCTGTGCAAATTCAGCCTCCAGGCGTTGAACCTCGGAGATCCATTCGTCACTGAATGTTCACCCTTCCTTCACAAAGATTATGGAGGGTACAGCACGCGATATAACCGCAGGGGATGCGCTTTCCCCAAGTCTAGCTTTCCATAGAGACACCTCCAACACCTTAAACGGCCGAAACGCACTCCACAGTCATCGCACTGACGCAGCTGTAGTTGAACCGTCCTTGCTCCTGTCAGCTTCCTGTGTACGGTTTCATGAGTCAAGGCATTAAGGTTAAGCGGGGTCTCCAAGGATCACAATGGGCATTTGACGTCCCTACTGTGATCTTTCGGTCTGGGAAAAAGTCTCCGGCCTGCAGGTTCCTGAACAGGCCACTGTTCCAAAGATGCGTGCATCATGCACTTTCCAGGCAGCTGTGTAAATGTCAGTGAAACGCCACGGTGATCCATAAGCGCTGAGAACCATAGAGAAATACCTTTTAATTATGTACTGGATGCCTGGTGGGTGGGGCCAGAATAGGATCGATCCATCTATCGCCCTCCACAGTTAGGGAAACCATTTGTGCAAGCCATCCAGAATGTCCTGCCGTTCCAGAGTCATGGTTCTTCTTAGCAGGATGCGATTATGGCCTACAACTTGCATCACACTTTCCAACGTTGACTTTCCCACTCCAAATGGTTCGTGACCGATCGGTAGCTGTCTGGAGTTGCCATCTTCCAGACTGCAATAGCCACCCGCTTCTCCACCGACAGGGCGCTTCATCTCGTGTCCTTGCGCCGCAGGGTGGGGTGAGCTCAGCTCACAGTCATGAAGTGGTTTTCTCATCCCGAAAGTTTCTGCAGCTGTCGTTCCCAGACTTGCAGGACGATGTGATCCCACCACTCAGTGCTTGTTTCCCGAGCCAAAGGTGGCGTTCCATGCTGCTGAGCACGTCGTTACTGCCACAAGCAATTTAGTGTCACACGCGTCGATGAATCTATATCTGTATATCATCGTCGTGTCGGACTCCTCACTGTCACTTTGGAGCATAAGGAATAGCTCAACTGCCAATGTGATGTGCTGGCGACATTCATGCAGCAAGTCTCAGCACTCGGGCTCCATTTTCTAACAGAAAGTGCTGCAGACTCACAATGGCACGAAGCTGGAGCGATGCACCACGGGGCTTGGACAGGAAGCGGAATGACTCGCACCCTTCGTCCCTTCCCACAACCCACAGCGCCAAAATGGGACGAGGTGCTCTGTGGGATAGCTGCCCACATGCACCACTCCCAACAGCGCTGCAACTGCTGCAAATGTGGCTACACTGCAGCGCTGGTAGTGTGAGTGTGGCCACACTGCAGGCACTTGTTCCTACACAGCTATACACGACAGGCTGTTAACTCCAGCGCTGCACATTTAGGTGTAGCCAAGCCCTGAGAGACCTACAGGAGACAGTTATTTACTGGAAGTGTAATGGAACTCAGTGCAATATAATGGAACTTCATTTGTCAGACTTAGTGCTACTGGGATAATGTTTTTGTTTTCTGAAGTCTGTAGATAAAGATCAGGTCTTGCTATCTCTTAGATGTACACTGTATCTCATGTGAGGAAACAGTTAAAGTTTTAAAATAAAACCCCCAAATAATCATTCTTCTTGTCAACAAAACTTCAAAAGAAAATATTTTCCGCTTTGGCAACATGGCACACCCAGGTGTGTTTTTTTTATGGGCTCTCTGCTGTCTGATATTCCCGTACAGGGGGGAGGCCACTTAACACTTAGCACCCTCTAAATGCTAGAATCAGATGGAAATGTACTTCACAGGGAAAGGTTACATCATGTTGCTTATTAATGGCTTTTAATATGTGAACCCTGGTTTACATAGTATCTTCAAAAATATAACTCCTGTATTATAGCAGTAAAGAAATCCAGCACTAAAGTCAAGGTAACAAATGTATTATCAAGATAACCTCCCATTTCACACGCTTATCACATTCTGAAAATGTTGCCTATGAGTCAGGACTTGTCAGTTATGTATCTATCTCAAGATGAGGATTTTGGAAAGTTTCAGCAGAAACAGTTCATCCATTTAAAAATGGATGAAGAGTAAAAAACCAACATATTTTCCTCATTATTAAATAAAATGACTGTTTCTTTCTAGATAGCTCTATAGCCTGAGTAGCTGGAGTTATAAAGTTGAAATATGGCTGGGAAAGAACCTTCACTGAGAAAGTACCCTTGAGTGTTTGGGTGATTTTTCTTAATATTTTATTTTGACTGAACTATGAGGCTTTGGAATGTGCATTCTGTGCATGCCTTGGATATTTTGCATTCTGGTAAGGCCCTAAAATATGCATCTAAGCAAGACTGTGCCTGAGTGGCTAACTTAGCATGGTCTAGGAATCTATGCTCATCCTGCTGGGTGTCTCTACAGAATTTCTATTTTGTTCTATTAAGGTTCTTATATTATACTCACTGTAATATCTAAGCACCTTACAAAATTACATTAAGAAACATGATTAACATTGTCACACGTGGTGCATCCTCTCACACTCTCCACATCAGGAAAATTGTTTGCACAAATGGTGTTTTGTTTTGGTGATTTTTAAAATGCATTATATAACTATAAATTATATGGGTTTGACACTGTTGATAACATATGCCACAGAGATGAATGGAAACACCCTAAAATGGTTCAGGTCCATCCACTCAGTCTGCACTCAGAGGTTGTTTATGGACAACTGTCCTTCCACAACCAATGACTGAGTCCCACAAAGCTTAATCCTCTCCTCTATATTATTCAAATATTTCCATGAAGCCACTGGGAAGCTGCGTATTAGCAGTATGTAGAGGACACCCAGCTCTACAATTTCTTTACATAAAATATAGCTTTACTAGTGTCTAATCAAAATCAGCACTGGGATGAACAGTAGTTGGCTAAATCTGAACTCATGGAACACTGGTAATAAAAGGAGAGCGCTATGAAGAGCTTGTCTCCTTTGTAACAATGCTTGTTCACACACATCAATTATCGCTGCAAAAGACTTTAGAGACTACCCATTCCATCTGGCGCCTGGTCACTAACCTTAGTGAAAATAAATAGATTGTCAACATTATGCTCTCCATTCCATCACAGCCTAATATAGCCATCACTGAAAATGTTCTCTCCGATTGGCAGGTATACTACTCTCTAGCCAATAAGTAACTCACTTGAACAATGACATTATTCAGTGCTGGACACTTAAAACAAGCATGCAAAATCAGAAGCCCATTCAAAGAGAGCAACCAGAAGCATAGGAATCTCCCCATTTCAACCAGTTTCCTGACCCACTATCACAGATACCATTCCTCCAGCTGGGGAGAAGAGGCCAAGTCTCCTTTCAAACTCAACCAGTGTCATTTCTTTATTATTCAAAGGGATTCTGTGGAGTGAAACAAAGTTACCTTTCTTCTTGATCAGTCCCTGCCCTAAGGGGATATATGTACTGTCTCTATCCTGATATTTACATTTTTACTTCAGCATAAAACAGTATTCACTGTCAAAAAGAGGGCATCCTCTTGCCTCTAAACACAAAATGTGGGCATACTCAAAAATACCAGGGTATGGCATTCATTGCACCCTTGTTTATAACAGTACCAGAGTAAATTAACTGTAATGGGGAATCATCATTGAGAGTGTGTTGCTAGTAGGGTTCTCCACAGACTGGTTCTTGGCCCTATGCTATTTAACAATTTTATTGATGACCTAAAAGAAAATATAAAATCATCACTGATAAAAGTTTGCAGATGACACAAAAATTGGAGGAGTGGTAAATAATGAAGAGGACAGGTCACTGATTCAAAGTAATCTGGATCATTTGGGATGCTGGGCACTTGCAAACAGTATGCATTTTATTATGGCTAAATATAAACAAATACATTTTTGAACAAAGAATGTAGGACTGGAGCGTCTATGCCAGGAAGCAGTGACTCTGAAAAAGATTTGGGGGTCATGGTGGATAACTGGCTGATACGAGCTTCCAGTGCAATGCTGTGGCCAAAAGGACTAATGGGATCCTTGAATGCATAAACGGGAATCTGGAGTCGAAGTAGCAAGGTTATTTGACCTCCGTATTTGGCATTGGTGCAATTGCTGCTGGAATACTGTGTCCAATTCTTGTGTCCATGGTTCAAAAAGGATGCTGATAATTGGAAAGGATTCAGAGAAGAATCATGAGAATGATTAAGGATTGGAAAACAGGCCTTCTAGTGACAGACTCAAGGAGCTCAATCTATTTAGCTTAACAAAGAGAAAGTTAAAGGGTGACTTGATCGGTCTATAAATACCGACATGAGGAACCAATATTTGGTAATAGGCTCTTCAATCTAGCAGAGAAAGGTATAACACATCCAGTGGCTGGAAGTTGAAACAAAGACAAATTCATATTGGAAATAAGGTGTTAATTTTTAACAGTAAGAGTAATTAACTAATGGAACTCTTTGCTAAGGTTTGTAGTGGTTTCTTGATCACTGGCAATTTAAAAATCAAGATTGGATGTTTTTTTCTGACATATTTGCTTTAGAAATTACTCTGGAGAAATCCTGTGATCTGCACTATACCATAGGTCAGACTAGAATGATCACAGTGGTCCCTTCTGGCCTTGAATCTACAAATCTGTGAATTCAGATATTCGTTTAGATGATTTTTTTCTCTCGTCTCATTTGGAGATGTCCCAGCCTTCTCTATTAGTAAGGTAATAGAGCTACTTGATTTAAAAATTTTGTAGTAGTGTTTTGAGTTTAACTATTCCCACTTAAACTACTTGTCCAAATTTAGCATACAATACCACAAAGCAAAATAGCTAGGAGCACATAAACTGGCTTGAATACTCTTTCAAAGCCTTTGGCTAAGTCTGAAGCATAAGATTGCATACTGAGCTTCTGTATGGGAAATTTTGCACTTTGCACTGAATGTGGCAGCTCTTCTTTGTTTATTTTGAGTGGATAAATTAAGCAGTTATTCAGGGGTGGATAGGAAAAGCCTGGGGCTACAGATTATCATGTAGTTTTCTAATTAGAGTAGAGCGAAAATAGGTTTAAATCCCTAGGGTATACAAATAAGTTCACATACCCAGTGTTTGATAATTATGGTTCCCCATAATAACAGTTAATAACTACTTGTTATTTGGTAACCTAAGGCTAATAAGTAGAATGTATCCCTGTTTGTTTTACTTAGGCTGACAAAACTTTTGAAAGAGCCCACCACAATGCCCTAACATTCCAGAGCACAGGGGTTTGTTGTTTGTCATTTCATCTGCCAGTTATCTTAGATACTACAGTGTGGTAACTTTTGATAACCAATGACTTTTTAATGGTGGCTACTTTATGTTGCAGTATGATTGTAATAATTGGAGCATACTTCTGAAGTTTGTAGGAATGGGGGAGATTTTCACAGGCACAAGCGGGAATTAAGCAATGTAGCTGATGATAAACTGTGCAGCAAAATTATTTTTGACTAAGGGTAACTTTTTGCCAAAATTATCTGCTTTCTCCTGAACATTTTCTGTTTTAATTTAAACCTTTTTGGGTGAAAAGTTTTTAAGAGACAGCTAATAGTGAGGCCAAAAAGTGTTCGGAGAGTATTCCCAGGCCAGGCCATTCTGTTCTGAGTCAGCTTAGTTGTTGGTCCTTTCAGGACCTCTGTAACTCATAAAAGATCAGCACTTCGTCTTTATTCATGGCTAACTATTTGTTCAAGCCTAAGACTCTCACTCAGATATCCACTGAGTAAGGGCTAGTAAATGGCTGGAGGATTCTCTGCACCTTGAGGTCTTTCAACCACAATAACTCAGACACAGGTTACGGGTTTGTTACAGGAGTGGGTGGGTGAGATTCTGCGGCCTGCATTGTGCAGGAGATCAGAATAGATGATCATAATGGTCCCTTCTGACCTTAAAGTCTTTGAGTCTATGGTCAACATTCCAGCAGGTCAGGATACATTTGGCCTCTGTTACCTAAGAGAACATCTTTTAATTTGAATCTTAACTAAAATATTTTGATAATCAATGTAAATATCCTGTAAAATGAAATAGAAAATGTTTCAAGTTGCTTTCACATTCCCTTTGCTTTGGGCAGCTCCATCGAAATTACATTTCATGATTATCTCAAGCATTGAAGGTCAGATTCTCCCCCAGTTTCTCACTCTAAATAGTTATTTACTCCTCAAATGGACCTGTTAAAAAAGGGAGAGAACTCAAGGAGTACTCAAGAATGATGGCAGAATCCAGTGTTTGAATGCAATAAGGAAATCTAATAGCTGTTGATTGTGTTAAAATTTATTCACAATATTTTAGCAATACCCAGAAATATTTTGCCACAGGAATTAATAGTTTTACAATACAGTGTCTTTTTATGTGGATTTTATATGTGCAGATGTTTTACATTCATAATATTACTGATGGGTACTAGATTTCAGAAACTAAAGTAGATTTTTTAAAGTAGGTCTTCTTTTTTGCACACGCCGGGCTAGATTTTGATACCCGTACTGAAAGTACCTTACTTTTTGAAACCCATGGTGATACTTGAGCAGTAAAGTATCACTCAACCCAGCTGAGGTTTTCAGAATCTGGAATACAAATTTTAGGCACAGATGATTGTGGAAACACACTTTTGGCCATTCTGACTTTTTGGTGAAAAAACTGGGAAAAAAAAAGTTACATTGACAAATTTTGCAAGATTTAGCATTTAGAGATATCAGTGGCTCAAGGGCAGATTCTGATAGTGTTAATGTTGAATAATCTCCTATTTCAGAAATCCTACCAGTGGAGTAAGGATATCAGAATCTGGGTCCTAACCTGCACCCACAAATTACTGAATGCAAAAACAGAAGGTCAGTGAAAGCCTGGCTGAAAATAAGGAGAGTGGAACTTTTTCTATCTACAATAATCTCCAAAGTTAAGTGGCAATGCTAGAAACTTGACTGATGCTCATACGCTCATACCTTATCAGTGTGCTAAATAGCTGGTAACAACATTTAAGTCCCAGCCTCAGTATGTTAACCACAGGATCCCTGCACGTCTGTCAGTAGCAGCTCATTTAACTTAAACTCTATCATTCCAGGAAACCACATGGGCTGTAAAACTGTCAGATTGAAAAAAACAAAAAACCACCTTCCATAATCTAGGGCAGCAGCAGGGGTAGGGGCCGTGGTTGTAATTAGAATAATGCAAGCTTCAATCTCCACTTTTTAATCATTGTGAAAATTGTTAACCACATGATACTGCCACTGCGATGAGTAAAAAGGCCGGGCTGTTCAGAGATTGTGGTTCCTCTGCACTGGACAATGTGAGCACATTGTTGCCTTGAAGCATGGCCTGTGCTGAGTTTCTCAGAGACCTATGCAATGAAACTAACTCTGCACTTTCCAGATCTATGTCTCAATCTGAATCTTATTTTAGATACTATGTGCTGAAGGTGGCTTTAACCTCTCCCCACAGAAAGTGATACTTTGAGCTAGTAAACTGAGAAGAAATCAGGTGCCACTAGCAGCCCTACTCATTGTACATAGTGTATAATCCTAGCAGAAAAGCAACTGGAGATATTTTGGACGAGCAGCATGTAATGACAGCAAAGAAGAGTACCATGACCAAGGATTTAATTACATTGTAAGGGCAGTGCCATATAGAACAGGAAGCAGGGTAAAATTCTTTTCCAGTTTGACTCCACAGCCCACTCTCTTCAATCTCAGGGTATAAGTCAAGAAAGAATTTAGGATTTGGGACTGGAACAAAAACAGTGACTTGCATTTATGAGCCAGATACTCAGCTGCTGTAAATCTGCGTGGCTTCATGCGAATCTGATTCTTTATTTTCAGCTGAATACAAGCAGGGGACACTGCTTGGACTGACAGCAGGCTGCACAGGGATCTCAGACATTCGTTTACATTTCACAGCCACATTGTGTTTAACAAGTTTTTAAAAATTACAGTCAACTGTTCTTGATTTTTGCCAAGTGGATATTGCTATGACAACAAAGAGACAATAGAAAGCAATGCATTTCGATTCTCACCTATTTTTCCTCCCCTCTGGCATCCATCTAGGTAACGATGTATTATGTTTTTCCATACACGAAGAGCAAAATACATGCTTCTGGTCAGGTTAACTGACTAGAAAGACTAAGGTTAAGGATATTTTGAATAAGGAAAGCAACAAAGAACAAACTGAAGGCCAGATCCTCTGTTGTGGCATAGGACTGCTCTTTGCTAGGTGGATCCCCAGGGGAATACAATAGCCAGGATTGCAGGAACACGAGGCTTGTAGGCCTTTTCTGTGGCCACAGGAAGGGTTGGTAGTGTAGGAGCCTCTACAGTGGTCAGGTAACCCATCTTTAGGGCAGCTTTGCATCAGCAAACAATCGTTAAGTCACCATGAAAAATGACACAGTCTCTCTATCACTCTGGAATAACTTCCTTCTTGAATCCCCAAAGAGAGCTGCTCTCCCAGAAAGTTGTAGTACACAAAAATCAGAATCATAGCTACATACACAACAATCTGGAGACATTTTGCCATGACAGTTGTTCCTAAATACTCCTGAGCAAAATAACCACAATGTGACTCTTTGTTTGGGAAGTTTTGGTGTTAATGTTTGTGAAAATGGTTATTTTGACCGCCCAAGTGAACAAAGGTATCTAAATGTCTAAAGACTAGACAATACAAGCTTCCCTATGTTGCCCTAGCTACGTATTGCTAAGAACCGCCACAAGTCAGAGATAAAAGTCTCCATACTCATTCCACCATTGTGTAGGGATTGGAGCTGGTCAATATTTTTCCATCAAAACTGTCATTACATGAACAATTGGATTCTTAACTGAATGAATTTTTCACAAAAAGTGCCTGCTTTCTGTTGGGGAGGGGTAGGGCGCTAGAAAATTTCAGTTTTTGGCCAAAAAACAGAATATTTCAGAATGTATATGTCCCTGAAGTGCCTCATGGTACTTGTAGTTCAGTTGGTTTATGTCCCCATTTGCCTCTATGCACCAGGCTCCCCAGCCAGACCGCATATCCCATGATGTACAACAACCATTGGACTCCCATAATGCACTACCTCCCCTCATGAAGAGGGTGTATCTTGGGAGATTAGTCCCACAATAGACAAGAGAATGGAAGCATGAGGCACCGAAACTACAACTCCCATGAGGCACCACAACAGCTTTTCTAAAGCAAAACGTTTTGTTTTCTGATTTTTCACCAAAATGTCAATTTTCTGGAGGGAAAAATATTCCCATTTTCTGACTAGGTCATTCCTTTATGCCACTAAAAAAAACAAAATAAAAGCCAAATGCACAGAAGAAATCATCCCCAAAACATTATTTTATACTTAAGTCCTGGGGGGAAAGCATCCATGCATGAAGGTCCTGCTAATAATATTTCTTTTTCAAGAAGAGAAATTGATTGAACACAAACAGCATGGACTCTGGCAGATCATTTATGTTGTGTGTATAGCTGAATTTTTTTTCCATATAAAATTTTCTTTGAAACTAGCATTCTTCCAAGGCAGCAGTCTCAGGGAATGGTTTCTGGATTTCATTGCGGGGAAGAAGGACCGAGTAGGGGGGATGGGAGTTATGGAATACTCTCAAAACCTTTGCCGTAAAAGTCAGTTTATTAATTCATTGGCCAAGTATTTCCTTAAAACTACATTTTGCTAGTAAATTTTAACCCATGATTTTATCAGATTATATTTACAACAAGAGTACCTGATTTTTTCTAAAGTAAAGTATTTGTACTTTAGAAGAAAAGAAATAAATAGGCATGGTCCTAAAGTTTAAGATAATACCCCAGGTATATATTGTATGTACGATACCTTTATTAAAGGCAGAGCTGTCAATGTGGTGCCTTTTTCACCTAAGGAATATAACTTGATTACTCACAATAGGGCCAAATGCATGAAATCTAGCCTCTAAAACTGTGCCCTATAAAATTCTGTGTTTAGTTCCCAAGCAATGTCTAATACTCAGACATTGAGTCAAATTCTCAGCCAGTCTCAACTCCATCAATAAACTTGCACCTGAAATTTTCAATATGCAATCCCCCATATTTGTGCTTAAAACAATGTGCCAAGTTATTCTTCTGGTGAAAATGGGCAAAATGGTAATACGTATAATTCGGCATTTTTGTTGCATCCATCTCCCTGAACCTTTTATCGATGTAGATTGTAAACTTTTAGGAATGAAAAAAGTTATAAACAGGATTTTGGTTCCCACATGACCTAGATGACTTTGAAATGTCTACCCTGCCATTCACTTTTAGCACATCCTTCTTAAAATCCTATTTAGATTCCAAGCAAAGGCTAAAAGGCAATTTTTACTGATGTGCAGTGAATTTTTTTAAATGTGCACTTGCATTTTAAAAAACATGAATACTAAATAGAAAATAAACCCTTGAAGTTCCTCATGCTGTAGTCCAAAGTCAACTTAACATTTTCTATTAGCAATGCACAATAACAGACATTTTTAGATACCTATCATCTATGTAAATGCTAATTTTGCAGAAGTCTTCATACAAAATATGCTCAAAAGAAATTATGACATTGTGTAATCTCTCCTTAACAGAGATCCAAGACTGGAACAGCAATACAAGTGTTTGTGAGGAGGGGGCAGGGGGTTGTCAAAAATTATGCGCAGAGCTGTGTATGAAAAGCGCAAAGTGTCTGCATATCCCCAAAGCTAGGCTCTGGACAGTTACATTAGTATTTTATTATCACAAAAGCTAAATTCACCTTCAAGTTTTTTCATTATTTTTAAAGATGATAAAATCAGAGATATGATTCTATGATAAAGATATGGCTGCATTGTCCTTTTACTTGGGCTACTCTTGAAAATCACTTGGAAGGTACAGCTAGTACCGCATGCAGAATTGTAAGCCATCTGCTTATGGGTCTACATGAGCAAATTACATGTCTTCTCTGTGAATTTAATTTATTTCTTATTTGATTAGGTGTGCAGTGTAAGTTCTGATCCATAAAGACTCTGCATAGCTTTAATCTGACTAACTTCAGCAGCATTTATCTCCCTGTGAAATGCCAAGATGTCTGATCAGTTGAGGAGCTTTTGTTGACAGTCCTCTAAGGGGTAATTTCTGGTGGCTACACATAGTGAGTTTTTAGAGAAAGGTTCCTGTTTGTAGAACCCTGAGAATACGAGTTTACTGACCTAGCCCGGATTCAACAAAGCACCTAAACACATGCTTAATTTTAAACATGTGCTTGAAGTTAAGCTTGTTCTCAAATGCTTTGCATACTATAAAACATTTTCTGGTCAAAAATTTGTTTGCTTTGGATGATCGTTGATTTACCTAAGATTGTTTGGAGCAGTATACAGAAGGGATCTATATAGACTGTCCATTGTGAACAGATTAAATTAAAGTGATGCTGCATTTAATCTGTCATGCATCCAGATGTTATGTTCATGAGCACATTAAAAAAATCAGTTAAATAAATTCTGCTTTGTATCCAAATTGGGCCAAATACCAACTGCAAACATTCACTATGTGACCAAAAAAATAAAATTCAAAGTTGGATACATCACTAATGTAGACGCACCTAGAGAGCAAGAACAAAAATAAACCCTCTGAGCATTCTGGAAAAGCTTAAAGAATTCCTCCTATCACCTGGCAGGGAATGGGGTGAATCTGGGTCACAGGGGAAGGTTGTCTCCTTTCCCTATGGTTAGCTGAGGCAGGGAAAAGTCTCTGGAAATTGTGATTAGCATTTTTTTTGTCTACACTTGAAATGCTACAGCAGCACAGCTGTAGTGCTTCAGTGTAGACACTACCTACACTGATGGGAGGGATTCTCCATTGGCATAGTTAATCCACCTTCCCAAGACGCAGTAGCTAGGTTGACAGAAGAATTCTTCTGTTGACCTAGCACTGTCTACATCAGAGGTTAGGTTGGCTTAGCTGCATCACTTGGAGTGTAGATTTTTCATACCCCTGAGACACATAGCTGGGTCAACTTAACTTGAGTGTAGACCTGGCCTCTATTATGGTGTTTTTAAATAATCTCCATGCAGTTGGCAGGCATTTCACTCTTGTGACTGTTCCCTTTGTTTTCTGCTTAACTAGCTTCCTCATTTTTCTGTAGTTCCCCCTTTTTGAAATTAAATGACACTGTGATGGGTTTCTTTGACATACTTGCAAGGAGGTAAATATCAAGTTTAATTACATTTTAGTTGCTATTAGCAAGTGGTTCAACTACATTGACCTCCTGGACCAGATCCTGTTCACCACATAGGACTAAATCAGGAATTCCTTCTCCTCTTGTGGATTCCATTCAAGAATGAGTCATTAATGGTGTCAAGAACATCTCTCTCTGTAACCCATCATAAGGTGACATGTTCACAGTCAACTTAAGGACAGTTGAAGTCTCCAATTATTATTCCTACATTTTCTCCCTTTGTAGTCTCTCTAATCTCCCTGAGCATTTCACTACCATCGTCCTGGTCAGGTGTTCAATAGTATATTCCTACTGCTGTACTCTTCTTGTTGAAGCATGGAATTTCTGTCCATAGAAAGTCTTTGGTACAAGTGTGATTCATTTAAGATTTTTACTTTATTTGATTCTACGCTTTATTTCATATGTAGTCTTCCCCCCCCCCCCCCCCCACCATACACACACCAGGACGACTTACTCTGTAATTCCTATATATTTTGTACCCTGGTGTCTCCCATTGATTATCCTTATTCCGCCAAATTTCCAGGATGCCTGTTGTATCAGTGTCCTCATTTACTAGTTCACTCATCTTAGTATATAGACTTTAGCATTTGTATATAAGCTCCTGTAAATGCTGTCAGTATTGAGTTGCTGGCCTTCATGTGTTGTATTTAAATGGGACTCTTACATTTAACTGTTCCTCAATAGCTTTACCTATAGTTTCCCAACTTCTTTCTTATCCTACTCAGAAGAATATACAATTCCCCCTTTAATAAGTTCATTCCTAAGGAGTGTCTCTGCTCCAACCATGTGCTCCTCCTCAGCTGTTGGCTTTTCCTCAGCCCTTAGTTTAAAAAAATACTCCACAACCTTTTTAATTTTGCATGCCAGCAATCTGTCCCATCTTGTATTTAGCTGTGACACGCTGGTTACCTTTTCCAGACCTAATAGAGACCTCTGAGAAGCTCAAAAGCTTGTCACTTTCACCAAGAGAAGTTGGTCCAACAAAAGATATTACCTTAGCCACCTTGTGTCTTTCATATCCTGGAACCAACATGGCAACAACACTAGTGCAAATGGCATTACTGACAGGCCAGAGGAAGCTGCAGCATCATGGAACTTTCAAGCCCTCACCGGGAAAGAAAAACATTGACCAAACAGCAGTAGGTCAAAGCACACTACGGAACTTTCAGCTTTCAGCAACAGGGTCCATATGTGGATTTAATGCACAGCAGGATAGTGTGCTGTAGATTTATACCCTGATGTGCCATGCACTAAGTCTCCATATAGACAGGCCCTGAGACACACATATGTTAAGTCTGCATTCAAAGCCAAACCCCAATCCTCTCTTATGTGGGAGGAAGGGATGTATTAGCTCCTTATTCCTGCACATGTCAGCTCTATGCTGGCTCTCTGTGGAATGGAGCAAGGAGAGGCTGCATGGCTGGTTAATGGTCAGGATGCATGGAAGTTTGCAGTGGGCAACGCTTTCATGCAAATAATTTCTTTCTCCAATGAAACTTCTCATGGAGTGCTCCCAGAATTTACTCCAGAGCCACAATGGTAGGGGAGAAACTCCTAAGGTTTACAAAAAATGATATCTTTGAGTGTGGAGGCAGCCTGGGAGAAGCTCTCCTTACCCTTCAATTTCACCCCATCTAGAATTCTTCTCTATTGTAAGGAGTCTGAGGGCTACATAAGTCGTCCACAACTGACCATGAGTCAGCTAAGAGACCAGTTTCCGATGGAGCCAGTGAGGCACTTAACATAATTTCTAAGGGCCTAAGAAAGCAAAATATCAGACTAACTCCTGGGTACGTGTTTGCCAGCCAAGTAGGTGTTACCCAAGGATTCAACCACAGAGTCAGGCCAAGCTGCAAAACATCTAGCCAGTTACGGGCTACAGGGCACAAAAG
Organism: Chelonoidis abingdonii; assembly: GCF_003597395.2. Taxonomy (NCBI): domain Eukaryota; kingdom Metazoa; phylum Chordata; order Testudines; family Testudinidae; genus Chelonoidis; species Chelonoidis abingdonii. The sequence goes on along the minus strand of NC_133770.1, from coordinate 182,923,113 downwards.
AGACAATATTGGGCCTAGAAAGGCCTTTGATTTTAATAGACATTTTGCCTAAGTAAAGGTTGAGTAAAGGCCCTGAACCACTCTCAAAAGCTATTCATGCCCAGTGAACATTTCTCCCTTAAATAATCTTATTTACCTTAATCTTTTGGCAATTCATGTAAAAGTTACATAATGGTCAGAGTCCAAGTCATGAATAGGATTTAGAAATCATGTAGGGGCAGGTCCTCCAAATGTTAATGGACCTAGTCCTAGTGAAGCATCAATCTACTGGGCTCAGTAGTGAGTGCTTGCATGATTGGACCTAAACCACTGACTAGATGCAGCTCAGCCATCCTGACTAGTGGCTTCAAGTCCTTGGTGCATTGTAAGACAAAGATTGCTGAAGCATTTGTTATAGATGGCATAAAATAACTTCTCTTAAAATCATTACTGTACAAAATTTTTTGGTAAAATTTGCAGCCTAGATAGAAGCAAACCCACATCCTTTTAAATTCTAGAAATCTGCAGTGTGTGAATATAATACGGAAGTCCCTGCCTAAATGTGATTTTGCTTTAAGTTCTGGTAGGGCACATTTCTTGCAGCTTCAGTCTGTTATAATAACTTCTGTGCTAGTAAAGTAATAATTTGCTGATGCAGGGAAAATGCTACACAGCTAAGCAGAGTCAATGCTATTTTTTTAAATATATGATACAAATCAATAAGACAAAGAATATACAACAAAAATAATAAGTCTAGTTTTCCTCTACTTTACCTTTTCACTCTGTACGTGCTCCTCAAACTGAATGGGCATTTCAGAAGTTCTCAGAAAAGGTCAATGACTTCTAGGACTGAAATGCTTGTTTGCACTGAATCATTTTCTGCTTCTTTTGGAGCAGGAAGGGGGCCCCTTGTATGCATAGGTGACAAAAGTGGTAAAGATTGTGGCAATATGAGCAAACAGGCCATGATAGTTCTACAGTGGATGGATTTCCACTTGCCTGTATATTCCACTTGGTCTGAATAATAATTCTCACTACCTCTCCAAAGTTTTAACTGAAACCAGATCAGACTTTTCAGACTGGAAAACACTTTGAATCATGTTTAAAATAATTATGTTTCAGTTGTGATTACCTCTGCATTTTCCTGATTCTTCCAGCATTAACTCATCTGTGAGCAGGAGAGCTGAAATCACACAAGCAAGCCTTTTCTTACAAGAGTTCCAGACAAATTTTGCAGACCCAAGACATTCAAGTAGCTTAGCCATGCTTTGCATAAACATTCAGGGAAAAATTTTCAAATGTACAAAGGGCCATCAGGCACTTACCTCCTATGGACTTTCCATTTGCCATTGCCTTAAAAAATCCTCCTCTCAAACCTTTGCATTTCTAAGTGAACCAAAACCTCCAAACTTTTGTCATTTAGTTTTGGAAGCAGAGAGAAGGATGGTCTTGTGCTCAAGGCACATGGGCTTGGCTACACTTACATTTTATAGCACTCTAACTTGCTGGCTCAGGGGTGAGAAAAATAACCTCCCTGAGCATAGCAAGCCTGAGCGCTTTAAAGTCCTAGTGTAAACAGGCTCTGAGCACCAGGAGCCGCACCCCCAGCACTCAGAGCTAATCCCCTCACGGAAGTGGATTTCCAGGAGGAGCTCCCTTCCAGCACTCATGCACGACCACACGCGCACTTCAAAGCGCTGCCGTGGGAGCATTCCCACGACAGCGCTTTAAAGTTTCAGTGTAGCCATAAGCGTCAGGAAATCTGGGTCCTCTTATTCCCAGCTGTGCTACAGATTTCATGTATGACCTTGGGCAAATCATTTAAGCCCTCTCTGCCTCAGTTTTCCTATCTGCAAAAAAAGGGTACTATTACTGCTGACCTCACAGGATTATTGTGAGGCTTAATTCAGATACCGTGGTGAGGAGCACCATTGTGACTCTTATAAATAAATAAAAAAACCTACCATTGATCTGACAGAGCCTTTGGGGATGCTCAAAACATTATTTTGTTATAGGTTCTTTTACAAGTTTTGTTTTAACTTCTCCAAGATGGAGTTTTGGATAGTCGTTAGAGGTAGCAGGGGCTATTTTTAAAAGGGAAAAATATTTGGAACAATTTCCCAAAAGAAGTGGGTATTGGACATAAGATTAGGTTGGACAAATCCTTTGTATAGTAAACAGAAAATAATTCTGCATGGGAAGGAGATAGGCTAGTTGATCTAATCAGTCTTCTACATCTCTGTCTTCTGTGGTTCAATGATAATATGTACTTAGACTCTGGAGCATTTTCCTTGTAACAGTGATTCCCAAACTGGTGGTCCACAGAGTACTGCTGGTTGTACAGTGTTCACTCCTCCTTAATTCCAGCTGCTAAACTGCATTAGAAGACAGATCAAATGCACTGAAAACTTTCTTAATGTTCTTTTTTATGTGAGGAATGATTGTAGTTGCCAGAGGGATATAATGTGGTCTGGGATTAAAATGGAATTGTAATGTGCAGTTGTGAATGGGAGGGGAGTTGTCCAGGATATGATCTCTCCATTAAAATATAGTCCATGTTATGAAAAAGTCAAATACTTTTGAAATCATAAAATAAATCTGAGAAAAATGCAATTCATTTGAAGACAATTAATGGAGAAAAGGAGGTGAAACTCATTGAATATATTTATTACAAATTATTCACCTAGCTCTAGTAACAAAATAGGTTAAAGTTTGGAACTAAACTGGTACAGGTACAGAGAAAGGCTACTAGGATGATCTGAGGAATGGAAAACCTACCTTATGAAAGAAGACTCAAAGAGCTTGGTTTGTTTAGCCTAAGCTAAAGAAGGCTCAGGGGAGATATGATTGCTCTTCATAAATATATCAGAGGGATCAATATCAGAGAGGGAGAGGAATTATTTAAGCTTAGTATCGATGTGGACACAAGAACAAATGGATATAAATTGGACACTAGAAAGTTTAGACTTGAAATTGAATGAAGGTTTCTAACTATTAGAGGAGAGTATCAGAGGGGTAGCCATGTTAGTCTGGATCTGTAAAAGCAGCAAAGAATCCTGTGGCACCTTATAGACTAACAGATGTTTTGGAGTATGAGCTTTCATGGGTGAATGCATCTGACGAAGTGGGTATTCACCCACGAAAGCTCATGCTCCAAAACGTCTGTTGTTCCTATAAGGTGCCACAGGATTCTTTGCTGCTTTTATTAGAGGAGAGAAGTTCTGGAACGCCTTCCAAGGAGAAAAGTGGGGGCAAAAGACATATCTGGCTTCAGGACTAAGCTTGATAAGTTTATGGAGGGGATGGTATGATGGAATAGCCTAATTATGGCAATTAATTCATCTTTGATGATTGCAGGTAGATATTCCCAATGGTTTGTGATGGGACGTTAGATAGGTGGGGATCTGAGTTACTACAGAGAATTCTTTCTGTTGGCTGGCTGTGTGTCTTGCCCACATGCTCAGGTTAACTGATCACCATATTTGGGTTGGAAGGAATTTTCCTCAGGGCAGATTGGCAGAGGCCCTCAAGGTTTTTCGCTTCCTCTGCAGCATGGGGCATGGGTCACTTGCTGGAGAATTCTCTACACCTTGAAGTCTTTAAACCACAATTTGAGGACTTCAGTAATTCAGACATAGGTAGGGGTTTGTTACAGAGTGGATGGTGAGATTCTGTGACCTGCGTGTGTGCAGGAGATCAGACTAGATGCAGAGCGGTCCCTCTGACCTTAAAGTCTATGAGTCAATTGCCCATCTCTCTCAAGCTAGTCCAGTTAGAGACAAAGTCTTCAGTTGCTAATATGAAGGCTGCACCCATTTTAAGATGACCTCCCAGCAAATATTTCTGTAACTAACTAATCATTCACACTTAGAGTTTAGAATTCTATTTTCAGCTTTATTCATAGATTCAGAGACTCTAGGACTGGAAGGGACCCCGAGAGGTCAGCAAGTCCAGTCCCTGCCCTCATGGCAGACCAAATACTGTCTAGACCATCCTGATAGACATTTATCTAACCTACTCTTAATATCTCCAGAGATGGAGTTCCACAACCTCCCTAGGCAATTTATTCCAGTGTCCAACCACACTGACATTAGGAACTTTTTCCTAATGTCCAACCTAAATCTCCCTTGCTGCAGTTTAAGCCCATTGCTTCTTGTTCTATCATTAGAGGCTAAGGCGAACAAGTTTTCTCCCTCCTCCTGATGACACCTTTTAGATACCTGACAACTGCTATCATGTCCCCTCTCAGTTCTCTTTTTCCAAACTAAACAAACCAATTCTTTCAGCCTTCCTTCATAGGTCATGTTCTCAAGACCTTTAATCGTTCTTGTTGCTCTTCTCTGACCTCTCACAATTTCTCCACATCTTTCTTGAAATGTTGGTGCCCAGAACTGGACACAATACTCCAGTTGAGGCCTAACCAGCGCAGAGTAGAGCAGAAGAATGACTTCTCGTGTCTTGCATACAACACACCCTGTTAATGCATCCAGAATCACGTTTGCTTTTTTTGCAACAGTATCACACTGTTGACTCCATATTTAGCTTGTGGGTCCACTATGACCCCTAGATCTCTTTCTGCATACTCTCCTAGGACAGTCTCTTCCCATCTATATGTGTGAAACTGATTGTTCCTTCCTAGTGGAGCACTTTGCATTTGTCTTTGTTGAATTCATCGGGTTACCTCAGACCATTTCTCCAATTTGTCCAGATCATTTTGAATTTTGACCCTGTCTCCAAAGCAGTTGCAATCCCTCCCAGTTTGGCATCATCTGCAAACTTATAACGGTACTTTCTATGCAACATCTAAGTCGTTGAAGAGATATTGAACAGAGCGGTCCCAAAACAGACCCCTGCGAAACCCATTGTTATACCTTTCCAGCAGAATTGGGAGCCATTAATAACTACCTGAGTACGGTTATCAGCCAGTTATGTACCACCTTATAGTAGCCCCATCTAAATGTATTGCCTGTTTTATCGATAAGGATATCATGCAAGACCGTATCAAATGCCTTACTAAAGTCTAGGTATACACATCCACCGCTTCTCCCTAACACAAGACTGTATCCTATCAAAGAAAGCAATCAGATTGGTTTGACACGATTTGTTCTTTAAATCCATGCTGGCATTTCCTATCACTTACACCTTCCAAGTGTTGCAGATGATTTTCTTTAATTACTTGCCCATTATCTTCCCTGGCACCAGAAGTTAAACTAACTGGTCTGTAGTTTCCTGGGTTGTTTATTTCCATTTTATAGCATGGGCACTATATTGCCCTTTTCCAGTCTTCTGGAATCTCTTCGTCTCCATGACTTTCCAAAGATAATAGCTGAGGCTCAGATACCTCTCTATTAACTCCTTGAGTATTCTAGGATGCATTTCATCAGGCCCTGGTGACTTGCAGGCATCTAACTTTTCTAAATGATTTTAACTTGCTCTTTTTTTATTTTATCTTCTAAACTACCCCTTCCCATAGCATTCACTATGTTAGGATTCCTTCAGACTTTCAGTGAAGACCGAAACAAGAAGTCATTAAGAATCTCTGCCATTTCCAAGTTCCTGTTTACTGTTTTCCCTCCTCACTGAGCAGTGGGCCTACCCTGTCCTTGGTTTCCTCTTGACTTTTATGAATACATTAGAAGCTTCTTGTTTCCTTTATTCCCATAGCTAGTTTGAGCTCATTTTGTGCCTTTGCCTTTCTATCGTTTGCCTGCATTCCGTGTTATTTGCCTATATCTCTTTGTAATCTATCCTAGTTTCCATTTTTTATATGACTCCTTTTATTTTGTAGTCATGCAAGATCTCGTGTTAAGCAAGGTGTGTCTTTTGCCACATTTTCTATCTTTCCTACCATCAGAATAGCTTGCTTTTGGGCCCTTAATAGTGTCCCTTTGAAAAAACTGCCAACTCTCCTCAGTTGTTTTTCCCCCTCAGTCTGATTCCCATGGACCTTACTATCAGCTCTCTGAGCTTACCAAATCTGCCTTCCTGAAATCCGTGGTCTCTTATTTTGCTGTACTCCTTCTGCCTTCCTTAGAATTGCAAACTCTATGATTTCAGATCACTTTTCACCCAGCTTCCTTCTATTTCAATTCTCAATGAGTCCTCACCTATTTGTTAAATCAAGTATAGAACAGCTTCTCCCCTAGTAGCTTTTTCAACCTTCTGAATAAAGTTGTCTGCAATGCAGTCCAGGAACTTATTGGATAGTCTGCGCCCACGGGTGTTATTATCCAACATATATCTGGATAGTTGAAAATCCCCATCACTACAAATCTTGGCTTTGGATGATTTTTGTTAGTTGTTTTAAAAAGCCTCATCCACTCTTCCACCTGGTTAGGTGGCCTGTAGTAGACCTAGCATGATCACCTGTTTTTTACCCCTTTTATCTAACCCAGAGACTCTCAACACTCATCTCCTCCGTACCCATCTCACCTCAGTCCAAGTGTTACATTTTTATATATAAGGCAAACCTCCTCCCTTTTTTCCTGGTCCTATCCTTTCTGAGCAAACTATACCCATCCACACCAACATTCCATCGTGTATTATCCCACCAAGTTTCAGTGTGGCAACAATGTCATAGTTGTATTTATTTATTAGCACTTCCAGTTCTTCCTGCTTATTACCCATACTTCTCGCATTTGTACATAGGCATCTAAGATACTGTTTGATCTTGCCTTCCCAGTTTTGCCTGACCCTCCTTTCTCTCTGCCATATTATGCCCACGCTCCCTCTTGTTTCCGACCATCTCCATGTTTCATGTTCCCCACTTACCTGTGGGCTTTGCTTACCTGTCCCCGTCGAACCTAGTTTTATTGCTTTAAGATACCTGAGCAGAATTGTGCCCCTGTATGTCTGAGCACAACTCTCACTGGACTGCAGTGTAAATTACATCAGTGTGTTAGGCTGGTCCCAAGAGAAGATCACTTACCAATCCCATTGGCTGCAATAAAAATTTGTGGGTGCTCAGCACCTCTCCGGATCAGGCTCTATTTGAGGACAAAATCATGTCCCTCATGTGTATAGCCATTTAAATATACTTTCTGCCATATGTATTTTTAAAAACCACCGTCTTACATATTTAATCTTATACAGGGATGCTCATATACATACAGTATGTCTAAGAAAGTGCTGGATGGGCCAGGAACATATAATGTCATTTTTTTTAGAAAATGGGACAGTCACTGTGAGAGAGAAATTACGTGCAGACTAAGAATAAGAATTTGGAAACTGCTAAAAGCAGCAGGTGGAAAAAAATGCTTCCTCACTTCAGATGTCCTTGGTTAGTTCACTATGCACTCTGAACACACTTATTTACCAAAACACTTTACCAAAGTAATGATAAAAAGCAAGACTTGGATGTGTGGATCTAAATTCACTGTGAGTTCTCCAGTGACTCTTTTCCCAACGAGTACAATAATGGAAAGGCCACTGTCAAACTCAAAGAACTGGACTGAGGTCAGCAAAGAGAGCAGCCAGAAGGCCCTTGGGAAGCAGTGATTGCTACTCACCATATGAATGGAAAGCAAAGAGAAAAGCAGACCTGACCTTTGAGTGAGACCTGGAAACATCCACAAGAACACTGGTAATTAAAACAAAACAAAACAGGCATTAAAAAGAAATTTCTTCAATAGAAACAGGAAGTGGTTCAAGGAGATTAGGCCGAGAAAAACAAAGCTGTATTCTCCCTCAGGCTGCCGAGGTCTTCCATCGCATTCATTGGGCTGTGAAAATGGACAGATGCTGGCAGCCTCCCGACAAATGACAGTAATGGGAGGTGACATCTCTGGACCCCAACCAGCTAGCACACAATTGTCTCATTTTCATGGTGTGTCAAATTAAATTTGGACACTAGCGTTTTGCTTGGCTTGTACAGTTATCTCCTGTCCAGGGCAGGACATAGTGAGAAGTTTACAACTTTACACTGACTTTGACCTACAAACCAAAATGCCCACCCCACAGAAGCCAGCGCTGAATCATTCTTTTTCTTAGCCATGATCTTTTTACCCCTTTCCCTCCTCCCCTTTCTTTTCTTTGAGTCAATTCATTTCATCAGTGGTTCACATACATCTGAATGACAGAACCATTTGAGACATTTTGGTGGAGTGTGTATCTGATGAGTGCAAGGGAAATTTTCTCAGCTTTTAGTTGGCTATGTTAAAATGCTTCCTGTTTCTCACATTTTTGGTTCGCAAAAAAGATAAAATCATCTGTGTACCAGAAAGCAAACTGAAATACTTTTAAAACATGGGAAATGACAGGAAGACCTGGTGGTATACCACTACTAAATGTACAATAGGGAACAATCCTCCCTTGGTAGAGAGAAGGATAGAATGGCCCAATAGTAATTTTCTCTCTCTAGCCTTATTGAAGAAGAATATGGCAAGACTCCCTCTGACTTCAGCAGGGCCAGGATTTCGCCCCATTATTCCATGACTCAAACTGAAGCATATTCAGCTGCTGCTTTGCAAACCAAGCCTGGGAACCTAGTAAGTCCAGTCAAATGTAGTGATGGGTGAACCTTGAAAAGTTTGGAATTGAGGTTTGTTTCAGAAAGGCATCTAAACATTTCAGTTCTTCTCTGAGGCTCATCATAAGGGCCTGATGGCTTTCTCCATCAGGGGCTAGCTCTCTAAATTCCTTGAGTCTGGAAGAGAATGGCTGAAAATAAGATAAGGAGGTCAGGTGAGGAGAAAGGCAGTCAGCAGAATCCATGACTGAGTGGGAGCTTACAGGCCCATAAAGGGACTGATCCAAAGCAGTGAAGTCAGTTGAAAGACTCCCATAACTTCTGTGGACCTTAAGTTTGGATCCAGGAATCAACGTGGGAGTACACAGAGAGGAACAAGAGGTCACATTATGAAGGAGTGGTACATATACTTTAGCAGGGGCGTTACGGTGAGAAGGAGGAGTGCTTTGGCTAGACTAGATCACATCTCAATTAGTTTTAAATCACCACCTCTTTCTCAAGATTTCTAGCACTGCCTACTTTAGCTCAGAATAGAAATAATATTAATTATTATTTGTATTGTGCCTAAACCAGAAGAACCCCCTTATCTTGTGGTATTTCAGCACTTCAGGTTCCAGGTTTAGTTAGAAGCACAACGTGCAGAAAATTAGAGAAAGACTTCAACCAAAACTTTACATCCAAATACCCTGCGTTTGGAAACATTGAGCTCCATATCAAAATGTGCAGCTTTGACCTATTTCTAGTGAAGATGAAAAATAATGAGGGAGAGGGGAAAAGCTAACAATCTTTTCACTGCCTGCAAAAAACTCAAACATTCAGCATCTCAGTCTCAATTTAGAGTTAGAGGCCAACAAAGGTTCAAAACAGATTCATGTTGTTACTAGCTAGGATTCAGCAATGCATGTAAGCCCATGCTTAACTTTACCCACTTAGGTGCTTTGCTGAAGAGAGATGGGTATTGGTCTGCTAAACCTAGGGTTGTGAGCTCAATCCTCAAGAGGGCCACTTAGGGATCTGGGGTAAAATCAGTCCTTAGTCCTGCTAGTGAAGGCAGGGGGCTGCACTTGATGACCTTTTGGGGTCCCTTCCAGTTCCATGAGATAGGTATATCTCCATATATTTTTATTTTATGTGCTTAACTTTAAGCATGTGTTTAACTCCTTTGTTGAAAAGGGGCCTAGAGCTAACCACCCAATAGTCTAATCCTCCAAACCCATTTCAGGGCATAAAATGTTGTTTAGATTGATATTTTTAGATATATTTTAATGGAATATTTTGTGAGTATCCCCTGTGCTGTGCTGTCTGAGTTTTTTTTTTTTTTTTTAAACGGTTAGCAATGCATCACAGTATGGCTGCTGTTTAAATATTTGCCTGAAAAAAATGTAGTCTGTGTTTAAGAAAAGTGGTTTGGCACAAACTGGACATTTTCAAACATCCATTTACCAGATGGAACACTTATTTTTTTAATTGAACAAAAGTGGAATGCTTCTCAATACATGGGACTGTTTACTAGGTTTCTTCTTACCAACGCATCGTATGGCATGCTATAATAAGATATCACTGAGCTCCTTAAAGGTTGCGGTTTTTTGAAAGTCTGTCAGTTTTCTAACAACAACAAAAGAGCAGTAAATAGATTCTACAATAGCATGATGGAAAAATGTGCTAAAGTATTTCCATAAATCAAATGTAGCACTTTGGCAATAGCTCTGAGGCAGTAACTTTTGTAAATTAGGACCAGATGATTTTAAAATAGAAACTTACATAAATTTATGGTGTGATTATTTTTCTCTTTTAACACAAGTTTGTCTGTCTTCACAAAGTTACTTTGGCTGTTAAGCATGATGTGAATTGGTATTTTAGAAGCATATTTTTGTGATTTATCATACCCACGTAAATTGAGAGAACATTTTAAATATAAAAACAAAAAAAGAGGATATTTTCAGAAGCACAAAGAGGACTGAAGCACCCAATTCCCATTGGCTTCCAATGGGAATTAGATGCCTAACTTTCCTTTTGCCTTTGAAAATCTCCCTCTTATTGTTTTGCATAAAAATGGAAAATTCAACTCCCCATTTCTTTCACACTGTCCTCATTTCCTTGTTTATTTTTCTTCTCCTCCCTCCTTGTACACAAAATTTCAAGACACTTCTCCTTTCCCCTCTTCCTCCTCCTCCCCAGCCATTAAAGTTTCTACAAATGTAGTTGTTCCTAGTTTGTCTGCTTTTGCCAGTTAGTTTGAGGTGGATGGCAGCACACAAGCACCTTAGGTCCATCCTTTTCTCATTGCAGTGATCATTCTAAGCCTGTCAGCAATAGAAAAAGGAACCTCGGTGATAAATGGAATGGTAGCAATGCCAGATGGGACATTTCACCCATTATCATCTCGTTCTAATTCAAATCTTTCAACACTGCATACATATACTGTGTACACGTTCTCCTAACCCAGGGTTGTGCAAACTATGGCCCAGGGACCACATCCAGCCCTTCAGATGTTTTAATTTGGCATTTGAGCTCCCGTTAGGGAGTAAGGTCTGGGACTTTCCTCACTCCAGTCAGGTAGCGAGGTTGGCCCTGCTCTGTGCATGCTGTGGCTCTGCACAGCTCCTGGAAACAGTAGTATGTCCCCGCTCCGGCTCCCAGGGGCCTCTGCACATTGCCCCCTGCTCCAAGTGCTGCCCCCGCAGCTCCCATTGGCGAGGAACCATGGCCAATGGGAGCTACAGGGGTGGCGCATGCGAACAAGGCAATGCACAGAGCTGCCTAGCCATGCCTCTGCATAGGAGCCAGAGTCAGGACATGCTGCTGCTTCCGGGAGCTATTTGAGGTAAATGCTGCCTGGAGCCTGCACCCCTGCCCCCTCTCCTAGGCCCCAACTACCTGCCCCAGCCCTGATCCCCCTCCCACCATCCAAACCCGTAGGTCTCAGCCCAGAGCCCCCTCCTGAACCCTAAACTCCTCATTTCTGGCCCCACCGCAGAGCCCGCACCTCCAGCCGGAGCCCTCACCCCCTCCCACACCTCAATCCCCAGTTTCATGAGCATTCATGACCCAGCATACAATTTCCATACCCAGATGTGGCCCTTGGACCAAACTTTGCCCACTCCTCTCCTAACCCATGGCTGGCCTTAATGTTAGTGGGGAATCAGGTAGCTGTCTAGAGCATAGAAAACCAGGGGACTGCTATTTGATTTAATATAATTGCTCATTGTCTGGGAAAGAACTGCCAAAATCTGACCTACCAGGTTGCCTTTTAGCAAACACCATACCTGACAATCCTTCACTGGGCTAGGAGTCTCTAGAATAATCTCTCACATGCCCAGCACCATGGCACCCCGTGTACTAATGGTTAAATAGCCCCCTAACTTTGAGGAGTATCTTTGCCCAGGTCAGGGCCGGCTTTAGGCCAATTCCCCCAAATCAGGCCCCGCGCTTAAGAGGGCCCGGCACCCAGTGGCAGAGCTGCTGGGGGATGGGACAAGTGGCCGAGAATCCTTTCCCTGGCTAGAAGCTCCTTTTTAATTTTTACTCACTCGGCAGTGCTCTGGGTCTTCGGCGGCAGGTCTTTTAATGCCACTGAAGACGCAGAGCAAGTGAAGGACCCGCCACTGAAGACTCAGACTGCTGCCCGGAGAGCACAAGCCCCACATGTTTTTTTACGTGTTTGTTTTTTTTAGTCATCCCTGCCGGGGCCTTGCCGAAACTGTTTGAATCGGGCCCCACCCTTCCTAAAGCCGGCCCTGGCCCAGGTATTTTTACAGCATTTACCTATTATCCAGAGAGGGGAAAGTTGCTCAAATTCTCTCAAAGCCATTTTTATATTAGAGTCGTCTCTCTAAAGCCTGAAGCTCAGGAAGTCTGGGCAGTGCCTCCCCACCACAAAATTTCATCCTCTAATATAATCAACTGAAGGGAACCCATTCATGTATTCCAGTCAAGTTAAAGAGGCAGCTCTGAGTAGCAATGATCTAATGCAGAGCCCAAAAATTTGAGGACTAATGGATTTAAATCCCCATTTAAACCATAACTGAAAAGTCTGAAGTTCAGCATAATTACATTGCATCATGAGGGGCAATGTTTAGGGAGCTGTGACCAAGTGGGAATGTTCTTAATGTTTACTCTCAATACTGTGTGGGTGCCTCAGTTTCCCCTATGCATTTCTTAAGGATCTAGGTGGTGGGATAAGGGTGTGTGATTGTTGCAGAGCCCTAGAGGGCAGGGGTGTGCAGGGATCTGCACAGAAAATGGCCGACACCCTGTCTCCTGGCAACTGATGGCCTCAGCCCCTCCCCTGCAAGGTGCCAACTGAAGGTGTTGGAGAACAAAGATATCAGGTGGCCTCCTTGCCTGGGAAAGAGAAAAAGGCCAGAAGAGGAACTGGGGTGGGGTGGGGAGTGTCAGTTTGGAGCTGGCTGGGGAAATGGAGGGATGCCCAGAACCGGGGTCTGGGCTCCCGACCCCCCAAAATGGACCTGACTGAGGGGTCCTGTTTTCTGTACCTACAAGCTCTGTTTTGGACTGTGTTCCTGTCATCTAATAAACCTTCTGTTTTACTGGCTGGCTGAGAGTCATAGTGAATAGCAGGAAGTGGGGGAATGCAGGGCCCTGACTCCCCCACACTCTGTGACAGGAGCTACCACTGAATTGCTCTCATAGCTTTCCCTGTATGCGCTTTATGGAACAATGCTTGCTTCAGTTCAGGCTTCTCTTCCCTACCTGCGGCAGGGCAAAGTATGGGCCTGCTGCTCTTTGTTAAAGAGACAGACAATCTATCTTCAATGTTCTCTCCTCACCACACACGCTTTACTAAGCAGAGTCAAATACATTAAAGTCAAGGCTCAGGCCACTGCAGTTTGTGTCCCAAGTCCTGGTCCCAGCAAAGTCAATGGGAGTTTTGCCAGTGAGAAGAGGATTTGGTCTCCCCTCCCCCTCTTTGGCTACCATATCAATGCAGGTGTCCAGAGTTATGAATGGCAGCAGTAAAAAAGAGAAGGAACAAAGTCCCCATTTGTGTTCTTTTCCTGTATTGTTTACTGAGAATCCTGTAAACAGGGCAATACATTGTTCTTTTCTCTAAAAAAGTATTAGACTTAACTCTTGTTAGAGTGAGAGCCAATCCCTTCCCCCCCCCCCCCAAAAAAAAAAAAATAATCAGCCAGTCTCCTTTAAAGAATAATTATGGGAGCAAGAACATCAATAGATTTAGATGGCAGCAAAGACATGCATTTTTAAACAATCTTCATGGGAAGGGGGTTCACACTGAGACTGAACTGAGATTTTTAACAAGCCACCAAAAATGTAAAGTCAAATAAACTGAAGCATCATCCTCTGCTATTATGGGATTAATCTAGCTCCCAATGAAATTAATGAGAAGCTTTCCATTGGCTTCAGTGGAACCTGGATCCGCCCATGAAGAGGAAGTAGCTATCTTCCCATTATATGCCCTCCATCCAACTTTCCCCAATAGAAACCAATCCTCCTGAAATTTCTCAAGCCACATCTCATTCCAAAGTAGAAATTTTATGGGAAGTTTGGGGAGAAAGCCAAAGGGTATTTTTAAAAATTTCCCTTCTTGACTTTTTAGATTTTTTTTTTTTTAAATTAACTTTTACTTGGACTCATCCACAAAATGAGCTGGCCTACGGACTCCGCATGAGGGGGGCTGGCCTCGCTGAGAAGTGACTTTTAGGGCTTTGAGGGGGCTGCCTGGGAGGAATTATGAAGGTAATGCAGTTTGTTTACACTAAGGTAGGAAGGGGGAAATGTTAACTAGAGGCTCCTGAAAGCAAGGATACAAAGAAGGCTGGAGGACAGGCTCCGAGTATGGGGGAAAGTGGCAGTCCTTGCCTAGCCCACTCACAGGAGCTGGAATGGAGGAGGATGTGAAAAACTCAAGGACTATGTCCTTCAAAAGAGACTTAGGTTAAGGACTGTGGGGTTTTTGCCCCGCTGACGCAAGCCAACCTTTGCTGTTTTGCTCTCTTTTTGGACCACGCTGTAGACAGTTCTGGTCCTGACTCCCTGTGCTCTGGCCAGGGTGCAGAAATTCTCTGCAGACATGTACAGATTTTAAAGTGGCAGGATGCAGTCAGGGCCGGCTCTAACTTTTTTGCCACCCCAAGCAAAAAAAGCACTGCTCCACCATAACCCCCGAGTGCCTCACCACAACACCCCCGAATGCCACGCTGTCCCGTCGAAACACCCCCAAGTGCCTCCCTGCCCCACCGAAACACCCCCAGAGTGCCCCACCGCTACGCTGCCCCACCCAAACATCCCCTTCTGAGCGCCGCGCCGCCCTGCCCCACCGAAACTACCCCTCCTGACTGCACTGCCCTGCCGAAACAAACAACCCCCAAGTGCCGCCTGGCCGAAACAAACAAACAAAAAAACCTTGTGCGCCGCTCCGCTGAACCAAAAAAAAAACCAAACCAATCCTGAATGCCGCCCTGCTACCCGAAGATTGGCCGCCCCTTACAAGGTGCCACCTCAAGCACTTACTTGGCTGGCTGGTGCCTGAAGCCGGCCCTGGATGCAGTATTTTGATTCTCCCCACCCACTTACCTTCCTTATTCTTCCCACTCTTTCTGGTTACCTGTAGCTACAGTCTAAGCTGCTTTCATATGCAGATGTTTTCACATGCGTGGAGAGAAAACCTTAAAAGGTTTAGATAATACAAGTGGACCTCCTACAGACTGCAGGTACGGACGGATTGTATGTGGAGTGGAGAAAATCTGAGACAGAGTACAGAGCGGGGCCAGTGGCATAGGTGCTGACTTTTAGTTTTTCCTGGGGTGCTCCACTCCCATTCTGCCTCAAGGCCCCACCCCCACTCCACCACTTCCCCCTGAGGCCCTGCTGTCACTCTGCTTCTTTCTGCCCCGCTCCATCCCACCTCTTCCCATCCCCTCCAGCCTCTCTCCCAAGACCCCTGCCAGCCCACCACTTGCTGCCTTCCACCCACCTCCAAGCACCCCCCACAGCTGCCAAACAGCTGATTGGCAGCGCCACTGAATAGCTGTGGCTGCTGAGCGCTATTTTTTCCCCCTGGGTGCTTGAGCCCTAGAGCACCCATGGAGTCAATGGCTATGGCCAGTGGACTGAAATGATAGACATGGACTGGGGTCGCATGGAGCCAACTGTGTTACTTGGTATGGGGTAGGGAGCTGGAGACTGGTGTGCTTGGACAGGGGGAAGAGCCTGGCAGGATACGGAAGGAGGGGCAGGTGAACATGGGGCATGGAGCCTGCTAACAAATGGCAATTATTTATCTAGGATAGTTGTGGAATACTTAATTTCCAATCCATAAAATGTTAAATACTGAAAGTGTTCAGTATGGAGAAAAATTGTCCCCTCCACTTCCAGCCACTGTCCACTACCCCCATCGCCTACTCATGAAAAACTTCTCCACTCCTACACACCTTCCCAGGGACTTGCCAAGGTCTACAGGAAAGAAATTTCCCTTTGCTGAGCCTCTTGATAACTATCTCTGGGCAGCAGAACTACCATCCTGCAATCCTAATATGCCAAACCCATTTAAGCTTTAGATGCTCATTTAAAGGAACCTGGAAAATTCCCCAGCAAGAACAACATTGCTATGGCATCCTGACTGAACTCCACTGAAACCCACCCACACTCAACTTTTGGTCTTGTTTTAATAATTTTATTATTTGGGGAGAAGTGAATAGCATACACCACTTGTCCTATATATCATTGATTAAGAAGTATAGATTGGACCAAACTGTAACTCTGCATCTCCCCAAATTCTGGAGCAGCTCTGATCAGGATCTGAACTTTTTGATAGTTAGGCTTATTTCTGTAATCAGTTAAACTAGGCTCCAGAATCTGACCATGCCTAAATCGTGGGGTATTTCAAAGTAACATGAATCTTATTCCTAACTACATATGTTGGAGCCCCCTCTAATTTAAAGAGCTGCTGCTGTGTTATGGAAGTGTTTGATGCTGAGCAACATCAGAGGGTTGTGCTTATTGTGCTTCATCCACACTAGCATGAGTTAGCAAGTGTTCTGCATTCTCATTAATCACGTTATTTTTCTCAGCTTTTCTTCTGAAGAGTATTTTTTTCCCCCTTTTGGCATTAGCGGGCTGAATGGCATGCAATCCACGCTTCTGGAGGCAAGTCTCTTTTTTAATCCAGGTATTAAAGCTATTACTGCCAGCAGGAAAACAAAAGAGGGTATTCTACAGGCAGGATTGGTAAACTGCTTTGTTTGCTTCAGAAATGAATGAGTCTTTCAAAGTATCTTTGGAAGCAACAGGCTAGCGAGGCCTGCATCCTTACATTCCATTCCTTCTCCAGTTTTCTCCACATACCATGGATTCTTTCTGCCCTCTCAATAACACTGGTTTGTGGGCAGAGGGACACTGGGAACATAGTTAGCCTCACAGCGACTTAGAACAAGAACTGCCTACAGTGATGACAGTTTCTTCAGTCCCTCTGTCCCAGCAACAGCAGCATTAGCATTATATCAAACATTTTAGTTGGGGGACTGTAATTTGTCTCAGTTTTCTTAATAAAGGCCCTTTTCTGAGTGCCCTTCAGTGCTCAGCTGTGGTGGTTGCCACTGTGACAGAACCATTCCTCCAAAATCTTTGATAGATCTTACTGTATTAAGTTTATATGTCCTTGCGGGCTGGGGATTGTATGTAATTCTATGAGGGAGGGTCACCACAGCTCCCCCAGGAGCCAAGAACTCCAGGAGCCCAGTGTGGGGTGATTAGGCAAATTCACTCAGGTTGTAGCACCTCCAGAGAGGAAGCTCACCTTTATTAGTTCCAACAGGATTGTCCAGAGACCAAAAGACAAAGAAAGGACTTTCGATTCAAAACTGACTCAGGGCCTTTTTTTTTGACCAGCAAACAGACAGGACCTTCTGTCCAAGAGGGATCTCAATCCTTCCGAGGAAGGATTGGAAGGACTTTGGCCTACTGAGTCCCCATAAGACTGATGGGTGACTCCTGTTAAGCTTTTAGCATGAGTGTAGTGTGGCAGAGCTCCAACCTTGTCCCTGTGGGGTCTGTACTTCTAAGTAGTTTATGCTAGCCTCAGTGGCTCACTGCAATCCTCCACATAGCCCTTCTCTTTTTAGGGCCAGGGTTACAGTCTACTGAGCCCTTTTTACCATAAGCCAGCAAGGAGGTTGGTGAGAGAACTCCTACATTCTCTGTTGTCCCTGGGGGCTTATTTCAGAACAGTTTAGGCTCCTGTCCTGACAGGGGCCTGTCTTCCTTTCCCAGGAGGTGCTTCTGTAGTGGCAGGTTGCAGGGGGGAACCTGGGCCCACCCTCTACTCTGGGTTCCCACCCAGGGACCCTAATGATAGCAGCTATTGGCAGCCAACCTTTCACTGCCAGAGTTGCTACATTTCCCTGGGCCACTTCCCCACAGCTCTCCTACTTCTCCCTTCTTCACTCTTACCTTAGGGCTCCCTTACTGATGGCTTGAGTGTGTCTTCATTAGCCAGCCCTTCAGCCACACTTCCTCTCCTCTGGCTCTCCCCAGCCTGACTGGAGTGAGCCTTTTATAGTACCAAAAGGGCCTTAGAGTCAGGTGTTCACATTACCTTAATGGACTCACCCCACTCTTTGCAGGTTAATTGGAGACAGGTGTTCTCATTAGTCTGGAGCAGCCTCTGCTCTGGTCAGTCAGGGAACAGAAAACTGCTAATCCAGTGGCCAGAATATCTGCCTTTGACTACTTTGTAGTACCCAACTGGCCTGGGTCTATCACAGTAGGTTCTTTCACTGTTTTTGGGGGTTCCCTCTGTCATGCTTTCATGTTAAGAATAAATGTGCTTGTTGATAAATAGCTGTTTCATGACTTGTGATTGCTGGCAATTATGCTGTTTGTAGCCTTCAAAGAGACAGTAAAACATAGATAGAGGCCTGTTTAGGCAGTCTGGTTTGCTGGAGATATCACAGAGTAGGCAGGGAGCTGTGCTGTGGAAAAACCCTGGTCATGGGGGACAGAAACAACACAGAGAGGTGATATGTAAGAAGTTGGGAGCTAGAACACATGTCCTTGAGGGACTACAGAGCGATAATATAGGTGCAGTTGCCCTGAAGTGTGACAACTATCTTTTTCAATGAATTCCTCCTGCTGCTGCTACTTTGAAACCCCTTACTGAAATGTGATCATGTGCACTGTACGGTCTGAGACATTGAAGCAGCTACCCTGAATGGGTCTGAAAGAGCTATTTTATCCCATTCCAAACCTGCAAGCAACATGCAGCACTGGGGTGAAGATAAATTTAATTCATTCCGATTTTATTTTCTTATTTTTCAGAGTGGGGAAGTGCCCCAGGTACTCTACTAGTAAAGCCTCCACTGCTTTCCTCTCCTCTCTGCATTCTTGCTACTCACATTCCTCTTTATAAAGCTCCTGCCATTCTCATCCATACAATCTTTCTGGTTAAAGAAAAAAATGACACTTCTTCCAGCCCTTTGGCTTGTAAGGAGTTGCACAGAAGATAGCAGCAAAGAATCCTGTGGCACCTTAACAGACGTTTTGGAGCATGAGCTTTCGTGGGTGAATACCCACTTCATCAGATGCATGTAGTGGAAATTTCCAGGGGCAGGTATATATATGCAAGCAAGCTAGAGATGATAAGGTTAGTTCAATCAGGGAGGATGAGGGCCCGCTGTCTAAGCAGTTGAGTGTGAAACCATGGGAAAGAAACCTTGGTTCTGTTAAGTGTGGCAAGCCTCCAGTTTTGTTTTATATCCTGAGCTTGAGGTGTCTATTGCGATGAATTCTGAAGTCGCAGTGTTTCTCGTTTGTAGTCTGTTTATGAAGTTTTTTTTGCTGCAGGATGGCCACTTAGGTCTGCTATTTGTTAGTGGCCAGTGGATGGTTGAATGTGTTTCTGCGCTATCAGGTTTTATTTGTATATTGCATTCCTATATCTGATTTGTTGATCCATTTATCTATTTACTGTAGAGAACTGTCCAGTTTGGTCCGATGTACATGCTATGCAGGGGCCTATGTGCTGGATAGATGGCGTTTTATATCATATGGTTGATCGTGCGTGAATGAACTGTAGGTTTGATTTTTGGTGTGGCTGATTTCTGGTTAGGTCCATCTTGATGGTTCACTGGTGGTAGATATTGGCGGCAAGTTGGCATCAGAGGTTTGGTCATGGATTGGTTACCTGAGCTTAGAGGTACTATTTTGGTGCGTGTGCAGTTATCTGGTAGCAAATATTACAGTGTTGGCAGTTGTCTGGGGCGAGGTACTGCCCTGCACCCAAGGCCTGTGAAAGTGGTGGTCATTGTCCAGGAGATTTTGTAGATCCGCGATGATGTGTTGGAGGGTTTTACGGGGTACTGTATGTGATGGCCAGTGAGTCCTGTCGGTTTCTTTCTTGGGTTTGTCTTGCAGTAGGAGGCTTCTGGGTACACGTCTGGCTCTGTTGATCTGTTTCCTTATTTCCTCATGCGGGTATTGTAGTTTTGAGAGTTTTGTAGTTTGTACTGTTTGGCTGTCCCTGGAACCAGATCGATACCCAGAAGATACTTGGAGAGAACTTGGATAGATATATACACATAAGCTTGCAAAACTAGGCTTGAAAGCTTGAGAGAAGAGCTGTTATCTCAAGATTTCTGGTCATTCCAATTCTGAACAGATACAACATTTCAGGTTCTCAAAGGATTCGCTTTGAGCTTGATTGGGGTGGTTCTAAGTGGAGGCTAGATAAGCAGCCGCCTGCCTGCAGGACCACATATTAAAGAGTACCCATTGGACAGCATTCAGACAGTTCTGATCATCCAATGACAGACCAGTCCTGATCAGCTCCTTCTAGGTTTGGAGATTCTGCTCACCTATTTACTCCTCCAAGAAGGTGCCACAATTTGGGTGTGGTGACGGTTTTTGGCTTTTAGAGATAGGTCAGATCTTTGTGTGCCAGCTGCAACAGCACTTCTGTTGAAGCATCCCTGCAAGCAATGACAAGGATTCTGGGACACATTTGGAACATAAGGTCTGTTTCTGCTAAGTAACGTGCAGCAAGAAAGGAACTCCATTTGGAGGAAGAAATGACAGAGGCACTGGTCAGAATCAGCAAGAGAGCAATGTGAACAGTCACTAACTTTCGTCTTTGACTACAGCATCCAGGCCTCCACAGCATGATCTAAATTTGGTTCTAAAAGGGAATGAAGATTCGGAGAGGGAAGTGCCTTTCATATTTTATCCAAATTGGTTCACCTGTCATTTAGACACCTTTCTTTAGACCAGACTGTTGGTTTAGAGGTAGAACCATGCTGGAATGCTCCAGTTCCAACCTTCTTCCAAGATTCCTCAGGTTAACAGGGGCTGGGTTCATTCTGAAAGCATCAGAGCTGGCCTCTGGGTGGGAGAGCACCTTTATGTTTCCATTGCCATTTGAAGCAGCACTGTCAAACTGAAGAGAGCTGCATTACCCCCATTTGAGCAGATGGAGGGTCACCAAGAAGGGTGTTCAGGGGTGGCTTGGGAACTTAAATGAGAGAATCCTGGAGAACCTCTGCATAAAAAGCCCTTTGCTGAAGAATTTGAGGGAGCAGCTTTTTTTGTGCTTTATTGTGAATGGATGTGGGATGTCAGTGAGATTATTTCATTTATTTTAGGAAACATACTGTTCCAAAACAAGACAAGTAAGCTAGAATTGTGGTAAAATGACAACAAATAATCCTCTAAATAGAAGGAAAAAAAATTGTCTCTAGCCACTTAATATTCCTCCTTATTTGATCTTTGCATATAAACTTAGCATCTACAGGAAACCACTGCCTATAACTCCTTCTAGCAAGACAGGTCCTCATTGCTAATTCATGACATGAATTGTTTCTGTCTGTTCAGTATTAAAGATGAGTGGAAAAAATTCCCACAATTGGCCAAAATGGGGAACAATTACCTTTTTTGTGTGCTTTGCTGAAACACAGACGACGTGATGAGTTTCTCTCAAATGTTTTGCTTTTTTGGGTGAAAATTAAAAGTCATTGTCATAGTTCCTTTTTCACTTTGGGGGAGGAGGCATGAAAAAAGAACCTCTCAGCAGCCTCTCTGTCCGATAAAGGAGAGGGAAATGTAGGGGGCTGCCCAGGCCAGAGGTATATTTTTGTTATTTCCCTCATGAAAACAGTAACAAATTTGCCCAGCGGATCAAACTCCACCATTTTGGTGGTGGATGAAACTATCTTATAGTGAAGTAATTCCATTCCCCAGATAACTCCACTGAGGACTACTCCTGCAGTTCTCATGCCAAAGGAAACATGGTCTGCATAGGGGCTATAGGATCAGGCCCTGTATACGGACATTCATTCACTATAGTCAGAACTGTAATTTGCACACTGAAATGCAGTTGCACTATATCCATGTTCATTTTTAAGCCAAATCCTTAGGCCCACTAATAAGATTGTAAGGGGTGCAGATGTTACTTACTGCTGCATAATGCTGTCTAATGGACAGCATAGGTGCTGGAACTAGGGGTGCTGCTGCATCCCCTGGTTTGAAGTGGTTTCCATTATATGCAGAGTTTATAGTATGTTTCAATAGCTCTCAGCACCCCACTCTAAAAATTGTTCCGGCACCCCTGATGGACAGTCAGGCTTTGTGCAGAAGAAGGGTAGCTCAGTGCGGCTACAGTGACATCAGTCTCCCAAAGGGCCCTCCACAGGCACTGGTTTCTCTCTAGCTTCCCCATGGCAAAAGGGTCACAAGGATGTGGAGACCCCTTGCATTTTTTTTAAAGTTACTCTCTCTTCAAAGGTATCTGTCTGCTGTTCTTCTCCCACCAATTGTCATAGGGTTGTTCTTTGCTGATTTGCTTCAATAGGTCCTGCCCTCTTTCTGGCTGATGTATCTGTTTCACAGCTGTTTTTCAGAGATCCTTGTTGTGGACCACGTAGCCCATTCAATCTAACCTCCTTGGCTGACACTCATCTGTTCTAGCTCTGGCACTGAAGGGGATCTTGCTCCTCTGATACCATTCTTCACTAAAATACCTGACTCCCAGATTTGGCATTCAAGAAGCGAGTGAGGAGGATGCAGACACAGATGAAGTCATAGGGCTTATTCTCCACTCCACCGGCAGCGTAGCGTCATGACAACAAAGTAGAGAATCAGGGCCGTTGACTGTGCTCTGGAGGGAAATTCAATGGTCACTTTCCATAAGTTGCCCTCCTAAGAATTTGAATAGGGTTCTGTAAATATAAATCCAGGCCACACAGCGCAAGTTGGCTCTGTACTACAGAGTCTGGTAAAGCCAGGATTTCATCTCATAAGCATGTTATGCTGTATAACTTAGCTGATCTGTCAAGACAACAGTCTCAAAACTTTCCAAAACTATGCCAGTAATACAATATTAGGCAATGAAGACATTGCAATCTATGAGGTCATTAAGAAAAGCTAAGTAGCTGTACTAACCACAAATATACCCTTTATACAGGTAGGTCTAATTTTTCAGCAGTGTGTCAGGATTACAGGATCACATTTACAAATGCCTCTTTCAAGTTGTATCTAATTTCTGACATTCATGGTGTGTTGGGGAAACTCACCCCTATTGCAGATTGTGCTGGGAGTGTTGCATTAAGAAGGAGCATTTCACCCTTGGGGAAATTAAAAACCACCTCAAAGCAAACCTGAGATGCTAAATGGAGTAGGCCAGAGCGAGGAAGGGCATGTCTGAAAACACAGAGCAATAAGATACTGATTTGCTTTAATGGGGGAGCAGCAGAGTTTTTGATCTAGCTTTCCTTTACAATATTAGTTTATGTATGTATTTCTTCTATTTTTTTTATTTTTTTTTTATTTTTTTTATTTTTTTACAGTGACAAGCTCCCTTTCAGTATTGTTGGCCACTTGGACTTTGAGGTTTGACACCCCAAAATTTAATCCCAGCATAGTCCATACAAGCTTTTAATATACACTATGCAGAGTAACAAACTGCTTCCTTGAATGTTTTTTGCCTTTGACAAAAAGTTTTTATTAATATGCATATAGGGAACACATTAACAGTGGACAGGGCATTTTAAATAAATCAAAAGAAAAATCTTTAAAACACAAGGCAGGTTGTCAGATCTTTATGCTTGTGTTTAGTTTTCACTGGCTGCAGAGCACTCTGAACATGAAAAACACCAGTTACATGCTGCTAAGCATTATTATTGCTGTGTCAACAGGGAAACAGATGCATTGTGGGTTTAAGTTTAGGAAAAGCCAGTAACATAGTTCTATGCATCTGAAGTACTTATCTTGCCCTGCCTGGGTGTCTCACAATCTAATGTATTTATTCTCATAACACCCCTATGAGAGAGGGAAGATTATTATACCCATGTTGTAGATGAGAAAACTGAGTAACAAAGAGGCGTGTCCAAGGTCACACAGGGAGTCTATGGTGGAACAGGAAATTAAAGCTGGGACTCCCAAATCCCAGATTAATTCCCTGACCTCTAGATTATCCTTCCTCCTTTAGGAGGGTAGCCTAGAAGGAACTGTTTGCATCCTCTCATAAAAGCCTCAGGGAGTCAAGCAGAAAGATCAGAGGAGGTCAGGCCCGAAAGAGAGACTCAGACTTTCACTACAATTACAGTCAATTCATACAGGTCTATAGGATACATTTAATCATCCGAATATTTTTCAAATGGTCCTTGGCTATTTGCTTTCTCTGATTTATGTGGACACAAAACAATTTTAATTATCCTTTTCAGGCTATTCTAAGTATTTTTGATGTTCTTCTAATCATTAGGAATAATTCCATCTAACATCCATAGTAATGTCACATTTGTTAACTGTTGAACATTTCAGTATTTGGTAAATTGACATGGAATAACTGTTCTATGTATAAACTAATTCACATAATTTCTCTGAAAACTTGCAGTGAAAAAACAAACCAACAAAACCAGAAGTCCAAGCAATAGCAATGTTAAGTGTCAGAGTATTAGACTGTGAGCACAATTATAATGCAACATGGTAGGCTTCTAAAGCATCTTTATCAACACACCCAGCAGAAACTCACTAGATTTTGTGAATTATAGTCTGATTCCTGCAATTGCGCTAATATGGAGTCAATTGCAGGATCCGAGCCTTCATGAGTAAGCAAATTGGGAAACAAATGTCAAAGTTATTGTATCAAAGACATAAATTACCTTAACAAAATGAAGTATACTTTTAATTATCTGTAACAATACTTCACTGTATCTGCAAGTATAGGATCATAGAAATATACAATATTATATTTTCTATACATAATGAAAGCTTAATAATGCGACCTTGCTAGTGGCTTAGTCACATGAAAATTAGTGAGGTTCTATCACACGGTAGAAATCTTTATAGTTTGGCAATAGAAGACACTTTCTTACTCTGGAAGCAGTCTGAGTTCATCTATGACCTAGAACTTCTGGCTTAGATCCAAATTAGTCAGAAGAAGAAAAAAAATTCTTTCCAGGTTATATAGTCTAGCTGGAGTTCTTCCCACTTAAAGATTGCTAGCGTGTGAACTGGATTCATCAAGGCCTGATTAGGAGTCTAGAAGCCTCATTCATAGAATCAGGGTTAGAAGGTACTTCAGGAAGTCATCTAGTCCAACTCTGTGGCTCAGAGCAAGACCAATTCCCAGACAGATTTTTGCCTCAGATCCCTAAATGGTCTCCTCAAGTATTGAACTCACAACTGTGGGTTTAGCAGGCCAAGGCTCAAACCACTGAGCTATCCCAGGGATAAAGCATAGTACTATCAATTCACATTTTCTTCACTTCTCTTTCCTGCCTCCAGTGCTTAATTTGTGTCAGGGCTTTTCAGGGCCAGAGCCAGCTCCAGGCACCAACAAAACAAGCAGGTGCTTGGGGTGGCACATCTCTAGGGGCAGCATTCTGGTCCCAGCCATCATAGGTGCCGACTCTGGGGCATGAAGAAAAAGTGCCCCCTCTGCCCCAGCTCCGCTTCTCCCCCAGGCTTGCTGCGTGTGAAACAGCTGTTTCATGCAGCAAATCTGGGAGGGAGGAGAAGCTGAGCAGTGGGGCACTCGGGGAAGCCAGCAGTGGTAGAGCGGAGGTGAGTTGGAGCAGGGAGTGGTTCCTCTACCCCACATTACTTCCTGCGCCCCACCACCCTAGCTCACCTCCGCTCCACCTGCTCCCCTGAACTTGCTGTTGGCTCCACTTCTCCGCCCTCCCTCACCTGAGAGGGAGGGGAGAGAAGCAGCGCACCCCGGGGCGCACGCAGAGCGGAGGTGAGCTAGGACAGGAGGTCACGGGGGACCCCCAGGAAGCAATGGGGGGGGGGAATGCAGCACGCCTGGGGGAGGAGGTGGAGCTGGGGATTTGAGGAAGGGGTGGAGTTGGGGCGGGGCAAGGGGGCACAAAAAAAAGGGGTGACGGCCAAATTTATTTTTTGCTTGGAGCCGCAAAAATCCTAGAGCTGGCCCTGGTCAGGGCTGAGCCCCGGCCCCTTAGGTTTGGCAGGTCATCGTCCTGGTACCCCTGGACTTGCCGCTCAGTTATGAAAGTAAAAAAAAAAAATTGCTTGATCCATGTCACCTAATTGCTTGAGCCCGAGCACCTCTTTCCTTCCAAATTAAGCACTGCCTGTCCCCAAGTAATCACAAAGGAATTACTACCAAACGATGCTGATTTTACAAGGGTCACAGTTGAAACCAGGCATAGAGAGCATTAAAGCCAGCTTGCCCTCCAGTGTCTAATCAATATGTAAATAACAATCCTTTCCCATGCTAAGTGAACACTTGGCATTTTGATTCAAGAGATAATGATTGGACTGTTAACAGACCATCTCACTAAGCAGGAAGACAGGAATGAAAAACCTCACTGTTCAAAAAACAAAGATACAAATGTGCACACCAAGAGAATTAGCACTGGAAGAAGGACTACAAGGAAAATGTAATAGGCAGCATTCGAGAGCTCAAATTTAACAAAGTATTAATCTAAACCAATGGTGGCTGCCAGATGTATATTGTATACAGTCTGAATATCATATGTATTTCATTCTGTCTGTAAACACGGTGCACATTTTGATCATCATTAGAATAGAGTAAGTGCAGAGTACATTTCTGAGAAAGTTAGTGCTTAATCTGTCATGTCAGAAAGAATATTTTAGGGGCTTGCTTCAGTCTGACAGTCGGAGCACTTTGAACCGTGAATAGAACAAAAACACAATAGCGACCAAAAGAGATACCAGCAGGGGTGGTGAGTAAAGAGAGTACTGTAGACAGAAAGGCTTTTGTTCCCATGGTCGATTTCATGTGGAGATTGGGAGGTGAATGGCTTTGAAATGAAACTGGTTTATGAAGGAGTTGCTAGATCACAGGAAACAGGACTGTCGGAACTTGTTTTGTGAGTTGATTTCTTAAAAAATGAAGCTAATCTTTAAAAGATTTCACCCTCAATCTCTCTCACGCCCTCTCCCCTTTCGTAGTAAGTTAGAAGGGGCGTTTCAAAAGTTTGGGAGGGGGTGGGATCCATGTTACCTTGTCCCAGCAATTCTGCCCTTGTAGCCAATAGCAGGAAGCTATGCAAATAAGTTGAGTAGCCTGCCTCCAACAATCCCAACATGAGCTCAGAGACATTGAAAATTTAGCAGTACCGAGAACTCTCAAATTAGACAGGCAAACTAACTGCAATTCTGGGACTATTTTCATTTTCGTTCAATAAGACATTAAATGGGTGGAAAAATACGTGCGAACTCAATGTATGTTGTCTAGTTTCACAAGACTATTCCATATAACCCTGCAAATATGAAGTATAAGGTAAGGAAGTGGTTCCTTTGAAGGGTTTTATTATTATTATTAAAAATATGTGGGGCGGGAGCAACTTACATCTTTAATTCCAAAGGGATTCTGAGTGACAGCTCCATTCCAGTGCACTACATCAAGGAGAGGGACTGGATGAGCGGGTGTATCCCATATCGAGATTCGATGGATGTCGAGTACTTTGCTTGAAATATCCCAAGTTCTGTCTAGTTTTTAAGACTGTGTCAGGCTGTCCCTAGGCAAGCTCGCAGCTGAGTTCCTGCAACTGCTACGGATATAGCAGTAGCTCAAAGGAGGTGGGAAAGCAGAGCTTCTAGGTCTCAGACGCACTTATTTTTGGATTCATCCTAAGGCAGTTTTTAAAGTCTCTCTCTCTCTCTCTCCTGCTGTGATTGACTTTGCCCTGTGTGTTTCAAGGAGACCTTGCAAAATTTCTACTCATTTTTTGAAATCGTTAATATTGAGGCTTTAATGTGGATAAATTGTGGATTTGTTGCTCTTTTCTGAAAATATAAGGCGTTTTTAGCAGAAAGCCTGGTACACATAACTTGAGCAGTACACGTATTAGGTTACAGTTCTGTTGAACCCTTGTAAAAATTCTTCTTCCTGGCAAAACATTAACTAGTACTTTATGAGAAAACGGTCACTTTAACCTTTTGTCAGCAGGTACATACTGTATTAATGTATAATCAAGAAAAGGAGTTAGCTAGCCAGGAAAAAAAAATCTTATGCTGAATGAGACATGGTAGGATTCTGCATGAATTTCTTGACCAAATTCTGCTCCCCCATATTCCAGTGTAAAATCTGAATTGACTGCATTTGAGTCAATGGAAGGTACTCCAGATTAACGATGGTGCAAATGAGAGCAGAATTAGGTCCCTTAAATGGAAAATAAGTGATTTTTTAAATCATGTTTGATTTCAAAGGAGAATGTGCTTTCCTGTAACTTTTTTGATGCAAGTACAGTACTATACATATCTGTACAAGGGACTTAAATCTCCCATCATTTACACCAACATAATTGCCGCAGCTTCAGAGTTTCACTGGTATAATCAAGAACGACATTTACATCTGTGGATTTAAAATGTATTTATATATATCAAAATACATCTTCCTAAGTGATGTTCAGCATTATTGTCCAGCATTGTTTATAAATATAGAAATTGGTTTTCCCCCTGTGAAATGGTCAGCCTGTTACCCACACTTTACAGCATAGGGTTTATGTGAACAAGCTGCAACTTTTTTAACATGGTTTGCTTTAATTAGCTGTGAGCAAGAAACCAATTATATATTTGGAAATTAGAACCATATTCCTCTCTTCACTCTTAAGAGTGTTTTGGTTGGTTTGTTACTGTATCAGATCTATTTAATACAGTTGTTCTTAAAGGCATAAACATGAAGTGCTGATGTGTCAATCAATCATAGTGTTACAGGAATTATAAATAACTGGGTAGGGTGCTGGACTGCTGCATTAGACTAATGTATAGACATACAGTAATCTTGTGTGATTGGAAAAAAGGAGGAGGGAAAGAATATTTTAGCCCCCCCCCCCCCAAAAAAAACATCAAGGTCAATAAAAAGGTGAATTATAAAAGTCACACACATCATTCACACTTAAATTGCAAGCTCTTTTGGGGAAGGAGCAATCTTTTTGTTATATTTCCACTGTATCTAGCACCATGGAGGCCTGATCTTGAGGTGTTTTACGAACTTATACAGAGTGGAACTTCCAGATGCTACCAGAATACAAATAAATAATAGCAATAATACATGTAACCCACATTCACTTTTAACTATGTACGTTCTGATTTGATCCTAAAGATGAGCTCAATCCAAGCCCTCAGAAACTAAACACTCACAGAATTTAAGAAAGTTTGGATCCAGATCTAGACTTTATGGCCAGCTCCCATTTCTCTAATTAGCTGAACCCCAGATTCCATCTATGGCACTCAGATACCATAGCAATAGAGGTCATATATCACTTAGAATGACAAACAGAAACACCCAGTAACTTGGGAACTTTGGATCTGGATCTGAACTCTATGGCTGACTCAGCTGTTGTAATGGGCTGAGCCAAAACCACTGCTCCAGATGCCCCCAAACTTTAGAGTTCAGGTCCATCTTTATTTGATATTGGTTTGGAGAAAGTCACTTACACACAGAGAAAACATGGATAATAATATAACAAAATATAGAAAGCACTGAAACCGCTGCTTCACTTAGTGGAAACTGTATTTTGTTTTAGCATTAATCTTTAGCTAATTAAATACCTTCTCACTCACAAATGAGCTATACTGTGCTTTGACTGCAAAATGACAGATCTGCAGTATTATACAACTTCCTACAATCTCGTCGCCCTTCCTCCCTTGCACATTGCCAAGAAATAACTCTACAGTAGTGAAGTGATCATATTTCACACTAGCCACAAGGCACGGGGAGAATATGAAATAAGCCACTTCCACAACAGAAATCTTCCCTGGTTTGTAATGTTCTTTCCCTGTTTAGTTAGAATGAGAGGTTCAGTTTGGAAGGAGATTACGTAATTTTAGATGGAGCAGGCTAGACAAAGAAAAAGAAAGAACCATAAAAAAGACAGAAGGTTTTTGGTCTCCATAAACTTTCCTGCCAAACTAGTGGGAAGTTTGAAGTATTTATTTAAACTGTTTATCCAGGACAAATATCCTTAGATCTATTTCTCAGCCACAGGGGCAAACTACAAAGAGAATACCGGCTTAAACAATATTTCCTAACTTGAATATAATTTTTATTTTATATTATTTTTCCTCTATGCCCTTGCTTTCTGTAGGGAGAAGAAAATAATAATAAAGTATTAATATTTTAAGTTTTGATTTGAAAAAAAAATCAGGTTGCCTTTATGCCAGATGTACAGTGACTTTGTTTCACTAACAGCTTCCTGTAATTTTCCTAGTGCAATAAGTGGTGGTTGCTGCTTTGGTTTTGTTTGTTTTACTTTCCTTTTACCTGTACATTAGAAGAGCCTTTGTTTACTCAGGTAACTGAGAAAACAGTTATATTCCACGTGGAGTGTTGCTTGTTGGTGAGAGAAGGATCTGGCTCACTACTTAACCTGAACTACTACTTTTTGTCTTGCTCAAAATCTTCCTCCAACAGATCTGGTAGCGAAAAAGGATTTGCTCACCTAAACTTCTTTCGTTCTTCCGCCTGGTCCTCAAACACAGGGGTGAAATTATGGCCCCACTGAAGCCAATGGTAAAACTTCCATTGACGTCAATGAGGCCACAATTTCACTCCAATTTTTTTAATCTGTACTATTCTTTACTCTACTCCCTAGGTCAAATTCAGTGGAACTGTGTCTGTGCACCAGAACTGAATCTGACACTAGGGTAGATGAGCTTTTTCCTTCTATGCTTCTCCATCAGTCCTACATCTTTAATCTCCTAGTTTCTCAATATTTAATTAGTACGACCTTTATACCTTTCACCTGTGTTCTACCAGATGTACCTAACATGATATATTGCAAGCTGTGTTGTGTATGTGTACTTCCATATTGACTGCGAAATGTCTTGTGATTTTGTATGGAAGACTATCAAATATAAATTCCATTATGTTGTGGTTGTATTGTGGCATACCTCAGATTCTTTTTCATCCAGTTATGGAATGTTATGTCCCATAGACTTTTCACTGGGGGCACACCATCCTAGTATTACATATTTCAGAAGACTGAATTCACAATGTCTAAATCCAAACCCAACCTACGATTCTGCAAGCAAAATGTCCATTACTAAAACTTTGCACTATGGTTATGAAAACGTAATTAGGTGCTACCATGACTAGATACTCTTCCATTGTGTCACAATGTATTGTGATAACAAGGCTTTGATAGCTATTCACTAATCACAAGCAAAGGGGGGAAAAGTGTATTTGTTATAGAATCCAAAAAGGTGTCTGTGTTGGGTAGGTGGGGGGACTCTGACTGCACTCCTCATCTCATTTAAACAAATAAGAATGATGTAAATGTAAAGTAGGAGGTCTTGATTATCCATTTTTAAACAATTTGCCGGGCAAGAAAGGAACCTAAACCAATTGGTTTGTAATGCCTGCCATTTGTACAGGGCAGTAATATATAGACTTAATTACAATGCTCTGCATGTCAAGTCAAACAAAATAGTGCCACTGGGAAGAAATACTATATTTCCAACCAGAAATGCTTGTGAAAAGCTATTTGTAACCCAGGCAATGAACAAAAAATTACTTGACTACATGAAGAAAAAAGAACTGCCTGTATTTTACTGACCAAAACCCTTCTGTTTTGTTTACTCTTACATTCCTGACTTCACCCTGTGACGGTTGAGGTATGAAAATGCAGTAAATAAGGTTTGTAAAAAATTATCAAAAATTACACCACAGAGCAAATTAAAGTTAAAGACTACACATCAGTCCACCAGGCAACAAACAGCGTTTAGACTGATTCAGTCACTTTATATCTTAAAGGGCATATCATCATCATCAAAAAAGGAATATGATAAACTTGTAACAGATTTTTCTTGCTGATTTTTAGCAGTCTGGAATCCAATACTGTTGACAGGAAGGATTTTCTTATTAGAAGCCAATTTAACCCACTACCAAACTGAACAAATGCAAGTTACACAGCTTCTAGAAGACGTTACCATTGACAAAAATCTTTGCAAGTCTGGTTTAGTTTTGAGCCTGCCTCCCTTAAAAATGTTCCCTTTAAGAATTTAAAATGTATTACTCCTCATATTAATACAATTCAGTAATTCACATACATGTTTTAATTCGTATTGGGCCATGGGACTAATCCTGCAGCCTTTACTCAAAAAAGATTCCCATTAAATTTAATGGGAGTTTTACCTGAGGGATGGCAAGGACCATACTGACCCTCATGTCAGTGGAGAGGGGCAATACAAATGGATGTATGTTGGGTGAATGCGAAAGAGAAGAGTGCAGTCTCAGCGACCATGGAAATGCCTCTCTGCCTACATGCTTTGAAGGGTTTGTGCACCATACTGTAGGACAAGTGGATTGTGATTGGAAAGCAGCTGTTATCCTTGACATCACGCATAAAAAGCGGTGGCAATGAACAAGCCAATGGTGGCATTGACATACTGCCAATGGCCTGGAGAAGACCAAAGGGGTTAGTAGCCATTAGATAGGTACTGGGCAGGTGGCTCTTGTCTCCATGCACCTTAGGAATCTGCAGGACTTGGGACCAGACTGCTGGTCACTTCTGCTGAACACTATTCCCCACCAAGGGCAGAATGTATCGGAGACCATAGTTATAAACTCAATTGTATCTCTTCTGCTAGCCTATGAGGGGGACAGTATAGCATGGCCTTGCCTATCAACTGTCTATTTTAGGTTCTTATATGGTCCCCATCACTGTAGTATCTAAGCACTTCACTCACAACACCCATTTTACAGATGGGAAAATGAGGCACGGAGAGTCTAAGTGTCACAGAGGAAATCTGTGGTGGAGCAGAGAACTGTAACCAGGTCTCTCAAGTACTAAGCTAGTCCCCTAACTACTGGGTCATCCAACCCTACACTAACCTCCTATAAAGTCATGTCAAAGAACTAGCTAATGATGGGCAAATTGTTTAAATGGTTTGTAGGCTTTCTGCATAAGGATGCAAAAGTTCAGGTGTTTTATGAGAAATGTATCTGAATCTATTTAATCTGGAAATTTGGCTAGGTTATTTAAGATTTAAAACAAACAAAAAAAAAGCCTAGTAATTCCTGGTGTGAGCTGGATCATTAGAAATACCAAAGAACAGTCTTACTTGTGGTATTTTGTACTTCTGCTTTCACTTGTGTCCATGAGTTGTAGAGGCCTGGGGAAACTGTATGTAAAATGGATTTTAACCACACTTTTTTGAGATCTCTATAAAGGTTCAGATCACATTGTTAGTGAAAATGCAAGTTTGTCTTTACTCCAAGGCAGTTTGCCTCTATTAATAACACCTCAACTGATATGGTAATGCTGTACCTTCAGAAGACCTGAACATGAGTTTACATGCCAGAGGTGGCTTTTATGATCCATTATTAGTGTGGTGGTAGCAGCAGTAATAGCCTGTGAAGTTGTCCTAGGAAACATATTCTGAAGATGGCTTTAGGAGAGCCCAGCTAGCCACAGGAGGACATTTTTCTGCTAAGTGCACAAAACCTGAAGCTAGTGAAAACATTACTGATAAATCTGGTTATCATCGATGATCACTGTGCCCTATTCCTGGATTATAGCATTTTATCACCAACCATTGAACTCTTTGTGTGTGTTTACTGGGGAGAGGCTTATATTACAGTAAGCTTCCACACTCTGGAGTCAATACTCTGAGGCCTGCTGCGACTGGAGTCCTCAGAAAGAATTCTATCTGACTCAGTCAAAAGTTCTCCTGAGTCATAGTTGTAAGTGGGTGCAGCAATCTGTCACCTCCACACTTGTAGACTCCATAGACTTTAAGGCCAGAAGGGACCATTGTGATCATCTAGTCTGACCTCCTGCACATCGCAGGCCACAGAATCTTACCCACTCACTCCTGTACTAGACTCATAATCTCTGGCTGGGTTACTAAAGTCCTCAAAATAGGGTGACCAGATGTCCTGATTTTATAGGGACAGTCCTGATTTTTGGGTCTTTTTCTTATATAGGCTCCTGTTACCTGCTACCCCTTGCCCCGATTTTTCACATTTGCTGTCTGGTCACCCTACCTCAAATCATGATTTAAAGACTTCAAGTTAAGAGATTCTACCATTTCCTCTAGTTCAAACCAGCAAGTGACCCATGCCCCACGCTGCAGAAGAGGACAAAAACTCCCTAGGGTCTGTGCTAATCCAACCGGAGGCGGGAGGGACTTTCCTTTTCAGTCCCAAATATGGTGATCAGTTAGACCCTGAGCGCATGGGCAAAACCCACCAGACACACACTTGCAAAAGAATACACTGTTGTAACTCAGAGACCTCCCCATTTAGTGTCCCACTGCTAGCCACTGGATACAATAGTTGCAG
This sequence comes from Chelonoidis abingdonii, assembly GCF_003597395.2. Lineage (NCBI taxonomy): Eukaryota > Metazoa > Chordata > Testudines > Testudinidae > Chelonoidis > Chelonoidis abingdonii. The sequence goes on along the minus strand of NC_133770.1, from coordinate 182,888,917 downwards.
ATGGGCCACATGCTATTGTGGGCAACCTCATCATACCACCCCCTCCATAAACCTATCAAGCTCATTCTTGAACTATAGATTTTTTGCCTCCTCTGCTCCCCTTAGGAGGCTGTTCCAGAATGTCACTCCTCTGATGGTTAGAAACTTTTATCAAATTTCAAGCCTAAACTTGTTGATGGCCAGTTTATATCCATTTGTTCTTGTGCCAACATTGTCCTTTATCTTAAATAACTCCTCTCCCTCCCTTGTGTTTATCATTCTGATTTATTTATAGAAAGCAATCATATTTCCCCTCAGCCTTTGTTTGGTTAGGCTAAACAAGCCAAGCTCCTTAAGTTTCCTCTCATAAGTAGGTTTTCCATTCATATGATCATCCTAACAACCCTTCTCTGCACCTGTTCCAGTTTGAATTCAAATTTCTTAGACCTGGGAGGCCAGAATTGCAGACACTATTCCAAAGGAGGTCTCACAGTGCCTTATATAATAGTAATAACACTTCCCTGTCTCTACTGGAAATACCTCGTCTGATGCATCCTAGGACTGCATTAACCTTTTTCAAGGCCCCATCATATTGGTGGCTCATAGTCATCCTGTGACTGACCAATACACTCAGGTCTTTCTCCTCATCGGTTATTTTAACTATGTCCCTAGCTTATAGAAAAAAAATTGTTGTTAGTCCCAAAGTACATGACCTTGCACTTTGCACTAATAAATGTAATCACTTTTCTATCACACCAGTTTTCAAGATCATCCAAATCTTCTTTCATGATATTCTAGTCATCCAACTGTGTGTCATTCTCAAATTTTATTAGCACTTTCCCACTTTTTGTGCCAAGGTCATTAATGAAAATGTTAAATAAGATTGGTCCCAAGCCTGATCTCTGAGGAACTCCACTAGTAACCGCCCTCCAGCCTGACATTTCACCATTCAGCCTGACTAAGGCTACAATTTTGTCATGAATATTTTTAGTAAAAGTCAGGGACAGGTCATGGGCAATAAACAGAAATTCATGGAAGCTGTGACCTGTCCCTGACTTTTACTAAAAACATCCCTGACAAAATGGGGAATGAGGAGGGTCCAGCATCCTGGCCCCCAGCCCACCCTGCAGTGGCTGGGAGCTGCAGGGACCCCATTGCCCAGTGGCTGGTAGGGGTCCCCTGCCACCTGCGGAGGCTGGGCTGCTGTGGGCATGGTCCCCAGTGTCATGAAGTCATGGACTCCATGACTTCTGTGACTTCCGTGTCATAATCAAACCACAGTATCTTATGATACCATAATATCACTATTACTGACTGGTTTAGGGCCATTAAAACAACCCTTTAACAAAACTGATACCAGGTAATTTTTTCCAAAGCCTAAGTCACATTGTCAAAGTGATTTAAGTATTAGGGATTTAATCCCATTGATTTCTCTTGGGATGACTAAGGCACTTTTGAAAATTTCACCCTAAGTCACTTAGGCACTTTTGAAATTTTTATCCGATGGATGGGTATCTTTCTGTGATTACAAGATGCTTTATATTAGGTCTTCAGTAGGAACTATCACACAGACATACTATTGGTGCGTCAGTGTGTGTACAGCAAAGCAAACAGTCATGAGTAATATATACCTTAAGCACAATTTCTGCTATTGCTAATTAAAGCTGCATTTAGAGATATTAGCCTAAATTCTCTTCTGGTGTAAATTGATGAAGCTCCGTGAATGTCAAATGGAGTTGGGCCAATTTACACCAACAAAGAATTTGACTCTTGAATATTGCTGCCTATTGCAGGCTGCTCTTGCAAAATGGTCCTTTGCTTTTTCCCCCCTTTGTCTAGACTTTAATAGTAGTGGAAATTACCCTCATTTTTAAGGAGTTAGTTTTTCCCTAGTGCACTTTTGGGTGTGCCTTATATCTGTCAGGAAATGGGACAGCTAAAGCTGCAGTTCAGAGTCCCAGAAACAGTTGTACAGGATGACAAAAATTCTATATTTTCCCCCTCTCTAGGATTGGAACCCACTCCTGCCTTTTTATTTATGTATTTATTTTAAAGCTAGTTCATTCATAATCAGGCTGGATTAGCCTGCCCTGAAAAGGAAAAGCAGTAATAATGGATTTACTCTACAGGAATGCAATCAGCCCATCAGAAGCCTTTTCTTAAACATGCCCCATTCACTGAGAGGTTGAAATTTCAGCGGGAACAACCCTGTGAATCATGTGGAGACAATGGGTCCTGGGGAATGTCAAAGTGGCCTGGGAATAAATCTTGTTTCCCAATGAATGTCATCTTGCTCAGTAAGGAAAACAGACCATGAAAATTCAGAACCTCCCTTCAATGCACAACTCTTTATCCAAAAGCTAAAACAACAAAATGTATCCTTTGCCTGTCTGACATATATTTTGCAATAGCTGGGTTTGTGTGTCTTTTCTTAGTAAGTTTACACTGAGTTAAAATGCTGGTGATAACCAATCAGTTGCCTAGGATTTTTAAGGTACTATTGCACTTGCCAAGAAGAGATCTTCTAGTGGATTTTTCTTTGTGCTGATGCACTGTATTAATTTGTCTCTCATTAATTTAGCTTAACTCTACTCTCAGTTATACGGGTGCTATGCTACTGAATTTGGTGAGGTTGTACTGTTGTAACTGAGAGAAGGGCTGGGCCTCCTTATATTTTTGTTTATATCACATTATGTGTGCATGTGCCTTCTGTCTGTCTGACTATTTAGGCATTTATATGGTCCTCACAACCATAGTAATAGCGGAGTGCTTTATTGTTCAAGCAATATTAGGCCTCATCTACAGTACAACTATGCTGGAGAACCCCATTTAAGACCCAATTGTCTCCCACCCTTGTGACACCACATTTGCAATATAAAAAAGGTCTCCAAACTGCACTAAAGACTTGGACATAATGAACCACCCAGTTAATGTTTGGTCTTCACTTCAAAATGAGTGTTATAACCAATTTGGTGACCACCATGTTGTAATGGTTTTTCCTAACAAGTTGTACAGAGAAAGTGTAAGTCTGTCTGGGAAAAGACTTGTTGCAAATGCCTGCAAGTGGAAAGTTTCAAAACTTAAACCAGATTTCAGGGTTGGGTTTTTCTTCTCTCACATTGTTTTTCTGCTCCACTCCTTTTACCCATAAACATGCAACATTCAGTCTCCTTTAACTAAGGAAGTAATTGACTGCCTGAGGGAAAGAATTTACGTTTTCCACATACTTCTATTTTTTACTGCTGTGGGATCTAGTCAGAGTGAGCTCACTTATGCCGTATCGTTGCTTGATGTGGTGCTGTTTTTGGTTTTTGTTCTTTTGTTGATGTTGCGGAATGCATACCAGTCACTGCAGATTTGAAAAGCCCTTTTAAAATCATAGTGCTACATCACCGCCCTTTGGGAAAAAACAACGGGTAGGGAAAAGAGATGTAGAAAACTTTGAGTTATTAACGTTGATGGAGTTTCCCAAAAAATGTCCTGGTTTTGCAGTCAGGACAAGAACTGCAGTTTGCCTTCCCACAGACTGAGCAGGGACATGTTGCTCCAATGTTGCTGATTTTCCAAAGCTCTACAGGAAAATGTGGTGAGAAATACACATTTACAAGCACTGTTTCATCTTGAATTATACCATCAACAGCTAAGCCCGGCTTCTACCCCATCTCTAAGAGAGTTTGAAAAAACAGATCAGGAGCCCACAGATGTTAATGGTATTGTGGTCAGCATTAACTCATTGCTATTTTCCTTGATGACACACAAAACAGCATTACCCTCACTATGTCACTTTTTTACCCAGCCATGACCCGCAGATTCCCAATTGCATAGAATCCATGCAGAAGGCATGCTATGTGGTGAGAGGAAGAGCTGTCTCCATGTTAGTTGAACTCCCCTTCCTTCACATCTGACAGGCTTTGATGCCATTTTAGTGGCCTTTTGGTTACTTTTACCCCTTCCGGAGCAAAAACTAAAAGGGACGATTTGGCTTCTTATTTAGGCATTTAAATTTTAGGCCAGATTTCCCAAGTTTCCTTATCACAGTCTGAGAAGCAAAAACAAAACCAAAAAACTCCCACCTCCTCCAGTTCATTTAGATGATGTAGAGATGTGGTTTATTGCTCTTCCAGGAATATAGTTACATTTACAGGGCATTACAATTTAACAAGAAAGTGGAGGTTTTGGGTTTTTTTTAAATCACTTGTCCCACTGAAAACATCAAACACACAAAAATGTTGCTGTTGTACCAACTCAGCAGAGAACAATGAGGTATTTTATTCACACAGAGTGAAGCACTAGTGCGCTTTCCCATTCTCAGTTTGAAACTCTCCTTATTTCTTCTTTCAGTATCTCCCTCCCTTTCCCCAGTGGATGGCTTTCATCATTGTGCATTAAACCCTCCTCTGAAAACTACAACCAAGATCTGATTTATCTGAGCCACAGATTTGCTACTAGACCCTCAAAGAGCTCAACCCTCCACACCTAGGGCCCAATGAAGTGTGTGTTGCAGGACAGGAGTAGCTCCCATTATCTTGACATGGAGTTACTTTTATTATAGGACTGGAACACAGGCCCTTCCTTGTTAAGGGTGCTCAGTTACCTCACAGGATTGGACCCTAAATTTGAATCCTGATTTGGGATCCATTCATGGAGCACATCAACATCTTAAGTGCCAGAGTGAAACCTCTGGGGCCTGAGCATCCTATCCGCGGACCACCTGCCACTCCCATTGAAGTCAATGGGTGTTGCGCCTGCAGTGAATTTGGCTCAACATGCCAATAGAAAAAAGCAGGAGGTAACCTAAAAAACACCTAACTCTGTAATCCATCTTCTTATATACCATAATATTGCCATTAAAGAGAGTGTGTTTCCAGTTTTTATCCTGCCATCTCAGCAACTGGTCACACACCACATAAAATGCACACATTACCTACAGTCTAGAGTAGTCTCTGAAATGTAGGCCCTTCAGGCAAGACAAAGGGCTGGGACAGCTAAGTGGAACATTGAAATAATACACTTGTCTTTCTCCTCTGCAGACCAAAGATTTTCCACATCACATAATCTCCAGACAACTTGGCATACTGTAGCATGACTGCTCCAAAGATGCACAGGAATGGAATGGCAGGGTACTTAGGACTGAAGACCTTCCCTTATTAGGCCTGGCTGAGGCTGATGCTAGGAGACCCTCACTTTCATTAGCAGTAAAATAAATAAATAAAATCAACCCCCCCCAAACTATGGTAGGAAAATGCCTTAATTTCAGCTAACAAGACTTCTAATTATTTTGGCTGCTACCACTTCATTGTGGGGGGAAGTCTCTTTTTAAATATCACATTTATTGTTTTTGTGGCATAAAAGGAGAGAGAGAGGTAGAAAAGCAGGGTAGTGGGCTGGTGCTGTGAAGCCTATGCACACTGTCCCTCCCTTTTGTTACCAGCTCTCTGAGCCAAGGGAGCTCTTCCTCCATGCAGCAGCTTAACCTCAGGATAGCAGCCAGTCCAACTAAGGAACAGAAAGGCATTTACAAAACCCTTCTTTGTTGGCCTCTAGGCCATTTTACAATTCTTTCCCTGGGTAAATACTCACCTAGGTGTCCATATGCCTGCCCGCGTGTCTATAGCACACACATACATACCAAAAGCTGTGATTGCTGCACTCACCGTCTGTCCCTCACTCGGGAAGGCAAGCAGAAAACCCTCCCTGAGCCAGAAGGTCTGACTTGGAGATATTGGTGGCAGAAAACCATAGTATACTCAAACCACCTCAGGTCTGTAAGTGTTGTCTCCTGTACCTACATGGCTTGCGAGCACTACCTCACCTTTTCATAACAAGTTGTACCACATACTGAGCCCCAATCCCTCTAGTAACTCAGCCAGAGGTTAGTACAGGAATGGGTGGCTGAGATTCTGTAGCTTGCAATGTGCAGGAGGTCACACTAGACCAGGGGTTCTCAAACTTCATTGCACTGTGACCCCCTTCTAACCACAAAAATGACTACACAACCCCAGAAGGAGGGAGTGAAGCCTGAGCCCGCCTGACCCTCAATGCCCCGGGTGGGGAGGCCAAAGCCAAAGCCCTGCTGCTCTGGGCTGAAGACCCTTGTGGTGCAGCTTGGGCTTCAGCTTTGGCCCTGAGCAGTGAGGCTAGGGCTTTGGCTTCAGCCCCAGGCCCAGCAATCTAAATGCCAGCCCTAGTGACCCTATTAAAATGGGGTCATGACCCACAGTTTGAGACTAGATGGTCATAATGGTCCCATCTGGCCTTAAAGTCCATGAGATCCAAATGATTCTTTTTAGTGTTTCAGAAGAAATAGCCCCAATAAAACCCAGTTTCTTACAGACAGACTTGTTACCTACAGGGCTTCAATAGTTTTCTTCCTTGAAAGTACAGTACAATAGCTCCTTTATCCAAGGGCAGTGCCGAAGGAAATGGGCAGGGAGGCAGAAGTTAAAAAAGAACTGATGCAAAACTGCCTGATAACTCTGAGACTGAAGCTGGTCTTCGTCAACAGGCACAATACAGCATGATCGTCTCTCTCTACTGGTGTGTTCTGAGTGGGCCCCTGACACTGCTTGTGTCTAAGTCGTTTATTTTAGGACACTCAGTATTGCATTTTCCACTTGGTTCGCCCCCTCCGCCCCCGCTCTGATGGAGAAGGGGTGAGACAAAGACACTGTGATTATGCTTCACAGCACTGTATAAGGGGCAGTATAACATAAATGCTGGGTTCGTGAAGCGAACATCAGACCCCTGGAAATTTATTTAGTGACTTAAAGCAGAAACAAGAGATACTGACAAAAAAACCCAAACAAACCAAAAAACCAGGAGAATCAATATAAAATCATGTTATCAGAGATTAAAAATTATCTGGTCAAATGAAAGCCACTGGTTGTGCGTAGACACTCATGTCATTCCTTTATTTCTGTTTTCTTTCCCTTTTCCTGCAACTGTCTAAACACAGAAAAGGGGCTGTTTGGAGTTTGAGGTAGCTTTTCTGATAACAGAAATGAGAAGTCTCCCCCTTCTTTGCTTAGGAAAAGAGATAATTATAAACTCTGTGTGCATGCAGGTGGCAATAATAAAAGAAAGAAAACTTAGTCAGCCCGCATACAGGTGTACACATAAGTGTAAATGCTCAGGAATATTTTCACACACTTCCGCCACAGTAGCACGAGACTCTGGCAAAAGCATAGTCAGTTAAACTTTTTCCTCATTCATTAGCACGGCCTGGTGAGGAGTTAAATGTTGGCGCTGCACTGTGACATTTGCACCATAGTACTTTGCCTTTAAAGAGCCCATTGTACTTAATCCATAGTACGTGGCTTATTATCTCACTATTTGCCTCAGTGTTTGCTTAATGGTTGTGTGCACCCAGCACAGTCTTGTTACCTACGTCATCCTCCCTGTTTATGCTAACAGAAGGAACTGACCCTTCCGCAGTTCTCTCCCTCTCACCTCGTCTTCTCCTCTCTTTAGCTATTACAACCCTACTAGCCACATTTTCCCTTTTTGTTGCATCAGAAGTGTCAGAGCATCATCTCAGTCCCTGCTCTGAAGAACAAACAAATCAAAAGGACAGCATGCCAGATTTTTAAAGGTATTTTGGTGTCTAAAGAAACAGATAGGTGCCTAGTGGCAGTTTCAAAAATACATGGTCCCACAGTAATGCTGTTCAAATGCAGAATCCTTCTAGATTCCAGGCTCCTAACTCCTGTTAGTTTTAATGCCTAGGTTCTTTTGAAAATCCCAAAGATACAGGTAAGTATCTATTAGGTGCCTAAATATTTTTTTAAATCTGCTCCAACCTGCCTTTGCCATGCATGTCAACTACTGGCCGCATAGTCTTGTTTTTTCCTTAAATTTCTAAAGAGAAAACACTTTACTGAGTCCAGCATACAACAAATCCTTCTCTCAGTCTGTCTTTGCTGGCAAATGCATGTGTGTTCACAATGATGGAATTCCTCCAGGTCTGCAGTTTGGGATGTTATTCTACTAAGTGTCTTAAGCAAGAATAGCTGCTGGTTTGCAGATTATTTAATATTTTATCATTCTTTTTTTTAAACTTAGATTATTTGGAATTATATAGAATTTAGGGATCCTGAAACCACTGTTGATGGGCAAACCACTTGACCAGATAGTGCTTTAAATCGTACTCATCTCAAAAATGGACAGTATTTGAAGTGACAATGTTCTAATCTGCATTCAACCAGAAATTGTGTGTGTACATTTAAGGTCTCATATAAAACTCCTAATCAGCTGCCACCAACATGCTTTTCCAAGCCACTTCTACAGCAGATTCTCCAGCTAAACCTCTAGGCTACAACCACCAGGATCAGGATTCCTTTCTGTTCCAGTGCCCAGAATTTGACCCACTGGTGACTGGACAAGGTTTCCCTAACATCCCTGCTTTTTTAATAGCCTCAGGAAAGGTGATTCTCCAAGTTTAAACACCCAAGGTTAAGATGAGTTTAAGCTCTTTGGAGCAGAGACCATCACGCTTCTACAATGCCTAGCACAATAGGACCCGGATCCCAGCTGAGGCCTTTGGGGTTTACCACAATGTTACTGGAATGTTATGATGAGAACATAGCCTATGGCTGAGCTGCTTTTCACAGCCAGTGATCTGTTGTAAGGACCCAGGAGCACTTGTTAAGGCCTGGCTGTTGTACCATTATGGCATTGGGGGGCAGGGGTGCAAAGCACAGCCTACAAGCTGTAAGTGGCCTACACAACTTTACATCACGGCCCACAGCTGCCTTCAGCTTTACTAAAGACGTCGAGAAAACCGATGCACCATCTTGATCTGAGTGGCCTGCTCCTTGAACCAAAGATCGACTGCAATCTGCTCTATTTTTGAAAGCACATTTGGGTTCCTCAGCTGAGCCAAGTTTGGGTGCCTTCATTACAGTATCATTAAAGCAACGGATCTCACTTTCACCTTATATATTCCCTTCTCCACTACTGCCTGATAGAGCACCCATCTCAAACGTGGGATTTTAGCTCCTGGCCTTTCATTAACAATTACTGCACATTGTATTAGAAATATAAAGGGCCCTTTGTACAATTCCCGCCCCCTCCCCCCTGACAAAACAAACCAAAAGAAAAGTTTCTCATCAGCTTTGCTACCTAGAGCTGATTTTCTCACTTGTTAAGGAAGTAGCCTTAATGTGCTCTTTAACTCTTCATCATATAAAGAGGCCATTGCTGGGCCTTTGCCTGCAATGTAACAAGCTTCGGACAGTAACATTAATACTTATTCAGTGTTTGATACTTCAGACAAGTAAAGTGAAAGATCCCTGCAGAGGTGCTGGAACAATTTGTATAGTGGGGATGCTGAAAGCCATTGAACCAAACTGTAAATCCTGTATATGATGGAAACCACTTCAATCCCCTAGTTCCAGGACGCATGGATCTCTGCCCAAGGAGTAAATCTAAATTAAACCCAAAATAACCCCGCTTGCTAATGAGAATGAGGGTATGTCTACACAGCATTTTGGAGCGAGAGCTCCCAGCCTGGGTTGATAGACTCAGGTGCTAGTGCTCTAAAAATAGCTGTGGAGACAGTGCTTTGAAGCTGCAGCTCAGGCTCTGAAGCCTAAGGGAGGTGGGTGGACATCAAAGCCTGAGCTCCAGCCTGAGCTGCAACTTCAAAGTTCTGTCTTTACAGCTGTTTCTAGTGCATTAGTGCAAGCCCAGGTCTGACCTGGGCCCGGAGGCTCCCTCTAAATTGCTATGTAGACACACATGAGGCTACAACAGGCATAGTAAGGGAGAATGGACTTAAGTTGCTTACAGTATCCTAATGATATTCAGCTCTGTGGGCCTGGTCAAACAAAGCCCATTGGTATCAATAGGAATCTTCCATCAGGTTCCATATCTTCATCACCTCTAATCCGACTTGTGCAGTTAATAGACTTACATACTGTCTGGCTGAGATAGGGGTTTGGATGAGGAAAAATTAGCTGACTTAACTACAGACAAAGCATGGGCTCATGTACCCCCGAGAATTGCTGGTTGGCTTGTACTGAGCATGCTCACATGGACTGAGCATGCTTAGTAACACTGCTGAAGCTGGCTGCCCTCACTCTTCTCCCGCCCTCCCACCACAACACTATCAGGCTTGGAAGAGGGATAATTAGCTGAGTCTTAATTCAGATAAAACTCGTGCTTGTCGACTGTGGAAAGCAACCAAAAGGAATGGCCACTCTTGGTTCAATGCCCTGATGGACTAAGTATGCCTGCCATTTATCATTTAGGTTCACAGTGTGTAGATAATATTATATCCTTGACTGGATGTTCATGTAGCAGCTGCAGGCAAGAAGGTTCTTTCAGCTGTATCTGTGAAGAAGGGTGAAACCTTTTCTCTTGGATTTGGTCCTTTTTACAGCTTTCCATGCCTCTGATACCTACTGATTAAACTGCTAGAAATGCATCCTACATGCGTTTACACCATTTAGAAATTAACAAGCCGACTGCCACTTTCTTTACTAAGTGCTGCTTCATGCGCAAGATATATCGCACTAGTTCAATCTGCACTGGCTTCCAAATAGTTTCCAGGTAGAATTTAAGGTGTTGTTTATTATCTATAAAGCCCTACACAGTTTGGGACCTGGCTACCAGAAAGAGGCCTTTTTTCTCTGCAATATTTTCTTTATAATAATACAGGGTACTTGAGCTAACACCTTTTTAGTTTAAAAAGGAGAGGGCTTGAAGTAGAATATCTTCAAAAGGGGTTTCTCAACTCTAGAACTGACAGGTTGGGTCCAAAAGATTTCAGATTTGTTGACCTTAATGGGACATTGATAAGCTCCTCTACATTACTGATTCTTTTCTTGAAGGGTTATGTTGAAGGATAGAGGACATATATATACTTCAAGCCTGAGGGAAAATTCCACCTCAAAGAGACACATCTGCACAAGCTACCTTTAAGGTAGTGTGCTAAAAATAGAGGGTAGATACAACAGCTGCCCCGAGTGCGCACCCATCCAAGATGATAGGTATATATTGGGTGAGGCTAGTCCCTCCTGCCCCTTGTACAGCCATGGCTACGCTCTGTTTTCAGCATGCTAGTTCGATCAGAACCAGCACAGATATGTCTTCTCAGATGGGAATTTACATCTGCAGCTTGATATGTAGATGGTTTCCATAGTGTGATTTGGCAGAAGTTAGTATTCACATGGGCTGATTGAATGGACAATTTACGAGCATTACAATATTTTGAAATATGCTCATTTAAAAAGTAAAAAGCAAGTAAAGAATTGTAGGCTAAGAGGCCAAGAGAAGAGACAGTAGAACAAAGGGTCCTATCAGGGAAGACTTGAAAGGTCTGTTTGTGCTGTAGTTCTGAAAGGAACCAACCTTATTGGGATTGATATTGATCGTGTGAGTGAGATCAGAACTTTGCCTAGTACTGGAATACATCTTGTGACAGAGACAGAGCCGGCACTAGGCATAAACAGACTAAGCAATTGCTCAGGGCCCGAGCAGCTCAAGGCCCCCTTCCCCCATTAATTATTTGTATGTAGGGTGTGTGTGTGTGTTTGTGTTTTTGGGGTGGGTGAGAAATAGTCCAACTTAGGGTCCCCAATGGGCTAAAACATGCACTGAATCAGACTAGATGAAATAAGGCTCCTCAAACAGCTAAACTCAAACATGGACTCCAAATTGTTCCTAAATTCTAAGGGAATGTCATTTGCTTCTTCTGATTTAAATGGCGGCACTAATCCATGTTGGTTAATTGCACCGTCCATGTGCAGACAGTACAAGATTTAGCCTGGGAAGTTTTAACAATTTCAAAATCCTTCCCTGCACATACAAATAAAATGTGTGTCATATGGGATTTGTGGGTTGGTATTTTCAGTCGTGCCTTGTTTACTCCTCTGTGTTTCTGAAGAGATTTCAGAGAAGAAATGACTACGAGACAGGCAGGAAGTATTATACTGACAAATGGCACAGCCCTGTAGTCTGCTGTGTGGGGGTGGTGATGATGAGGAGCAGGGCTGAGTAACTGATGCCTGGGGCAGCAAAGGTAACATTTGGACAGCATCATAACTATAAATAACCAGCTTTCATCTTCTGGCGTGTGGGGAAGGGCTGTGGTTTTCAAAAGTTATTGCCTACTCACTTGTGTGAGTGGCTTAATTTTTTCTACAGCCAAATATGCTAATGAATGTAGCATCTGGGAGGTGTCTTATTTCCCTCCAGGAAACTAAAGAACTGCCCATTGAGTGAGAATCAGGACCTGGAAGGCTTGTTCTGTCTCTGGGAGGGGAATGGCACAGGGAAAATATCTGCACTGGCAATTGAGCAGTCAATGCAGTTACTACTTACTGAGCCCACCTACTTACAGGCAGGCACTAGATGAACGTCAAAAACTCCTGATGGTCATTCACCATTGGCTGAAAATATTTCCCTGCAAGTGAATACGTGCTGCATTGTTCCCTGGCACTGATGGTGCTGCTGAGGGCCATTTTCAAAACGCTAATCTCTGCAAGCATTTGAGGACATTGGTGTGAAATAACTGACAACAAATTAAGATAACTGACTTGCTGGTGCCTCAGTTAACACTGACAGTGAGGGCCAGAAAGTATTTCCAATGAAGCAGTACTTGAGACAGACCCAGAAAACATTAACATATTTCTGACCGGATGCGGAGCAGTCATAGGGAAAAGATAATAAGCAATTGGAAAGATTTTCACATGGGAATTTTTATCTGCTCTAATACTAGCACAGCTCAAGGCTTTGTCCAATATATTGTTCCATAGAAATATCAGGGTCTCTCAAATCTTTAATGTTTGGTTTCTTGGATTAGCCAGTCATTTATTCTTGATTTACTCTGGAAATTTTGGTGGACCTTCTGCAGTCCTCCTCCTCTTTTTCCCTATCTTTGAACCACTCCACCTTCAAAGGCGCCATTAAACAGTCACAGCTAGCCAAAAAGGACTGAGACTTGATATCTAATCACTACAGTGAAAGGCACATTCGAAGTACATGTAGATAGATAATAGATTAATCCGATTAAATAGACTGCACAGGAGTCCTTCCCTTCTGGGCTTCTTAGGGCCCAACTTAACAGAAAAATCTTTATAGTCCGGAGATTGTGATGTAACAGGGCAGATGGGACAACTCTACCCATGCTACAGGATAATCTTACAGCCCTGTAAAAACAGGGACCGAATTCCTCCCTGATGTAACCCCATTGAAATCTCTCAGCATCAAAAGCTCATTATATGAACGGACTTACCCCAGGGAGGAATTTGGCACTAGTGCTGTAACTTTAACTTGCAGTATAGTTTTAAACTGGTTGTTCTGTCCACTCAGGTAAGACTGAACCTTATTTCATGTTGACCTCCATGATAATGCTGATGAAAGACAAATTAAGCCAACCGTTCCCAAACTTTTGAAAGCTGAGCTCACGTTCAGAAAAATGAAACCAAATCACATGCACCCACTTCAGGCCTGCCATGTGTTAGAGGCCTATCCATCTTCATGTATACGTCTTCTGCACCCCCCCAGTTAGTCCTTCATATGCTATGGGGAGCACTGAGCTAAGCAAAGCCAAGTAAGGTTGGATATTCTCTAAGAAGCATGAGGGAAGGAAGGAGATTAATGAAAAAAAGAGGGCAAGTGTGGTTAAAAAATATTGCTTTGAAATGTCTGTGGGAAGGATAAAAATACTGCACAGCAAATCAAATCATCATTAAAAAGTTTGTCAGCATCCTTTTAAATGAGGCAAGGTAAATCCATGAGCCAGTTGAAGCAAGCCGCATCCCTTCTTTCAATAAATTAGCACTGTTTCACTTATGTGCACCACATCCAAATATTTTAACTACAGCACTTCAAATACAGTACCCCTTATATTTTTCCCAAGTGCTTACAATTAGTTTATAACTGTCTCTGCCAACTGCCTTCACTGCAAAGCAGGCAGGCGTGAAGTAGTACTTGCCAGCACACTTGGAAACATCAGCGGAGCCAAGAAATGAAATGCTGAGGGCCTTTGTGAGGGTTCCAGGAATGTCAGTATACACTGCCTGCCTACTTTCCATTGAATACCTCATTGGCTGACTACTCAGTACTGAATGTGCCAGACAGACAGACATGCATACAGAAAGAGAGAGCAAGGGGGAAAGCGTGTTTGGTCTGTGAAAGGCGACAGCATATTTTTAGATATGTATGGATAAGTTTGTGTAATAATAAAGTTATATAACTAGATGGAAGGGCTTAGGGATAAAGACAGCAGAGTATGGTTTTGTACGACACTTTAATGCAATGTCTCCATAACCTCAACTGGGGCCTCTGGACACTTTGGAAATAGAAATGTTTAATAATAATGATGAGACAGCATTCTTTCAATAGGTATATTCATTGAACGCAGAGGAAAACAAAGATATACTCTAAGGGCCCTGCCCTGCAGTTCTTGGGCATCATCATCAATGGACATTTTCTCTCTCTAAGACTGAAAATGTTATACAGCATTCCATGGCAAAGGAGATTATGGAAAGAATGAGGGAAGGGAGATTTGGATATGAACAACCACCAGTGAGTGGTGGTTTATAACAAAATTCTCATGCTTCTAAGTGTAAAGAGTAATCACCCTGATCATTCAGACAAACTTAGGCCCTCAGATTGATCTTCTGAATTATATCACTTAGAGTCCTAGTCACCTGCAAGGAATTTTTCTAACTGTAACTTAGTTAATCGGCACCACTCTGTGAGGCAGGCAAGTATTGTTGTTCCCTTATTATACAAATTGGGGAACTAAGGCAGAGGAGTGATGTGACTTGCTCATAATAATAGGAGGAATAGTGTCCGAGCTGAGAGTAAAACTCAGGAATGCCTGGATTCCTCTGTGTTCAGGCCAATAGCATACATGAAAAGCCTTTTTGTTATTGGTATACTCTGATAGTCTCTACCTGGCTGTTATTGATGCTCAGAGATTTCCCAGCAATGCTATCTGTAATGTAAACTTGGCATTTTTCCTGGGTTTTTTGGAGGGAGAAATTCCATGTTGTGTCTTTCTCATATTATTTAACTTCTTTTTTAAAATTAATTCTTATTCCTCCCAGGAAGCTAGATGCATCCAGAACTGAATGTGCTTTAAGCTCTGAATGGGTGATG
The DNA here is from genome assembly GCF_003597395.2 of Chelonoidis abingdonii. Lineage (NCBI taxonomy): Eukaryota > Metazoa > Chordata > Testudines > Testudinidae > Chelonoidis > Chelonoidis abingdonii. Next base: position 182,873,827 of record NC_133770.1, on the reverse strand, counting down.
TTGAAATTCTAATTGATGTTCAATTTTTCTCTTCTCCCTCCTCTCCCCCCCAAATCTCTCTATAGAATCTTATGGCAAGAGCCTTGTATGATAATGTCCCAGAGTGCGCAGAGGAGCTGGCCTTCCGCAAAGGAGACATTTTGACAGTGATAGAACAGAACACTGAAGGACTGGAAGGATGGTGGCTCTGCTCTTTACATGGCCGACAAGGCATTGTTCCAGGCAACCGGGTGAAACTTTTGATAGGCCCAGTACAGGATAGTCCATCTAACCAGGACACCTCCAATTCAAGATCAATGCATCATGCCTATAACCAGCAGAAAGTCTACCAAATGCCTAGCTCACAGGCTTCAACTTGGGAACCGGTATACCAGGTGCCACCTTCCCATCTGAATCAGGGTATCTATCAGGTACCTACTGGCCATGGTCTGCAGGAGCAAGATGTTTACCAAGTCCCACCATCTGTTCAGAGAAGCTTGGGTGGTACTGATGGTTCACCTTTCAACACCAAGGTGGGTGCCTTGACCTTCAGTTCTTTGTTTCAAAGCAGGTTATGTGCACTATGCAACAGTAGGGTAATAAATAAAAAGACTGAGCCTGAGGGCTTAAGAATATATGAGTAAGAATGATGTGCTAGGTTTACACTCACTTTGCTTCTTAATGGCTGCTATTTATCCCTGCAAATCTCCCTCTTTCCTGCTTGAACACATCCTGCACACGGAGAAGAAGAAATGTCAGGTGCATAATGGGCACCAGACTTCAAAGGGAAACTATTCTGGGCCTGTTCCTAGAGGAGTGGCTGATGACAGATGTGGTAACATCGTCCCATCTCCAAGGCACATCCACTCCATAACACTCCACCCACTGCCTTTGTTAGCACATAAGAGCTTAGAACTCATACGGCAGTGTGGTGTATTGCTCATTAGCCAAGCCATATTTACTTTGTGTAATTAAATCAAATGCCTAGTTTTTATGGAACACTGTCTTCATGGAGAGGTCTCAGTGGGATGTGACATTTTAAAAAGAATTAAGTGGTGACAATATGTCCCTACCTGGAAGAACAGGAGGCCAGATAATGGTGATAAGAAGAGATACTTTAATATAAAACCTAAAGTAAATATAAAACTTGGCAATTCTCTTCAGTGTACGTGCCTGTTGCATGATACAGGGCACCTGCCCAAGGCAGGAGGAGGAACAGTGTTGTAAAACCCATTCTGTTTCACATGATGTAGAACAGCTGACTGGCACAGCCATCGGTAAATAAATGCATATTAATCTGGAGCAGACAGAAGAGGGAGGGAGACTTGAGCAGGAAGTGAGGGACCAGAAGGTGCCATAGTTTAAACTTTCATCGTGAAGTTTATACTGGCAAGAAGGTCAGGTGTTTTTCTTTCTAGACTCAGACTTTTCCATTTTGGGCCTTTGGAAAACTTCTGAGACTTTTGACTTATTATATAGTTTTGTTTTCATTGGTAATGAATAGATCTTCAAAAAAGGGAACAAAGAGTTATGAAATCATTTCAATTCATGCTCTAGAGAGGTTTGTTTGGACTTTCAACGTTATTCTTTTTTGGAAGAAAAGCATCATTTTGTGTGTGAGGATCTACAGGTGGATCAAATTGCCATCTGAAAACTACTGGCTTGCTTCACAGATGGAGAGATGATCTTTATTGGAGCAGTTAGATTGGTTTTATTTGTGAAAATCTCACCTCATTTCTTCTTCCCCCATCTCTGAGACTAGATAGTAACCAACATCATTCAGCAACCTCTGCCTGAAGCTGTATAACGAAGCACCTTCAAAAGCAGTTGGAGGAGGCCTGGATAAATTGCTTCACTGGAAAACATAATTGATGAGCAACTAATCTTAGTCTGAAAAACAGTGAGACCAACGAAGGCCACGCTGTGCTATCATTCCATGTGCAAAGCTACTCACTGAAATCAAAAGGGCATTCTGTACAAATATCTGGTTGCAGCATGAGTGTGTAAAATCCTGGGTCTGTTCAGCCGTTAAATGCAAACTTCTTATCAGGATGCAAACTCAGAGGCACTAAAACACCTGTTTCCTCTAAAATTCCTGCCTAAACTTAGATTTTAGAAAGCCTAGGTATGCATTTTTCTGGCTGAGTCATTTTCTGAGGAAAAGAAAGATCATTTGTTTAGACTGACTTATAACATGATTTAGTCCCTTGTAAGTTATGAAAGACCATCTGTACTGCATGAAGATACATTGCTATACCGCCCACTATTCAAAACTATAGTATGTTTTATAAAGCATTTGATCTCTAGCAATAGAAGCTACCAGCCTGCTTAGCACTGGCTGGAAAGGTATGATTCCCCTGTTGGTTCAGCCCTGCCCTCCCCTCCTGAATCACATCTGCTGGTTTATTGCTACAGAATACAACTGAAGGTCCACACAGGAAACCAGTGTGGGGCTGTGTGCGCTCCAGTTACTCAGGAAAGGATTATTCTAATCCTGACACGATAGAGGTTTGAACCAACAGCCCTGATTCCTCACCTATCATCCATTAACGACAGACTCAGTGGATGACAAACTCAATATCGGTGACCTCCCTTGATTAGCTGCGGACAGTGAGCATTACACATTTCCAGTTCCTGAAGTTTCCTCTGGCTGTAAATGAGCAAGACATGTTCTAGACCAAAATAATTACACTGAAATAAAAGGGAGCTGTAAGTCTGCTGGATATGAAAGGTTCTGAGATGGATCGGGGACTGAAGAGGGAAGGAGATGGAATAAAACAAAACGTGTCTTTCCTAATAATCTCTATATTGTTTTGCAATTTATTTATGCTACTGTTGCACTAAGAGAAAAGCACAGCACAGTAGCAACAAGGTTCCAGAGCCTTTGTAAAAGAAAAGCCTAATTAAAAGGGAACTTTTTTCTGCTCTTGACTCCTTTGGCTGAATAATGAAGCAATGTCTCACCCCAAATCCATACTCTCAAGGGATCAGTAAAACAGTCTTTAAGTATTAAAGAGAGCTTGAATACTTGATCCCGAGGCTCCTTGCTCTGACTTCTAAAATGATGAATATCTTTTCTCAGATTTGCAACACCTGCCCCTCCTGTCCTAAGCAAGCTGCTGTGCCTGCTTTTGTTAACAGAGACTCTGCTTGTCAGTGTGTTGTGGGTCTTGGCAATGCTACTGAATTGAAAGATATTCACCCCTCAAAGAACTATATTATTATGCACTTTACATATATGTAAACCTTCTAACCACCCAAAATAATAGCTAGAAACAACTATACTCAAAGGAGCCTTCTAAGCAGCAGCATTTACACTTATACCCTTTTTGTACACAATCACCTATTTTTCTCTGTCCAAAAATGGTGTTTGGCCTCCATACAAAATTTTACACAAACAACTTGGAAGCTCTTATCAGGCAGAAATAGTCTATCCTTAAGTAATAGAAAATCATCAGCAGAAATGATGTAAACAGATAAGCCTTGCTTAGGTAACATGTCCTGCTGGCAGGAATTGCAAATCAAATCAAAAAGAAGTCCTGAGGCAGGAAATCGTGGTGATATAACAATTTTGGAATGTCAAGTTGTTTCGAATGTAGCTGTATCAGCTTCTCTCATAAAATAAAAATATCACCTTTTAAAAATGACCTTAAATTGCCTAATATAATGAGAGATGGCTTAGAATCTCTCTCATTGAGGATTTCTGTCTGAGTGGTGGTTTACAACAAAATTATCATGCTCGTAAGTATAAAGAGTATCCAAGGAATAAGAATAAAAAGCCTTCTCTTACAAGTTTACCTCTATCCCTGCTCTCTCTTCATGCTCTCAAATAGATAGGAGAGTCTTGCTGTTAAGGGACAGTAGTCTGGCGGTCAGGAAACCTGGATTCTATCCCCTGCCAGAGACTTCTGTGTAAACTTGGGCAACTTCTCGGTATCTCAGCTACCTCATCTGTAAAATATGCAGGGGTGGATTGAACCTACATTCATTGTTTGAAAATTCCTTTGATATCATCTGGAATGTGTCGTAGAAGTATATGTTATATGTACAGTAGGTATAGTCACCCCAGGTTAGTAACAGCTCTGAGCACTAAAACAACGGTTTAAAAAAAACTCTCACTTATTCTCATTGATTTATGACAATGCCCACTGTCTTGGAAGAAAGGCCAGTCAGAAAATTTCTAATGAAATGTTTTCCCATTGGAAAATGGAGTTTCATCAAAATCAAAAGTTTTTCCACAGGAAATGAGAGATGTCAGCAGAATTTTCTGTCAAAAAATTCAACAGAAGACAAAATATGGGACTATAGTAGCTCAGTCACAGGGAGCCTGCAATGCATCCTAGGAGATGTCGTCCAGCCAGGGAGCAGGACCTATAGGAGAGAATGGTGCCATGAGGGACCCAGAACTACAACTCCCATGAGGCACTGCAGTGACACAAGCGGATGTAGACCCATCCCAAAACAAACCATTTCAGCATTTTCTGTTGAAATTTTTCAGAATTTTGATATATCAACATTTCTACAGTGGACTAAGCTAAAACAGAAGAAGGCACTCCTGTTCCAGAATAAGAATGTACACCCAGAGGCTAATTCCAAAACAACTATTTTGAAATAATTATTCCAGAATAGCTATTTTGGTAAATTTCCAAGAGCAGACAAGCCCATAGGGGAACAGAACCACCAGCTACCCCACTCTGGCACATTCCTTGCCTTTTCCAAACCTTCTTTGGCTTCAGTGGGTTTTTTAGGTACACAAGGAATGCAGGAACTTGAATTTGCTGCTAGTTGTTTCTACTTTCTCATAGACTCATTTCCTCAGCAGCAGCAGCAGCACCACCCTGACAGCTTTGGCCCAGACTTCAGCAGTGCAAGCCAGTTAACCAGTTCAGCCACGTTCTGACGTTTTTCCTCCCAATTAAACAACTACTGCCTTATTTGGGAGGAAACAAACAGCAGTTGACATTTGTTCCAGAAATATTCTCCCTCCCCATTATTTTTTGGTTGCTTATTTGTTTCACATTCTATAAAGAGTCACACTTTGAGCATGGTAAAAAAAACAGCATTGATTATGTCAGAATATTTTAATATCTAAAGGGAAAAAATGTACTAAGTTTTGCAATCAAACAACAAATATTTCTATTCAGACAACATAAAAATATATCCTCTTCCAAAAATACCACAGTTTCCTGTGATATGATTCATTTAAATAACTCAAAACAACAAAATTAGTCTCTGTTTCTTTCACGTTGCAAATTCTACTTTGGGGATTTGTAACCTTCCTAACAAAATGTTGCTTTAGTGTTAAACATATAGCAAAACTTCAGACTACAGCATGAATTGAAACATTAGCCTCAACAGTCAGTGCTCTGTTTCATATAATGTGCTGAAAGGATGATTCCTTCCAATTTAATGCAAACTGTTTATATATATTTAAAACAAGGAAAGCACGCAATCTTTCACTATGTTTGAGTGTTTTACTATAACTTCCCATGAGTAATAGAACAGTAATTTACAGATATAAAGCATGTGAAATTATCAGCAGTTAATCTAGCCTCCCTGGTGTTTTAGAAAACCACTGAGTGAAGAAACCCTCACCCACAAGCTGAAATAAGATGTAGTTAGGAGTTAGTCACTGATCTGACTTGTAAAGACGCATTGTGAGGCAAAGCCCACATTTTACTCAACCGTTGCTGTGTGAGTAAATAAATGAGCTCAGCATTACTCACAACCTCTCACTAGGCATAGGATTCTTTTCAATTAGTTCTATTTGGAAAAAACAGGGCATATTTTTTCTCCTGGTTACATAAAAAGAACCAACAATCTGAGCCACACTGGTGGACTCTGCATGAGCACCAGTTTCTGCCCACTGAATCAGGTCATTAGTTTCAAAAAGAAAGTTTTGTTATATTTATAAAAAGTTAATGAAATGTTTGGTTTCAAGGATTTAAACATTCCCCTGAAGGAAACACAGCAGTGGAAACACCAGTGGTCTAGTCATGAGAACCAGAAAGAGGAGTTGACTATTAACTGAAAGTGAATCTAATCAAAAGGAACATGTCTAATTTCTAAAGGGGTTTGCAAGGAGAGGGAAACTTTGCAGGAATAGTTTTCCATTAGAAAATTCAGTTCTGTTGAAATCTAAACATTTTCTGAAATCATGCTGATTTCAACAAAATTTCATTTTGGAGAAAAAAGGGTCAAGTTCCAATAATGTCAGAAAATCTTGTTTCAATATTTGAGGAATGAAACATTTTGAGTTTTCCTTTCAAAATGACAATGTTTATTATGTATTAGAATATAAAATGTAAAAAAAGTCAAATAGATCTAAACTAATGGGCGGGGGGTTAATTTTCTTGTGGAGAATTTCAAAATTTTCAGGTTTTGTTCCGAATGCGAATGAAAACAAATTTTAAAAAATTGAAATCCCCTGTGAAAGGCAATTTCCAGTTCTTCAGACAGCTCTATTTATTTCACAATCCAAACTGGGAAAAATAGGGAGTAGCATAAGGAAATCAGTATGATATATTTTAAGATTCATTTTTATTAATGCACTAATCCTTTAGATTTAAAAACTTGTAAAATTTTGAATTATATAATGGAAAAATTCAAAATGAAAACTCATTCCAGAAATGTCAAAATAGAATGTTTTAACACTGGTGGAATTTCTTCCACAACAAAATTTTGGCTAACGTGATTCAATTTCACAAACCATTTTGATTTCAACAGAACCACATATTCCAACAAAATTTCCAGTAATATAATTATCAACAGTAAAAATGTTTTGCATTCAACAAATTTTGTCTCTATAGTCTCTTGTTTTGTCTTTCATTAGACAATTTAATCTTCCTATATTAGAAAAGTCCTATCTTAAATATCTGTAGTGGGCCAGTCACCATAAGACTGAGGTACTGAATTTTGTCCATCATTAGCTAAAAACTTTAGCTCCAAACAGAATTTAAGTCACAGGCTGCTAGAGAGATTATCTGTTCTTTAGCACAAAAGTGTATTTTCCCAGTGACTGATGAGCCCAAAGCATTATGAATGAGATTTATCCACCGGACCCTTCCTCCCATGCACAAATCATTCACTTTAAGTACTCGAGAGTGCATGACCTCTCATGTCACAAATGTTGTGCTGCATCAGACCCTTAGTGGTTGTGGGAGTACACTGACATATAGAAATCATGAGGTCACTCAGTCTGAAATGCTTAATTTTCAGAGGGAGGGGATAAAGCCTGTGTAAAAAGTGTTGGATGAGTTTCCTCTTTTGAGAATTTCCCCCCCTCTTAAATACTAGTTATTTAGTGCAATCTGGTGCATTTACCCCCTCCTATCCAAAATAAAATAATAATAATAATAATAATAATAATAAAATAAAAAACAGCAAATTTATCTTCAGAAGTATTGTTCTGACCCTCTAGCAGTATCTATAGAAAGGAATGAACTCTATCAGTGGCCCAGAAACACCCCCTTCCTAGCCTACTCTGCAATCAAGGACTGCCTGCCCTGAATCCTGCTCCTACTGAAGTAAATGGGAGTTTTGCTAGTAACTTAGTTGGCAGACAGCCCTAATGTTGACAGGATCAAGTCATAAAAAGCAATATGTTTTTCCAAGTGAAAATGTGGCACAAATGATTATCCTTTTTCTCTTTAAGTACCCATTCTGCAAAGCCTACAGAAAGGGTCTTTGTATTTTATGTATGTTTGGAATCAGAAGCAGCTGAAGATCAGCAGCAAATCAGAGTAGAACAATTCCAGGCTAGCTCTTCATCTGGTATAAATCAGCGTAACTCCATGGAAGTCAGTAGAGTTATGTCCATTTATGCTGGCTAAGAATCAGGCCATTTAAATAACTTCATAGAGAAAAATCAATTAGTAAGAAGATAGGCAGTACTTTAAATGAAGATTAATATATAGTTGAAAAATAATGTAATAAACTGGCAGGCCTATCACTGAGTGACAATTAAGTGGAAGTAGATTTCTTAGGTGAAAGTTGTAAAATCTTGGGTGGCCACGTTGACTGTACCCATATCACCCCTCTTCTCTGGCTTGAATCGAGGTCTATGCATTATTGCCTTCTTTCTCTCTTCTCCCGCATATTCAAAACAAGTTACACAATTCCTGCTTTGTATTTTACAGGCTCACAGCTTAAAACATGTTAAGCTGGCTCAAAAAAGACAAAAATCAACACTGATTTAAAAAAAAAAATACTCGTATTTTTATTATGGTAGCACAGATGCCCAACTAAGATTAGTCCTCATTGTACTAAGCATTTAACAGACCCATAGTAAGACAGTTCTTGCCTTAAAAACCTTACAGTTTAAGCCCCCAATCCTACAGAAATTTAAACACATGCATGACTTCATGCACTGTGAATTAATGTAATTAGAACTTACAGTGCATAAAGTTAAAGCACATACATAAGTCTTTATAAGACTGGAACCTAAGAAGAGCAGATAGACAAATGGTGGGAGAAAGGTAAGTAGGAGTTTCTTAGGATGCATGCAGCAACATGAAATGAAACAGTTCCAGGTAGGAGTAGCATTTGTCACATCTCCTTCTTTACTGATATTTCGCCATCTGAAGCCTATTTCTAAGAAAAATTCATGGGAGAGCCTAAAAAAATCAGAGCAATTAACTACAGAATCTCACATTCTTCTCAATTTTCCACCAGACAATGGAGCACATATCTCACTCCATCCAAGAGGAAAATGCTTTTCTTCATTTAATCTTTCCTCACAGGAGGTTGATAGCACTATATATCCATGTCCTAGTCCTAGCCACAAACAAGGTACAGTACAAGTAACTGTTATGCATGCTTACCCCCTGCTGCCCCAGGTATGAGTATGACTCAGCCTTTTCTTGAAGAGACTTTATTCAGGGGTAGCTCAGTTCCCATGGCCATTAAGCAACTATTCTCTCTGCTGAGGATACTATGAGGAAGCATTTTATGGCAAGACACACCATCTGTCAGTTAGTGAACCTGGATTAAAAATTAGATTAGGTTAAAACTTCACTTAAAAATGGCTTTTGAAAACAGGCTGCATGTTTATAACAATGGGGTTTACAATAACTCATGAAAGGATCCTGATAGTCAAGTAAGAGTAACTCTAGGATATCTAAACTTCAGTGGATTGTCACTAACACTGGGAGACCCATTGTAGATTATTAATAAGTAAACACACAGTTTAAAAAAAAATCAAGGTTACTGGTTCATAATATGTACTTTGTTCATTTATTATGGCAGGAAATACTGCTTAGTAGAGGGTAAATAAATGTCAGTTAGTGATTTGAGATCAGGCTACATTGTTTTGCTATGAAAGCTTGCAAGGAGTAAACACTGGATTCATTTTTAAAAATAACAAGTGAATTTAATTAGCAAAGTTCTTTCTGTACTCCTGTTGTCTTCAGACACCAGTTTCTAACACATGTTCTTGCTGCTCAAAAGACCCAGCAGTTCTCAGAAGAAAATTAAGTAGATGCACTTTCCTCAGTCTATATGAGGGCAGTTAATTTTCCCAATGACCCATCTCATTCTTTCCTTCAGAGGCCCAGAAAGAGTTAAAGACAGTGGGGAAACTATTTCATTTCAAATTCCCTTTCTCATGTAATTTCCTCATATTCTCTTTGATTGTTTGCTTCTCTTTGCAAAACAAAAGTGGGCCAGGTGGCTGTTATGTAACCTTCCAGGGGCCTGGGAAACACTGTACCAGCAACTGCAGTTTTTGTTCTGAACACATTTACAAAAGCACTTTACCACACATGCAGCTGCATGTTTTCTTTCATTTACTTACCTTTTTTAGCCATCTTTCCTGCCTCAAAGCTTTAGACTTTCCCAGTTTCTCATACAACTATTAGGCTCTTCCTCTTCAACCTGTGTCTTTCCTCCATAGTAGGGCCATGCCTATGGTAAATTGCAGCTGATTTCAACAGAAACAAGATTGGGCCAAGGAAGAGGGAATTAGCAGCAGGCACAGACTAACCTGACCAAAAGGGGGCATGCAGCACTCCCACTAGCATCAGTGAGCATTGTGAAGTTAGCCCTTCAGATAAGAATGCAAATGTCCTTTTGTAATATTTTTTAATAAAGACTGTTACTCCTCCCCCATATGTGCTGAATTGCCACTTTAACACCAAACGGCAGGAGTCCGTAGGGTTCTGTGGTAAAGGCCTGGGAGTGGGAATTAGGACACTTAAGCTTTATTTTTACCTCTGCTCTCTGTGTGACTTTGGTCAAGTCACTTAACATGCCTGTGCTTCAGATTCCTTACTGGTAAAACAGGACAAAGAGACGAACCCACCATTGTAAAGCACTGAAATAATGCAGAAGTGCTAAGGAAATAAACCCAGTTCTGCTCAGTCAGGGCAGTGTATATCCAAAGTAGTTCCATTGGCATTAGTGGAATTATTCTAGCTTTACGCTAGTGAAATTGAGAATAAAATTTGGCCCAATGGTTTATAACATTTTCCATGAAAAATCAGCTGCACTTTAAAACCCACCTCCATCTGCAGGAATCATGAAAATCCGCCTGTTGTATCTGATTTAGGAACATTATGGCAGTTTTCCTTCCATTTTAATGCTGAGTATTTAATGCTGGAAAGGCTTTTCCCTTCTGTGTAAGGAAAAGGGATTTAATCAACCACAGAACTGGATACTTTACAAAGTACATGCATATTCAGCTCTTTTTTTCTGGTTAAAGAACACACAACTGGCATGGAAAAGGCCCAAGCAATCGCTTTTGGAGGAGCATAAACAGAACAGAACAAACTTCCAGCTCAATTGTCTTTGTTTTTAATGCTGTGAGTTTGCTGTATGCTCACTAGACGTTTTACTAGAGCCAAAGCTGGTCCCTGTTAGTGCTCTGCATAGATTAAATGGCTGCAATGTTTTGAGAATGCTGGGATAGATTGTGGGCTTACCATCTGTTTCTTTTAATGCATAAACAAGGAAAATTGTTGGTTTGAAAGGCAGGATTTTTCAAAGCCAGATGACCACAGGCATTCTTTTAAAAAAAAAGAGAAAGAAAGACAACCTAGAGTTCATTGACATTTGTCAGGAAGTAAATTCCTAAACACCAGAAATGTCCCCTAGCCGTACCAGGGGGAGATAAGAGAGGAAAGGTTTTCTTATACTGATATTGCCTTTCTTCTGAGGTCTTTAATATTAAATTACAAAGTACTATTTTGACTTTTAAAAAGTAAAGATTAAACAATTAGGCCAAGATTTTTAAAAGCGACTTATGATTTTGGTGCTTCCTTTTGTCCAGATTCATCACTGTAAAAGAGTCTGATTTTCTGAAAGTGCTGAGCATCCACCACCCTGAGAAAATCAGCCACTAATCACTTTTTAGAGACCTTATTCCCACCCATTGCAGATTATCTGAATTTGTGAAACAGCAAGGGAGCAAACACACACAATAAAAAGGATACTGCATCACAAAATGTGCTTGGCTTATTTTACTTTGACAAGTCTAGTTTGGTTTTAGTTACTAAGGATCATACATCATAATGTATTAGTTATGTACAGCAGTAGATTGGGTAAAAAGAACAGGCATTTAAGTTAATTTAAGACCTTGTTATGGTAGACAACTATTACATCTTTTTCTGAGAAATGTGGGGAGAACTCTGTGGTGTGCTGTTAAAGAATAATAGGATGTACAAGATTCTACTGCACGACAGAGATCGTGGTTTTGAGGGTATGCTTCTCCTATAAATGGAGATACAATAAAGCTTTTGTTCTATGTATACATCATCCTATAAGGGTTGGGATGTCATTTAAATTGATACATTGCCATTCAGGCGTATAATTTCAATAACATAAAATGCTGTTAAAAACAGCAGACTTTTGTTTGTTAATAGTCACACATAAAATCCAAAATGATGCGGTTTAGGGCTTGATCTTGCAAGCCCTCAGTGCCTGAAACTGTCACTGATATCAATGAAGTCCATTTATGGAGGACTAGCAGCACTGGAAATCTGGAGTGCCTACTTTCAAATACAGTTTGGCTGCTCTATGGCTGACTCCCAGTGCCCTTTACTGCAAAACGGCAGTTAAGAATTAAGAAACTTGAATTTCAACAATTTAGCAATCACCCGCTGCCCCTCCCCAGGGCTGCACTGGTATCTTTGGCTGACTTCCAGAGCTATAATTCTTCAACTCTGCAGCTGAGCATTTCCCCCATAATCTAGTAAGCAGCCTGACGTCAGAGTTGTCACATTAGAGAAAGGATTAAAGATGATGGCTACGCAGGGAACAACCTTTTGTTTCTAATTTGCAATGTCTGCTCTACTGGAGGATCATTTGTAAAACCCTGGGGGCTTATTAATGATGCAAAATAGTCACTGAAATTTAGAAATCACTGGAAGGGACAGTGAGTAAACATGCTTAAAAGAGAGTCCATTGATTCCAAGATATTTCTCTTACACTACGGTGCTCAGCATTACTATGGAAACTTGTTAGTAGGCCAGGTGAGGTTCATTGTGTTTCCATTACATTAATACCTGTCTTTGATTGGTGTTTGGTGCCACACTTGGAATTCCACACAGCATCTGCCAGTCTAGTAAAAGTAAGCTAATAATGCCTTACATTCATATCTTGCCTTTCACCCTGAAGGATCCCAAAGCACATTGCAAACTATATATATTGGCCAGATTCACTCCAGGATCTGCTCAGGCATCCCCTGATGGCAGAAAGACCGCATGAAGAAGGGGTAGATTGCTATTCCCCCTACCCTACTTCTCCAGGGAGTCCACAGGCAGACAACACAGCCCCAGAAGTGTGTAACCGTGGCCAAGGATGGGTAAAGTCCAAGGTGATCTCTTATGAAAGAGTCCTGTAGAATTTAATGGTAAATGAGAACATTCTCATAGGTTTTCTTTTTAATCATCTGATAAAATTTAATGGAGAATTCTATTCCTGATATAGAATTCTATAGGAAAGAGATCCTCCTCTATTAAATTCTATAAGTTTTTACATTAATTTCTATAGAACCTATTAATTTCACCTCTATTAAATACCAACCTGGCATCCTAGTGGAAATCAGAGCCTCCAGTGGAAATGTAAACTGTTCGAGCCTTCCCCCATCCTCTGGCAGAAACCCAAAGGTAGGGCAACTATGAAAGTACCATTTACCATCCCCCAGAAGTGAATGCTACTCCTCTATCCTCCCAGGGCATCTTAACTTCCTTACGTCAGCCAGGCTGAATCCCGCCGAGGCTATTCAGGGATGACATCAGCCCCCTCTACGGAGGAATTCAGCAGCTGTTTAACAGTGCAGAGGCAAATGCCGCAAAACACATAGGACAGGAAGTGAAGAAGAACAGTGTATTCCATTGAATTTGCAGGGAGAATAGAGATATGCAGAGTGTAAACATCAGGAACTCAGTCCTGCAATCCACAGTTAGGCAAAACTCACAGTGGAATTTGGCTAGGCCACTGGGACTTACTCCTGTAAAAAGTGTTGTGTGATCTTTACCAACAGTGTGCTCAGGAATTCTGTTTAATAGCTCGCCTACATTTACAAGGAAAATTAAGTAACCCTTGTTCACAATTCTCCTCAGCTGAACCTGAAACCATTTCTTGTACAATCCTATTACATTCTGTCATTGTGTGTCTTTGTTCTGCAATGTATATTTCTTTACTGGAGCTAAATTGCACAAACAGAATTTAAAGTATATCACTATTTCCACTATAAACACTGTTTTTCAGGGGCTTATGTAACAGCATTTCTTTTAAACCAAACTATACTGAACTCTTGCCATGCAGATAGTTGTCCCAGATGTAATATATTTATTTTTAACCACATTTTATTTGAAGTAAGTATGGGCAGTTTATGGTTTTGAAAACACGAGCAATGTCAATTCTCACCATCACAGAGACGGTTTTGTCACATAGTGTAGTTCAAGAACAGCTTCAATTTTCCAGTCTGTTAGTTGCTAATGTGGACTAATTACACTTAAGACCCAAGAGTAAATTTCCTGCTTTAGCATCTTCCATTTAAAGGAGCTTCAAAGCCACAACAAATGCTCCATTGTTTAGGACTTGCTCACACAAGTAGTCCTGCTGAAGTCACTGAGCCACTCACATTAGAAAAGTTTGAAAGATTAGGATTTTAGGCCCAGATCCTCACAGGTATTTAGGCACTTAACTCCTGTTGTAATCAGTTGGTACCTAAGTATCTCTGAGGCCAAAGATTAGGATCATAGAGCCTGATCCAGCAAGGAATTGAGCACCAGTCAAGGTTATTCAACTCCTTAATAAATAACTGCTGCAGGAGCATTTTATACCAGTGGCAGAGCTGCTCAAGGAAGAAATAATGGTTTCATTGTAACCAATAAGTATAATTTTGGAATACACTTTTAAAAAAACATCAGATGTCTGTAGAGACTTTCATTAATAAAATTGCCAGATAAGAAGTGTAGAAGTTAATAACACTGGAATGTTTGTGTAGAGAAGCATATCCAATTACAGACAGAACATGCTAAGTGCCTCAAGTAATTTTGTTTCATCTCCTTCTCTTTTAACCCACAGGTAGTAACTCCAGTCAGGACAGGACAAGGTTATGTTTATGAGTTCCCTTCCAAATATCAGAAAGATATCTACGATACCCCTCCAGTTCGTCCTTCCCAAGGGGTATGTACCAATAAAACGGTCAGCGTCATTGAAAAGCTACAAAAAATCTTTTCATTTTATCTGCAGTTGAAGTGCAGGAGACATCATGTCATTCCAAAGTGAAAATATTTTTCAGTTAGGGCAGGTCAACACTACTGCTCATGTCAAAATAACATGTTATTCAGGGGTGTAAAAAAGGCACCCCTCTGAATGACTTACTCCAGCCTAAGTGCCGACGTGGTCAGTGCTATGTCAGTGGGAGACGCTTTCCTGCCGACACAGCTACTGCCTCTCATGGAGGTGGAGTAATTATAGTGACGGGAGAGCTCCTGTCTGCATATAGGGTCTTCACCAGACGTGCTGAAAAGGTGCGGACGCCAATGAGTGTCCCCTTCTACGTCACTGTGCCCAAAATGCATTTGAATGTTAAGATCTGGAAGGACATGAACATCGAAATCACATTTACTTGCCAAGGGATACAATTCATTGTTTTGGTCCAACAAAATACCCGAACAGAATAAATATGTTGCCAAAGAAAGTGTTTTCTCCTTCTGTTATTGCACAGTTGGCACTAGTTTACTTAGTAAGAGCACAGTTGTCCCCTGTACTAGCTACTTCCATCTAGGAGGTTGTTTTTACCAAATGTCCACTTGATTATTTTCCTTACACTGGATTGGGCCCCTGCTCCTGCGAACAACCGGGGAAGTTGGCCCCCAAAGCCTATGAATTTCCAGGATATAGAAACCCAGGAACTATGCACTCCCTGTCTGCTCACCAGGGCCCCTTGACAACACAGCTTCTGCAGGAAATGTGAAGCTAAAGCTCCCACTTAGCAGATGCCCCAGCATACCCCTCAACATTCAAAACTGCCAAGGCACCAGAGTCACAAATGACCAAAATGTGGAACAATCATCATGCCATAATGGACAGATTACAGTGTTTGTTTTAAGTATGTTTCCTCACTGTATGCATTACGTAAACAGGTTTTGTAAGATTATAACCCAGGTGGCTCGAAGACGTGGGAGTTGGCGTAAGAAGTGGAGTCCACCCACTCAAGTGGGAGAGAGATTTGGAAGGGAAAGAGTGGTTCCTGATTAGGGTTCTCCCAATAATATTAATTCTGGATGCTGCATAGAAATTAATGCAGGCCCGGGGCTCTGCTCCACCCGTCCCCCAGTACAATTAACATAACACCAGCTGTCCCTAAAAAAGATTAATTCAGGCCACTCGACCACTCTGCAAGATCCCATTGCTCCTGCCCTGCCCCCCCAGAGGTCCTTGCTGCATTGATAGCCCTGGGCCATGCTAGAAGCAGAGAAAGCAAGCCCAGGAGATGACCATTGTTTTCCACTAGAGGAGAGGGAAGTTGGAGGGGGCGAGCTAGACCAGCACACTTCTCACAGCAAGTAGAACCCGCCCTCCTCTGAAGAACCCAGCAGGTCAGGGTCTGACCCACTTCTTGCTCCCCAGCTCTTCTTTAAATAGTGTGTGATGGGGGGGGGCAGTCTGCTCACTCCCTATTCACCCTCCCCACCCAAAAAACTTATTAGTTCCTTGGCTCACTTCTTTCCTGAGACCACTTGCCTGCTCGTCAGGGACGAAGAGCAGGCACCGGAGAGCTGCCAGAGGAGAGTCTCCTTTTCCTTTCTCCACGCTTTGCTGTTGCTGCCTGTCCTTGGACTGCATCAGCTGAGAATGCAGTGCAGCAGGACAGGGAGGCAGAATCCTCTGTAATGCAGCACATACCACACCATGTAGTACCATGTAGTACACTTCAAAGGTCTGGTCCCTGCAATCTTCTCAGCAGGGTGGCCCACATCACCAAGTGGAGCAATGGGTACATAATCTGACAAGGTCAAGCATTAAGTCTCAAAGGTTTTGGGAGTGACAATGATGCCACAGTTATCACCCCCACCGTTGCCATCTCGGAGATACAAAAACCCAGGCTATCAGGAATGATCCTGAGCCCCTAAAGCTGGACAGCTGGCAGTGTATACCAGAGGCGGCTCCAGGCCCCAGCACGTCGGGTTGGCAAGCCACGGGGGGTGCTCTACCAGTCGCCGGGAGAGCGGCAGCTAGGCTGCCTTCGGCGGCATGCCTGCGGCGCGTCCGCTGGTCCTGCGGCTCCGGTGGAGCCATGGGACCAGCGGACCCTCCGTAGGCACGCCTGCAGGAGGTCCACCAAAGCCGCGGTACCAGCGGACCCTCCGTAGATACGCCTGCGGGAGGTCCACCGGAGCCGCGGGACCGACGATCGGCAGAGCGCCCCCCACAGCATGCCGCTGTGCTTCGGGCAGCGAAATGTCTAGAACTGCCCCTGCTGTATACTGAGCACCCTTACAGATTTCCCAGTACAGCTCCCTCAAAAAAGGGTGATCTTGGGTCCCTGTGCCCCCTGCCAAGTCCCACACTGCATGTATCAAATCTTGTGACAATCTCTTCTTCTGTCTCCACCCAGTAGAGCTCCGTCATGATTCAGTCCCCTCTGCATCTGTAAATAAGGGGAGGATGAAAGGGTCCTATGTGCAGATCTTGATTTAACTTTGTGAGTGGAATTCAAAGAAAATGTTTCCATTCAGAAACTTCATCTGGCCAGCCCACAGCCCACACAATCCCACTAAAGGGAGCTATCACAAGCATATTTGTCTCTCCGTGTCCACCCTGCAAGCCTCCACATACACAAAAACTAAAGCCTTTTCTTCTTCTTCCTTCTGTTTCAAAATAAATGAAATGTGAGAGAACTCATCTGAAATCACAGCTATCATGGGATGGCTCTATTTTCTGTAACAAGTTTATTCTCTCTTCAGATATATGACGTTCCCCCTGCATCAGTTAAGGGGCCGGTGCATCCAGTCCCAATGGAAGAGGCAAGAGCTCAAGGGGTGTATGATATACCTCCTATAAAAGGAGTAAGTCTGATGCAATTTCAGTAGATCATACATGAATTTTCATGTCAGACTGAAGACGTGTTTAGACATAAAAGTGCATATGACACTGAATAAGGGTATTGTATTCTCGTACTTTAAACATTGCCTCAGGCTTTTTACACATTCGTTAACACTTCGTAACATAATTACTAACCTTATGTAGGGTAACTGTAAATTAGAGCTAAAGCTACATTTAGGAGAAACCCTAGGGTGATCAGAAAGCAAATGTGAAAACTTGGGACAGGGAATGGGGGGTAATAGGCACCTATATAAAACATAGCCCCAAATATCGGGACTATCCCTATAAAATCAGGACATCTGGTCACCCAATTCCCCCTCCCATTCCACTGCTTATAAAAGATTTAATGTTCATTTTGATGGAAATGAACATTTTTTAATTAGTAAGAAAAATGACTTCATGAAATCTAGGCTGAAAGTCTGGCCCCATTGAAGTCAGTGGCAAATCTTCCATTGAATTCACTGAGGCCAGGATTCCCTACCTTCCCTACATTTCCCCTGAATTTTAATTTAATGCTAGTTCCATTGGAGGTGTCTTTGCTATTTTACCTTTGCGCTCATGGCTTGCTTTCTGCATTTCAGATCTATGATGTTCCTGCATCTGCATGCAGAGAAGATACAGGGCTGAGGGAAAACTTGCTGGATTTCCCTTCTTCGGTGAACCATAATGCAAGACTAGAAGGAGTCTATGACATCCCTCCTCCCACTACCAAAGAACTTAGCAAGAAATTTACTGCTGATGTATCTCTACCTAATGATTTATTGTCATGCAAACATAGCCTGTATGACATTCCAGTGAGCCATCAAAATCAATTTCTTGGTCAGCAGATTGCTCCTCAGAAGGATGTATACGACACCCCTCGTGGAGTTCCATTTCCTGGACAGCAATCGGGATTCAGCAAAAGTCTAAATCCAGAGGGAAGGGAAGGTGTGTATGATGTGCCACCACAGACTACACAAGACACTAAAGGATTGAAAGATGTGACAGATGGGATAAATAGATTGTCTTTCTCCAGTACAGGCAGCACCAGGAGTAACATGTCTACATCTTCCACAACTTCAAAGGAGTCTTCTCTTTCAGCCTCGCCTTCACAGGACAAACGATTAATACTGGATCCAGACACAGCCATAGAGAGACTTTATTGGCTTCAGCATACAGTGGAGACTGTGGTCTCTAATCTCATGGCCTTTGTTAACACAGACTGGCGGTCTTATGGGTACATGGAGAAAAATATCAATGAAATCCACACTGCCGTGGAGAAAGTAGAGCAGTCGTTGGTGGAGTATCTTCAGTTTGCAAAAGGAGCAACAGCCAATGCTTCCTGTCTCTCAGAAATCAATCTCTATAACAAAATGAAGAGGGAGCTGCAGAGACTGGAGGATTCTCACCAGATCTTAACCCAGACTAGCCATGACCTGAGTAGCTACAACTGGTCATTGAACATCTTGGCAGTCAACAAACCCCAAAACAAATGTGATGATCTAGACCGATTTGTTATGGTGGCGAGGACAGTCCCAGATGATGCCAAGCAGTTGACCACCACTATCAGCATCAATGCAGAGATGCTATTCAAACAGGTATCCGGCAGCTCACGTTTAAAGAATGTTTCAGAGAACATTATAAATACAACTGACTATGCATATAACAGTCCCCAGAATCAGCTGTTACATCAGAGGGAGAAAACTCAGGACCACGGCAGTTCTTTGCCCCCATTTCTGAATAAAGACCAGCATCCCCCTGGTTTCACTAATGAGGGCTCTGAGAAGAGCTGGATGGATGATTATGATTATGTTCACCTACAGGTAAGCAAGCCAGATACACTGTTCTGCTCAATGCAGATTAAGATTTGTTGCATGCTCCTTTCTGTAAGAACTGTTCATGGCGAGACAGGAAGCAGACTGTCATACCAAGATACACGAAATTCTTTTTTTTTTTTTTAATGGATGTATATCAAAAGTTGCCTAAGAAACTTCATTCAGCCCAGACTGCACAGTGGGTACAGATTTTAAAAATTTGTTTGCATCCCAAGAATGGGAATCCCAAGAATGGGATTCAAATGGGACTACTCTATATAATGGCTGTAGCCTATCACCAACATAACATTGTCCATGTCCTCTTTGTCCTCTTGTGGGTGTGCTACAAATTAAGGTGGCAATACAAGAAGGTATGTTTGCCACACTGTCCACGAGCATTTAATTATTAACCCTAGAGAATTACCATTTGACACGTCTGTTTTTATCTTGTGACAAACAGGGAAAAGAGGAGTTTGAAAGACAACAGAAAGAGCTTCTAGAAAAAGAAAATATCATCAAGCAGAACAAGATGCAGCTGGAACATCATCAGGTATGTCCAGTCAGACTCAACTGTCAGACTTGGAAGGCAGCATGCAGGCCATTTTGTACCACGAGATGTGTCAGCCCAATAAAAGAGAAGGAGCTCATCTCTGAGCCACTTAATGGCAGCTTAGCAACAAAGGAGGCGAGGGAGTCCATTCTCCCCTCAGAATTGGAAGTGGTTAGCACGTGAGAGAGTTTCCCACCATCCTCTCTTGTAGATCTTCTTCAGCCCTGGAGGCACTAAAGACAGGAACCTCTATGGCAATTTAGCCCTTTCAGACTCTTGGAGATAGCCTGGGAGTCAGCATCGTCATCTCTTTGATTACCTTGTTGCCATTAGATAGCAGAACTGCAGCTCTTCCTGTGTATTTGAGAGAGATCTCCTCTGCTGGGAAGAGATCTGTCCCCTGAAAGCACATTCAAACATGTCTGTTCAAGAGGTTAATTCTTTTTATAGTACCTAGAAGCCCCTCTGTACTAGACACAGTATATACACATAGGCTGCGTCTACACTACACACCACTGGTGATGGCATGTAGGGTATATGAAAAGCAGGCTCCATCCACACTGGCTGAGCCTTTCCCACCTGTCTCCCCCCTTGCTGGCATCTTTCTCTGCTGCCTCCCTCCGCCCGAGTCTTTCCATGTGGTGGGGAAAGGCTCTAGCAGCTGGGAGATGGCACCACCTTTCCCCACTGCCTCCTGGCTGCAGGCATCTTTCCCTGAGGTGGGGAAGGACTCCAGCAGTGGGGAGCTGGTAGAGCTTTTCCCTGCAGAAGTAGGAGGGAAAGGCTCCAGTCGTGAGCAGGCAGTGGGATACTACACTGCTAAAAACAGCAGTGTAGACAGGGAGGCACAGCCTGGGCAAGTAGAGAGCGTATAGGGTGTGCACTTGTATACATACCCACACCCTTCAGGTGTGTCTTTACTCTACTTGCCAAAGCCCAGGCCTCATGGTCTACTCTGCTATTTATACCTATGCTGGGGGCTACACAGGGCCAGTGCAACCATTTAGGCAAACTAGGCGGCCACCTAGGGCACCTAGTGGTTGGGGGCGCCTAAAAGCCCGCTCAGGCGAAGAGGTGGAGTGGAGGAGAGCTAGGCTGGGGCGGGCATGGGAAGGACCGCCCGCAGTAACAGGGGAACAGTTCCCCGCCCCAGATCATCTCCACTCTGCCTCCTTCGCTGAGCACAGAGCCCCTGCTCTAAGTCTCCTCCAATCGGTGCCACAAGCCTGGGAGGGGAGGAGAATTAGAGCGGCGCTGGGATGCTCAGCGACGAAGGCGGAACCGAGGTCAGCTGGGGCAGGCTCCCCAGGCAGGGTTAGCTGCTGTGGAGGTGGGCTTCCTGGGCAGGGTTAGCTACCGTCGGGGGGGGGGGGGACGGGGTGTCTCCCTGGCAGGTAGCTGCCATGGGGAGGGGACGCTGCTGCGGGGGGGGCTCCCTGGGTGGCAAAGGTGGGTTAGCTGCTGCAGGGGGGGCGGGGTTAGGTGGGTGGGGGAGTGGTGCCAGGTGCACCAGCCCTGGGGCTACACACATATATACTCTACCCACCACCAAAAAGAAGCGTGCAGCTTAGACATACCCATAGTAAGAGACAAGTCCTCTTCCACAGAGTTTATATAGGAGTGGAAATAGAGGCACAGAGCGGTGAAGTGACTTTTCGAAGGTCACACAGCAGGGCAGTGGCAGAGCCAGAAACTGAACCTTGGTCTCTTTAGTCCTAGTTCAGTGCTGTATCCACTGGCCCACACGGAATACAAGTACAGATTATGCACACCCACTGTCTAAATACGTACATCGCTAAATTAAAAAAAAAATCTTAGTATAACTATAAAGTTGTGATTTTAAACACTAAAAAGATCAGGAAACAAAATGTTAAAGCTGTCATAGTAATAGTAACCCAACAACATGCTGACATAAAATGTACAATTTTCATAAATATAAAATTTTAACAAATTTAGTAACCAAGAATACTCCATATGTGCAATGTGCAAGTGGTAACCTTGACTTTTGTATTTCCTGACTTGTGAGCATTTAAAGCTGTAATCTTAACATTACATTCATGTAAGATTTTATATTTAAATTTCCCTGTGTGTTTTTGTTTTCTTGAAGAGCAACGAGGAGCTCTAAGATTAAGGTTTGATAGCTCACGATCATGCATAGATACAAGTGTCAGCTATTTATCATAGGAGAGATTCTTAACTGGATGGACAGCAACTGTTTCTGACTCTGTAGTGTCCCAATATATCAGTTCTTAAAATCATTAGCTTTTTAAATATAGCAAAGCTATTTTAGATTGGTATGACTTCTCTGGTTCTGTGTAGTTGGACTCATGGTAACTAAAGCACATGATTTTACAGGAATTGGAGTCCAAAGATGTCCCAAAAACTTTTTAAAAGTCTTCAAAAATGTCTACAGTAGTTTTTTTTATATGTGGCATATACAGATATACATGATGGTACACTCTGGTATATATAAAGGATTAATTGGCTCCCATTTAGATGAGCTATATAAGTTACTTGTGAGTAACATACCCAAACCAAATAACACACTGTGGGGATAGTATTTAGAAACTGTGCTTGCAGCTAGTGTACAGGGTATTAAGATATCAGTGTGAAATGTATTTGAGTTTATCAAAGGCAGGATAGGTTTGTGAATTACAACGAGGTGATGTGATGTGTTAATAGTTCTTTGAAGAGACTCTTCTCTTTGCCGTTCAGATCGATCAGTTCCAGCAACTGGAGCAAGAGATCACAAAGCCTGTGGAGAATGACATCTCAAAATGGAAGCCGCCTCAGAATCTTCAAACTGCAAGCAGCACTGTGGGCTCTCAAGACAGAGAGCTGCTCTTCTTTTATTCTGACCAGTGCGAGACTCATTTCATTTCTCTCCTAAATGCCATCGATGCCTTTTTTAACTGTGTTAGTGCTGCTCAGCCACCAAGGATGTTCGTCGCTCACAGCAAGTTTGTCATTTTAAGCGCTCACAAACTGGTGTTCATTGGGGACACGCTCACAAGGCAAGTGACTACTCAGGATATCCGCAGCAAAGTGATGAACTCCAGCAACCAGCTGTGTGAATTGCTAAAGAACATTGTTATGGCAACCAAGATGGCTGCTTTGTATTATCCCAGCCCAGCTGCCCTGCAGGAGATGGTCGACCGAGTAACAGAACTGTCTCATCACGCACAGCTGTTTAAACGCTCTCTGGTACAGATGGCATCATTCTGAAACAAACAAAATGGAATCCAATCAATGGACAATCAAATGATTTTAAAAAACTGGAAATATGTCCTAGTTTATGTAAATATTATCAATTTTTGTAAATATTTTATATGAAATATTTTAAATACATTTTTATGGATTAGAAAATCTAAAATTCAGGGATCTGGGGGTATATCTGTTTCCCTATTATGTTTTTAATATACATATATATATGTATACACTGCATATATGTATATGTTGCTACATTCCATAAGACACCATTATGTAAGCACCTTAAAAGTATGCATCAGTTAAATGGTGCATATCACTGTATATACTGTCCGGTTTTCAATATATCCGTTAATTGGATGCTGCACTCCCTTTTTGGGGGGCGTACTATGTATTTTGCTTCAACTTAAATGTGGCACATGGACAAGGCTGTCAAATCTTATTTGTAGCAATTCACGATGTAGATGTAATAGTTCTAATGGAACCCCAATCCCTTCCCAGAACCTACTCGATTTGAATTAATTTAGTAAAAAATTAACTGTACCCTTAATTTTATTTTGCATACAGAAGTCAGTCATTTTGAGCAGTGTATATATAAAAGTTACATAACAGACAATAAACCCAGGCTCAAACCAGCAGGGCAAAAATCATCCTCAGATAGCATGATAGACAGAACCTCCTCACGAGGAGCAGGAAGGATTGTATATATTTTAAAATCTTAATGCCACCAAATATTTAAAAAACCTGGAAGAATTCCCAACAATATAAATTCACATATGTTTATCCCACCTTTCCTTGCATTTGCAAATAATTATATCTGTCAGACTTTAAAGATTTTTTTGTTTGTTTTTTGCAGACCTAGGGACTTACTCAGAGTTGCTGAATGTCCCTAAATCTTGCTGACATCAGTGGATTCTGAAGGTACACAACATCTCACAAGATCAGGCTTAATGAAAATGCATGGCATCATAATTCCCCATGAAAAGGCTTAATTTGCCATCAATTTTGGAACATCTGATTAGAGCATCTGTAATTTTACAGGAGAAAATAGCACTTATCTCTAGGACAAATTCTTATGAATCATTTGCACTTTTGCAGCTCTGAGCTTCACTCAGATTTTGGACTTTTTCCATATTTTCCTTCCTGACCTACGGACACCCCATGGGTCTCCTGGGCTACATAGTCACCAAAGCAACACCCTATATTTAAAGGGGTAATTCCATATGTCGCAGACACAACAATGGTGTGACCACAGGTCACATTACATGACCACTCTTAACTGTGGAGTTGTGGCAGTCAGGCTCCAGGGAATGAGCTCCAGGTGATGCTTAGTGGACTTGTGATTTAAAACAAAAATATTGTTACCCAAGTTTCTTTGTGATAATTCAGGCTACAGTCCCAAATCTTTATGTATTCTGAGTTTTTGCAAAGAGACCAGCCTGGTGGTAAATACAAAATCACACCATGTAGAATACCTAGTCAGGAGGCACTTAAGTAAAATCTTTCTTCACAAAAGGATGTCTGGTATTTTTGTTCCAGCCTATGTCTAAACACATTCTCCAGTGCATGCCTCATTGCAGTGCATTTGTTTATCTTGGATAACATAACTGGTTAACCAGCAAATGAAGTTATGCTTTCCTAATACATTGCCTCAGAGTGATGACTGCTCATCACTAAGAGTTACCATAATGTTGTTTCCAGAGCGCTCTCATTAAAACCAGTGGGAGTTCTGAGAGACTTCAGCAGCAACAGAATCATACCCAGCACTTGCATCAGATATAATATTGAAAGCTCTTCTCCATTTTACAAGAGGAGAGGAATAATTATCCCAGCGTAAACAAAATAGGATTGCCAAAAAATACCAAAGAATCCACTTGAACCTGTTTTGTATTTGTGTTATTTGGGATTTTTCTATTTTTTTTCCATTGTAATATTTTTAGAAAGTGACAAAGTGTTTTAAACTTTAGCTATAATGTCAATCGCTTTTGAGTTTTCAAAAGGGGGATTCCTTTTATGGCAAACTTATGTTACTGTTTACTTGTTACGTGTAGCAAGTATTTTTAAAATCATTAAATATACAAAGCTTTTTTTTTTTTTTTAATTATGTTAACTGGTTTTATTCCTCTTTTGCAATTCTCTATGAACTGTGGAAGCAAATTTTCTAGGCTAAAGCTTTTGTGAGACAGAGTGCTTATGTTCCCGCCACTAAAGAATGTAGAAAAGTTGATGAAGCAGTAATTAAACAAGTTGATATCAAGAAGGAAGAAACTAACTAGAAAGGGTTTAGGGGAATTTGGTCTGTAGTGATCACTCTTTATAGGGTGAAGTTCAAATCATCCACAGAAAAGACTGGCTTTGTATGAGTAACCAGTGTGGAGATTGAGGGGGTGATGAAAATCTCTACTAGTCCAAAGGAAGTTGGTGGAGTACTTGTGCAACTGGCCTGCAGCGGCTACCATGCTTCATAGATTATAAAAACAGCTACAGGCTGCTGCTCTCCTCATCTCCCTGCAGGGTTTATGGTCAGTGGATGCACAATATTTATGGGCCTATTTGGCCACTTCCCTATCTCATTCATGAAGCCCCGGTGTATCATCCCACAGACACTGCTGATGTGTAGCGCTGTTCTATGGAACAGGTATGATCAGATGGAGCAGACATGTCCTCTCAGCTTTATATTATCCTGTTAATGTACCCATCAACGCAAGCGCAGGACTCATTCCGTCTCATGCCCAATTCTATCCCTGCCCTCCAATCTGACTTCTGTGACTCCATCTATGCTCTATGCCACGTGGGAGGCTGAAGAGCCACTCCTCACAGTCTGTATTCCCCAGCCCCATGCAGGTGGAACTATAGCAGTTCAGCTGTGGTTCAGGCCTTCCATGTCTAGAGTGAGAGGTTAAGATCCCAAAAGACTATGTGGCTTTAAGGATCAAAAATTCCTCTCCAAAAGTTATGCCCTATTGGTCCTGACGGGCTTGTCTCTCACTTACATGCCTATTGAACTTCATTGATTGTAAGGATGAAAGCAGAAGCAGTGTCTTTGTTTCCAAAGTTAGGAACGAATTTTGCACCATTCTGAGAGCTACTCTCTGGAGTGTGACAACAGCTGGCTGTCAGTAAAGAAAGTCCCATCTTGTGTGAGTGCAAATTAATGCCTACTGCAGCTTACTCCATTCCTTGCAAAATGAAGAGGTTGCTTGTATGCACATTTGACTTAGAAACCTCTGGGTTTGGTGGATTTGAACTCCGTGATTGGTGCAGGCAATGTCTGTTTTGATCACAATCTATAAAACGGCTCCACCATATTCTGCTTCTAAATTTAAAAAACCTAATAATAAAGGGATTGAATAACTGAAGGAACTGGAAATGGGAACCACAGCTTTTATGTCTGAGTCACTGTGTCCCAGGACAGCAGCAGATTAAGTTGCTGCCATGTGACAACAACTTGGTGGCCAACATGAAATGGTTATGGTTTCTAATGAATAGATGCCACATCACCAAAAAAAAAAAAAAGCTTAAGCACATCTAGCTCTTTGCCTCAGAGCCCTGTATAAACATTAATTCACAAAAAAACATTTGGCATTACTCACCTCTTAAGTTCAGCTACTGGAGGAATAAGGGGAGGTTTAGAGATGTCACCAGCTCCAGGGATATTCTTTATTTTTAAAATGGAGGATATTGCTAGCAATATTTTAGATCGTTGGATGTCTGAATGACCTGCTGGCTGGCAATTGCAGCATAGGCACTGAGGGTTAAATGGACCAAGAAGCTCAATCACACCTTCAATATTAGACATGATCTTGTTTGTGAGGCAACTTTGATGACCTCTGCTGCCCATGCTGAAGGAGAACTTGTTGCAAACTTCGTTGTCAATCTAGCATCTTTGCTGGCTGTTTTAAAAATTATTTTCCCTGAAGAAGCAATAAAAGAGTGGCCATATCTTTGTGAATGACATGTACACCCCCATATTAATGTTCTGCTTTATGTCAAGGTTTTTCTTTGGTGGCCTGTAGCCTTCTGTTCTCTAGACTCTCTCAACTCATCACTATCCTGCATTCACCAGCTTTTCCCATTGCTCTGACTGCATCATTCTCACCACTCAGTTTCCCACATAAAGTGCTGACACCAGTTAAGGCACTGCCTCTCTGTGCTTCTCACCCCTCGTCCCACATGCATTCTGCACATCTCTCACACCTTGCTCCTCAGCTTGTCCCCTACTCCTATTCTCATCTTCATGCCTGTTCCCCATATTTCTTTCTTTGCCTGGAACATCATCACTCTGTGACAGTACTCAGGGTACAATCTGGACTGTTGAACAGTGATATCGCCTTAACTCTCTAGCCTGGGGTGCCTTTATCACTGCTTTGCTGTTCTCCTGGCCTGTCCACGCAACCTTCAGGATGCAAATTCACTCCCAGCTAAATACACGAGCCAGTCACTCATGAATTGCATACAGGGAGACACCCACAAATTCTTAGTCCCAGACTTTCCCCCAGAAATGTGCATTTTGTACTGTCCAGCACACTACTGAACAGTACAAGCTCATTTTATCAAAGGAAAATGATATATGCACCCAGGGCCATCTTACCCATATGCAAAGTACGTGTCTGTGTAGGGCACCAGGAAATTTCCTGGTCCCTGCGCAGCTGCATGCTGCTCCAGCCCCTGCCCCACCTCTTCCTGCTCCTGCTCCTCCCCAGCCCTGCCCCCACACCACCCCTTCCCCAAAGCCCCCGCCCCTGCTCTGCCCCACCCCACCTCTTCCGACCCCAGCTCCACACCAGCCCTGCCCCCACTCCCCTGAGAACTGAAGCAGGGCCGGACCTGCACTCCCCAACGGCAACAAGTGCAGCAGTCCGGCACCAGCCGCGCTGCCAGTGAGTGCTGTGGGGTGGTTCCCGCTTGCCCTTCAAGCCAGTCCCACCACAGAAGCTTGGGGCCTCACATACACCCCCACAGGGATGGCTGCATAGGGCCCCAGAATAACTAGGGACATCCCTGTATGCACCAGCCTTGTTATCTCAAATCTCACTGTGACGTAGTGAGGATTTCCCCTTGTTAGGTTGTATGTGAGCCTATGTGAGTCTTACTGTTTTGCATGAATGCTGTTCGTGCCTCAGTTTCCCTGTGTATTGCACCAGTGTCTAGGTGGTGGGAATAAGGGTGTATGACTTTTATGGGGGCTGCTCCAGCTGCCTGCATGGATGCTATGGCTACCCCTTCAGCCTTGGGTCCCAGCAAGTCTAATGCTAAAGTTACGAAGGCGACAATGAGGCAATGGGACTCAGGCTGCAGCCCCCCTCTCCCTACACCCAGGGATCATGTAGTAATTTTTATTGTCAGAAGAGGGGGGTCGCGGTGCAATGAAGTTTGAGAACCCCTGGTATAGTTAGTCACACCTCCTTCTTGTGAGCCAAACACCCTGACAGTCCTGCCCAAATACTGCTTTCATCCAGTTTCCCAGTCTACTCCACAACTTTCCCTTCCTCCATGTCAACTTTTATAATATTAAGTTTGTAAGATTTCCTCACCATCCAGTTCACATATAATATGTTTTAGCCCCTTTCTGTGTCTGTTACAGTATCTTTGGTTACATTTAAATAGGAAATTAGATTGCAGTTGTAAGGACAGGGATTGTCTTTTCTCCATTCTTTAAATAGGGCCATGCAAAGGGGCAACACAGATCCCTGAAGTTCCTCCTTAATGTCCTGTCCTGCTAATGCTTAAGGAACTAGTGCAAAGGTGACTGAAATATGCACTATCTTTGATCTGTTAAATTATCATTTTGTCCAAAATAATGGATATTTGATATCTTGAAACAGAGTTCCCCAGATAGTACTTGGGGATTTTTATTTATTTATTTTAAAGCCTTGAAGGGATTCTCATTTAGCCATTTACACCAGATTCCACCAAGGACCCATATCAGAGCATCCTTCCATGCCATGGTTGAGAGGCCTAGATGTTGCTCTTCAGAGCCAATCTGTACCATGAATAGTGCAGCAAGAGGTGCAGCTGCCACCTTAGTGTCCTCACAGAAGTGTCTGTGGCTCACAGAGAAAGAAGAATGCAGGTCACGAGTCTGCTGGTTTGGCTGGCCTGAAATATAAGATAAGGAACACATACATTGTCTCTTCTCAAAAACAGTAACTTTCTGGTCTTGCCTATCTTGTGAGCAAAAGGCATTAAAAAGAGGTCATTTTCCATATGGATTCCCAAAACCTATTAACTGGCACTTTGGGTAATTTCAATCCATTAAGAGTTGCTCACCGAACTGCCCCCAACACATTTCCTTTACTTTTAATTAAACTAGAGCTATGTTTGACTATGGGTGGCATCATTAACAATGTCTGATTATTCTGGGCATGCTGAGGCCCATTGGTATTGCACTGAAAATTCAAACATGCTGCCCTCATACCAGATGCCTGAATGTGCTATCAAGAGATTTGTTCAGCAGAAAGCAAATAAAGTACTCTGAGCCACTTAAACTTGTTTCAACAACCTTCTCTCCACAACATCAGTCGCTACCTCCTTTTGTTCCAGCTGTTGTGTCAGAAGCAGAGTGCTCTTTGTCCTGTCGCCTATCCAATTCATTAGATAGGATGATTCTGATAATTTAGGTCTCAAGGGAAATGACTGAATCTCCTGAAGTGAACGAGCCCTAACAGTTTATCGCATGAAAGTTGAGGTGAGAAAAGAGAAAATCAGGTCATGACTGGATACCAAAACCATGGAAAAGGGAAAGGGTGTGGGTGGGGAAAAGCAGCAAGTTCATATAGAGTAAATGATGCCAAATTCTGGCCTGATAGAAAATAGCCAGGCTAACTTAGTTGCACATTAGGGCATTATGTCTTCCAACAATCGTCGTTTTCTCAATCACATGTCAAGAGATTACTATGGAATGTCTCAGTTTCCTCAAAGGTAGGAGTGCTCTAAAACTCATGAACCTATCTATCTTCGCTGTTTCATAATTCTTTCAGGAGCATATTAAAGTAGGAAAAATTGAAATCGATAGCAATTAAGGACAGAGAGACCTTTAAAGGCAAAAATTGACAAATTTATGTTCTTCTGAAAATGTCTCCTCTCTGATTATTCAGCTCCATTGTTCCTTACTACAGATTGTCCCATCTCCACGAATTCTGTGAGTCACTGTCCAGGATTAGCCTACCATCTAGGCAAACCACCCCACAAAAAATGCTGCTACATCTGTAACAGATTCAGAATAAGACACTTCATATCAAAGCTTTCTTTATTCTGCAGAGCATGAAGAGGCGAGATATGTTTTTCCATGCAAAGAGCACCAATGTGATATATCAGCCTGAATGGTTCTGTTTAGATTTAAGGAAACAAACTAAACAAGACAGAACAAAAATTAAGTCTCCATTGAAGTGCACGGCACATCTCATCTATAACATACTGCATTAGCTTTGCTTCACAAAATGGTAGTCGCCTCTGCAGACAGTAGTTTCCTAGAAGTTTAAAGGTGTAGTATACCAAAACTAAAATCACAACAGTTATGGGCTATATACAGTGGCGGATTAGCCACTGAGCCAACGGGGGCCGTGCCCAGGGGTCCTGGCCAACTGAGGTGTCCCAGAAAAATGGGCACCCCTGCGCCCCAACCTGCTCTGCCTGGCGCTCCTGCCAGGGAGCAGGGTCAGGGCATGGGGGCTTGCCCTCTCCGCAAACCCAGCGCTCCTGCTGGGGAGAAGGAGAAACCGCTGCATCCTGACCCCACTCCCCAGTAGAAACACTGGGAGGGGGTGGAGGGGAAGAGACCGCAGGCAGAAGTGATGGGGAGGGGCACCCATTTGTCCTGGCCCAGGGCACCACAAAACCGTAATCTGCCTTTGGCTATATATACCACAATATCAGCTCTTAAGAGCCAAGAATAGGACTCTTCAGTCAAAAATGGATCCCTGAGGACTGGCAATGGAATCTTTAAATACAGGTCAGAGCAAGCGGAACTGGTTTTTTAAAGCTCTCTTAACTACATAACAAACAGTTCCCTCTTCAGTGCAAGGCCACAGGAGGTTGAAACAAAACTGACATTTCTTTGCTCTCTGCTTCAGCTTTTGTCTTGTTCACCATTGTGATCAAGGCTACACAAGGTGCTTGCAATCAGGAAAGCACCACTGTGAAGATCCAGAAGCATCTACTGCTTTATATTGTATATGAGGGGCAAATCAGCACAGCATTAAGTGAAGGTTGAATTTAAAATTTCACTGAGATGACACTATGAAAAGAAAGGGAAAAAAATCAACCCCAAATGCCCTTCAGAAAGGGGTCTGGAAACATCTCGCTTCTGCTTGTAGATGTAGAACAAACTGGGTAATTTTCCCATGCAGTGATTCAGTTCTGGTTTTGCCCCCAGCTACATGGAAATGGAAAAAGCCACAAGGGTGAGTTGTTGTGAACATGAAAGAGAAAGACGGATTTACAGTGCCTTTTCATCCTGTGATACAGGGTTTCCTTATGAAAGATGTTAAAATTCCTAAGTGCAGCCTACACAAAGCCTTTTATCGAACAAACTGATTTAAGCCAGACACCAATAGCAGCTATAATTAATCTGCATTCCAGTAGGGTTGAACATAAAAATTTTGGTATGGAAAACAGCAAAATCAGAGAAACTAGTCTTTGATATATTTAAAGGAAAATGAGCATTTGGATTTTCCAATGTCTGACATTCTGCTCTCATCAAATCTGGTGCTCGGTACCAGGCATCTCCTCCAGTCGTCGAATAATAATGGAGTTACTTTTTCAGTCTCCATAATTACACAGGTAACAAAACAAGTGTGTGGAATTTTAGATCTGCAACTCTGAGAGATACGGGTTTTTTCTTTATAAGAACCCTGCTGAAGTTGATTCAAATAGCAGCCTAAATGTTCTAAGAGCATGTAGAATTGTATATTTACAGTAAAAAGTGGAAAACTGAACTTTATTCAGCTGCAAACATGAAAACAAAAGGATCGAATTCATCCTTGGTGTAAATGCACTGAAGCCAGTGGGGATACATCAGCAATAAAGCTGTGTTTGGTTTCTGATTTTTAGAAGTGTTCCCTGTGTTCCACTTAAGACATCGGGTGTCTGAATTTCAGCGGTGCGAGCTCTCTCAGTGCCTAGTGAAGTCAATGGGATCAGCACATCAGTGCTTAATTTGTGCCAGAACTGAGCCCCGGCACTTCTAGGCTTGGTTGTTCACTGCCCCGGAACCTTTTTCATTACACATAAAGCACTGCAGCACATCCCCAGCCCATCTGAAAGTCAAGCACAAGGTGCCGCAATTTGGGCACGCAGAATTGGCAAACATCTACACATTTGGACTCTCTCTTCCCCCAGATAACCATGACATTTAAATAATTAACCTTGAACTCTGGTACCAAGCTGTGATCACAGTTATGATTTACTGACCCAGTATTAGGACCTAATGCTGAGAGCAGCTGAGCACAACAGCTTCCACTGACTTCAAGGTTCTCATCAACACTCAAGGTCAGGCCTTCCCTTTAAAATCATATTGACCAAAATATTCTCTGCACTGGATGGGAAGAATCATGTGTGTGCTCAAGGGAAAGCGCTCCCTTACTGTGTGAGAAGTTTTCTTGCCATTCCTATGCTAGTATGGAGTATGGAGTGAAGTTAGTTGAGTGTTTGCTGTTTCCAGGCTGCTGTCAGCCTAAGACTCATTCCCAACAATCATTTTTTCATGCCTGTGCAAACAGCTGTATTGAGGCAGATTGGCTCAGAACATCAAGCAGCCGCTGTTTCCAGGGCTCACACCGAGCATGTTGAAAGGGGCTGATTTTAACTTTGCTTTGGTAAGCAGCACTAGATAAAAAGTCATTGCCTTACATTTTCAAAGCAGCATGCAGCCAGTCAGCTCCTACTCAAATAAATCAGAGATACACAGCTAAATTTCTGCGCAGCGTTTGGAAATTTATTAGCTGGCAAAAGAACAGTCTGAGGGTATGTCTACACTGCAGTTAGGAATCCACGGCTGGCCTGTGCCAGCTGACTCGCACTTGAGCTAAGGAGCTGTTTAATTGCGGTGTAGACTTTCTGGCTCAGGCTGCAGACTGGGCTCTGTCACCCTCCCATCTCACAGGGTCCTCGAGCACAGATTCCAGCCCGAGCCTGAACATCTATACTTCAATGAAACAGTCCCTTAGCCAGAGATAGCTGGCACAGGCCAAGCCACGAGAGCTTAATTACAGTGCAGACATAACCTTGCTAAATGTTTCAGGTAATTTTGGGTAAGGAACTGCATATAATTGCACAGCATTTAGTTTTGAAACTGTGAAAAAGTAAACAAGTTACAATTCGTTTTATGATTCAGAAACATTTGATGGATGAAAGAAATGCCTACCCCAAATTGATCCCTATTACGAGATTAGAGCCCTCCCTGCAGCCCCGCTTTTGGGTCAAGACATCATCAGATGGAAAGAGCATAAAATAGTTCAAATTTTAGACTAAAGATATCTAAGACAATAACCTTGTACAACACACCAGTGGTGGCACTTCCATATCTCTTTGCAAGACACAATGTTTGGGAATAAGCTTGATGCAGTCATTGAAAAATTATCCTTATTCTCAATCTCAACGCTTCCTCTAATTATGCAACTGCAGATTGGTGTTACTGAAACCTGGTAGGATGATTCGTATGGTTAGACTATTAAAATCAATCTTTACAACTTATTTAGGAAGGATCGAATGAGCAAAAGGGGAGGAGGAGTGGCACTCTATGCCAAAAATGGCATTAACTGTTTCCGAATTACTGATAACTTGGAGCAAATTGATCCTGAATGCTTATGAATCAATGTCCTAACAGATAATGCCCAAGATGCCTTAGTAGCATAGGAATGACAAGATGGAGTACTACGTATTGTTGGTGTCTCCTACAGACCACCAAATCACACTAGGGAACAAGATGACCATCTCTTTATGCACCTATCTATAACATGTAGGTAAAAAAAAAGCTGTGTGATCACGGGGGACCTCAATTTGAGTGACACATGCTGGAGGTCTCATGCTGCTAGTCTTAAAACATCCTTGGAATTTCTAAACATAATAGATAATTTCCTAACTCAAAAAGTGTTGCAGCCAACATGGTGGAATTCTACATTAGACCTTATCTTAACAGATAAAGAAGAAACTGATCAAAGAACTAAAAATTAATGGTAGCTTAGATACAAGTGATCATGACTTGATCACATTTATAAGGTGCACATAGAACAAAGTCCAGACCAGTAATATATATACAGTATACTGCTGATTATCCTAATTGCACAAGGGGCCTGGATTTTATTCAGCTAACTGGGAGTTTGGATAAATTGAGGGGGCAGGATCCATTCAGCAGCAGGGTGCCTTAAACGCTCATTGTCCTTCTCCACCTCACAGTCCTATCCAGAGGTCTCCTCTTTATTTTCCAAACCTCTGCATTATTCAAATCCCTTCCTTGTGCCCAAAGAAAAGATTCAGAAAAAGCAGAGGATCAGAGAATGCAGAGGTTTGGATAAATGGGAGTATACTGTACTTGGTGCTTTAATAGGACCAATTTCAGAAAGCTAAAAACTATTATGAGTCAAATCAGCTGGGAGAGATAATTTAATCATAAAAATGTAAATGATAATTGGGAATAATCTAAGAACACCTTACTAGATGCCCCAAAAAGGCATAATCTCACAACTGAGTTAAAAGGCTGTGCTGGTTTAAAAAATGAACTAGTTTAGAGGGGAAGTGAAGATAGCTGTAGAAAATAAATAAATAAGAATAATATATAACATATGAAAGAAAGGGGATGTTGATAGCAATTAATACAAATCAGAAGTTAGAAATTGTAGAAAACTGATAAAGGAAGCCAAGGGACACAAGGAGAAAACTATGGCCATCAGACTTAACGGACAACAAGGAGTTTTAAAAATATATTGGGATCAAAAAGAATCTTGACAATGGTATTGGTCCATTACTAGATGGAAATTGTGGAATGATCAATAATAATGCAGAAAAGGCAGAAGTGTTCAATGAATATTTCTGTTCTGTATTTGGGGAAAAAACAGATGATATAGTCTCATCATATAATGATACCATTCCTTCCATTCCACTAGTATCTCTGGAGGATGTTAAACAGCAGCTACTAAAGTTAGATACTTTTAAACCAGCAGATCCAGATAACTTGCATCCAAGAGTTTTAAAAGAGCTGGCTGAGGCACTCATTGGACCATTAATGTTGATTTTCTGTAAATCTTGGATCACTGGGAAAGTACTAGAAGACTGGAAAAAAGTTAATTTGTGCTAATTTTTTAAAATGGTAAATGAGATGATCCAGGCAATTACACACCTATCAGTCTGGTATCAATTCCAAGCAAGATAATGGAACAGCTGATACAGGCCTCCGCTAATAAAGAACTAAAGCAGGGTAATGTAATTAATGCTAATCAACATGTGGTTTGTGGAAAACAGATTCTGTCAAACTGATTTGATATCTTTCATTGATGAAATAGTAAGTCTGGTTGACAGAGGTAGTTGTGTTGATATAATTCACTTCTGAAAGGCATTTGACTTGCTACCACACTAAATTTTGATTAAAAAGCTAGAATGATATAAAATTAACATGACACACATTAAATAGATAAAAAAACTGGCTCACGGATACATCTCAAAATGTAACTAAATGGGGAATCATCATCGAGTGGGTGCGTTTCCAGTGGTGTCTCACAGCGATCGGTTCTTAGCTCTATGCTATTTAACATTTTTATCAATAACCTGGAAGAAAACATAAAAGCATCACTGATAAGTTTGCAGACGACACAAAAATTAGGAGACTGGTAAATAATGTAAAGGACAGGTGACTGATTCAGAGCAATCTGGATCACTTGGTAAACTGGGTGCAAGCATGCAATGTGCATTTTGACATTGTGGAACAAAGAATGTAGGCCTCACTTATAGGATGGAGGACTCTATTCTGGGAAGCAGTGACTCTGAAAAAGATTTGGGGGTCATGGTGGATAATCAGCTGTACATGAGTTTCCAGTGTGACACTGTGGCCAAAAAAGCTAATGGGATCATGGGCTGCATAAACAGGGGAATCTAGAATAGGAGCAGAGAGGTTATTTTACATCTGTAATTGGCACTGGTGCAACCACTGCTGGAATACTGCGTGCAGTTCTGGTGTTCACAATTTAAGAAGGATGCTGATTAATTGGCGAGGGTTCAGAGGAGAACCACAGGAATGATTAAAAAATTAGAAAATATGCCCTAGAGTGACTGAGTTCCTTGAGTCTATCTATTTAGCTTAACAAAGAGGAGGTTAAGGGGTGAGTTGATTACAGCCTATGCTTATTTACATACGGATCAAGTATTTGAAAATAGGTTCTTCAGTCTAGCAGAGAAAGGTGATATCCAGTCAGGGGCAGCTCTAGCTTTTTTGCCACTCCAAGCCCGACAGGCAGGCAGCCTTCGGTAGCATGCCTGCGGGAGGTCCCCGGTCCCGCGGATTCGGCAGCACGCCTGCGGGAGGTGCACCAGCCCCATGCCTTCGGCGTACCTGCTGCCAAATCGCTGCCAAAGCCGCAGGACCGGGGGACCTCCCACAGGAACGCCAACAAAGGCAGCCCGACTGCCGCCCTCACAGCGACCAGTGGGCTGCCCGCTGTGGCTTGCTGCCCCAGGCACATGCTTGGAGCATTGGTGCCTGGAGGTGCCGCTGTACCCAATCCAGTGGCTAGAAACTGAAGCTACACAACTTCAGACTGGAAAGAGGATGTACATTTTTAACAGTGAGGGTAATAAACCATTGGAACAATTCACCAAGGGTTGTGGTGGATTCTCCTTCACTGGCAATTTTAAAATCAAGATTGGGTGTTTTTCTAAAATATATGTTCTAGGACTTATTTTGGGGGAAGTTTATGTCCTGTGTTTGGACAGGAGGTCACACTAGATGATCACAATGGTCCCTACTGGACTTCACATCTATGAAAAAGATGGTCCATGCCTCAAGAGCTTACAAACTAAATATAAAAGACAAGAGACAACAGATAGATACAGACAGATGGAGGAGTGCAAGGTAATACCGGGTACGTCTACACTGCCAATAGAGACCCGTGGCAGGCCTGTGCCAGCTGACTCAGGCTCACAGGGCTCAGGCTAAGGGGCTGTTTAGCTGTGGTGTAGACATTTGGGCTTAGGCTGCAGCCAGAGCTCTGGGACTCTCCCACCTCGCAGAATCCTAGAGCCCAGGCTGCATTCTGAGCCCAAATGTCTACACCACAGTTAATTGCAGTGTAGATTTAGCCAGTGAGACAATATTTAGCATCATGATACACAAGAAAGAAAGAACGAACGAACGAACACTTCAGTCTCCGGAGTTATCCAGCCAACACATTTCACAAGTAGTACATTCACGAACAAATACTAATCTAACTTTCCAAGCAAGGGAAGAGGGATGGGGGTGAGGAATTCACTGCACATTGTCTGCAAACACTGCCCATTTTCCATTCAGTAAAATAACTCTATAATAAAAGAAAAGAGAAGTATCATGTTTTGTGCCAAAATGCATTTCATTGTTTCTCAAGAGAAAATATTGAGATAGGTCCTCTGAAAAGTGTTCCATCAGACTATACAGAATGGTATGTACAACCTTATTTCTCTCTTCCTCTTCATTTCTTAGAAAAAAATTAACATCAAGAAGAGAGTTAATCTCATTTACAGAAGAGCCACAGCTGTTTTGTTTTTCACTAATTAAGGTTCCCCTCATTCCCCCAAGCCAATTGTACAGCTGCAAACCTTGTGGGTGTGATTCTCCAGTGCCTGGCACTTTGAACAGTGAGTGTGAAAAAGAATGTAAAACGCTACCAGTGGTGCATGTGAGGGGAGAATTCAGATTTGGTAACATTTCACACTACTTTCCCACAGTGGAAATGACTACTCAAAGTAGTAGAAAAACTCCTGTTGATTTAATCAGAAAATGGCCAATAATAGAGCAGATCACTCCCAGCAAACAAGGACAGATTTAGCAGCTGTGGTAGCTTTTCTTCCCTCAGAACACTGTAGCTATCATCTCTCTGCTCATTTATACACCCATTTCTTAGGCTATTGATCAGTGTCACTGGTGTAAAGAAGGTGGACAGAAAAATGTGAGCAAAGTAAAGAACATTATTTCATGTAGAAAATACAGCAACTTCTCTTGCAAGAATGTTGGTCATTTTTATTAACACTGTTGGGAAAAGGAAAGACGATCATGATTTTTTGGTTTTGCACCAATTTTTTTAGTTTTGATCAAGGTTTTATTTAGCTGAAAAATTTTCAGCCCTCTATAGTAATCATTTATGTATTTTGTGCATCACTCTTTTCAGCACTTCACATGATGTGCTGCCAACTTTTAAACAAGAGGCTCACTCAAAAATGTTCTGCTTCTGTCACCAATACAGCTGACATTCCTTGGGTAAAGTATTTCTTCCCCTTCTGCCCCCTCAAACTCCAATAGTCGCTCAGTTTCATACTCTGCATTCCACCCCAAGCACAGACCTAAACCTCCAAATCCAAACTCTACTTCCATTTCTTTCAACTCACTCTTGCTCCTCACAGGGGCTTCCCTACTCAGCAGCTGTCCCTCACGGGCAGCAGCTACTTTGATTCCAGCCTCTAGTAGCAGCACTGGTAACAGCATGTTTCCTTCAACATCAGGAGCATGAGTGGAGGGGAAGTTAGCATACAAATCCAGTTTAGTCATTTGGAGAATGGGTTCTTACTGGTTCTTGAGGTGAGTGAGTCCCTTCAACCACTAGTGGTCTCACCTGCTTGGTGTGGGTGGTTATTTAGGAGTAGGGATTTTGGAGGGAAAACTGGTTTCCCTGGGTTGTGGATAGAATCAAGAAGGCAAAAAAAGACTCCAATTCTTCAAACTCTAGGTAGAAGTCAGCAAGGAGAGAGAACGCTATAGTTACTAGACTCACGCTCAGTGCAGCACCAATAGAAACAGTTTGCTTGTTTCTGCTCTACTGCTAGAGCTGGTGAGGGCCTTTAGATGTGGGGAGGTGCAAAAGGTGCTAGAGCTGGTGACTAGCTGCAGTATCCATGGTGCCGTCCTAGTCATGCAGGAAGGAAGCTCATCCTGAAACAGTAAGCACACCTACAGCACTGCAGCTGCTTGAGAGCCAGCTTGTATGGGTGAGCTTTTACATCCCATGCAACTAGTCATGGCAACGACTGCTCACCAGCGTGAGTAATGTGCTCACAAGCTGACCATCAGCAAACACTGTCTAATTCCGTTGCTGCTACAATGGGCAGGAGCTGAAAGTGTTAATAAGCAGAGCTGGTCCCAGCTTTAGGTCAAGCCTGTAAAACAACTCTCTGCTTCTCCCTCCTCCTAAAAGCTGATTACTGTGCAGCATGATCAAAGCTCAGGGCCTACCTGAGGATTCTGGGAAGAGTAAGTGAAATGACTCCTTGGGATGCATTCCAAACGCAGACCTTCTCCATAAAATGATTCAGTTATGTGTTCAGAAAGTGAGAGCTCTAGGGCCTTATTTTTCTTCTCATACAGGATCCTGCTACAGGAAGTGGAGCCCAACCACTTCAGCACTCCATATGATCTTTTTAATCCCAGTGAGTTAGCCTAAAATATAAATTAGCTGAATCTTAGCAAAGAAACTTAAAAGAAAAAAAAAAAGCAGCAGTTCAATTTCATAAGGTGCAAATGTGAGCCTTTATTACAGAGCTGACCTTATCCCTTTCCAGGTAATAAATGGCTGAAACTAAAGGAGAAAAGCAGCTTTCTTAAAAGGTTTATGTAACAGTGTCTCCTCAAACCCCAGGGCTGCCCAGTGGGAGGGAGCAAGTCGGGCAATTTGCCCCAGGCCCGGGGCCCTGCAAGCCCTGGCCCAGCGGCAGTCTGGGTCTTCAGCAGCATTTTGGCAGCGGGGGGCCCTTCAGGGCTGCCAAGATGTGGAGCGACTGAAGGGCTCCTCACTGCCGAAATGCTGCCAAAGACCCGGACCGCTGCCGGGTGAGTGCAAGCGCCACAGCTCCCCTGCTTTGCCCCAGGCACCCTGAATCCTCTGGGCGAACCTGTCAAACCCCTTAGGGGTTTCCAGTCCTCCGAGATTGGCTGGGAGTCTCCCATAATTGGCCTCAATGTCCTGGTGACTCTTAAAGGCAATCAGGGAGATTTTAATAGGCCAGAGTCCAGTTGGCAGCACAGTGGGGCTAAGGCAGGCTCCCTACCTGCCCAGGCTCCACATGGCTCCTGGAAGTGGCTGGCATGTCCAGCTCCTAGGTGCAGGGAAAGCCAGGGGATCTCTGTGTGCTGCTCCCAGCCTGAGTGCCAACTCTGGAGCTCCCATTGGCCAGAAGCTGCAGCCAATGAGAACTGCAGAGGCAGTGCCTGCAGGCAGGGGCAGTGCGCAGAGCCGCCTGGCTGCCCCAAGCCTAGGCGCTGGACATGTCGGCCACTTCTAGGAGCTGCCTGAAGTAAGCGCTGCCCAACTGGAGCCTGCACCCCTTACCCCCTCCTGCACCCCAACTCCTACCCCAGGTCAGAACCCCCTCCTGCACCCAAACTCCCTCCCAGAGCCTGCACCTCAAACCCCTCCATCACCCCAACTTCCTGCCCCACCCTGGAGCCTCCTTCCACACACTGAACCCCTCATCCATGACCCCACCCCAGAGCCCACACACCTAGACAGAGCCCTCATCCCCTCCCATGCCCCAACCCCCTGCCCCAGCCCAGCAAATGTGAGGAGTAGGGTGGGGAGAGTAAGCCATGGAGGGAGTGGGGATGGAGTGAGCAGGGGAGGAGGCCTTGAAGAAGGGGCAGGGCAAGACGGTTCACGTTTGTGCAGTTAGAAAGTTGGCAACCCTACCCCCCCGTCCAATCCTGCCACTACTGCAGTCTCCCCATTCATGTAAACCAGCAGATCACTTCACCAGTCAGTGCATCAGTGAGGCTCCCACTGGTGTCAGTATTTCATTCCCTTTTCTGAAAGGTCAATGTATTGATTAACAACAACCTCAAGCAAGGCAGCTAAACCAGGTCCTGCCACCTAGCCCCTTCCTAGGGCAGCTGCAGCTGCCTAGACAACAGGTATTAACCAGCTGTTGGGGCTCAAGACCTGACCCAAGATCCCCTGCAGCTGCCTCCCTGCACTCTTACCCTTAAAGGAGCTGCTTGCTGACCTTTTATTTCACCAGCTGAATAGTCACTGGAAGGCTAAGCCCTTAAAGGACCATCCCACTATGTGACAGTTTTTCACATGTCTCTACAGTGAGGTCATCATAAGAGAGGAGATTCTGATGTTATTATAGCATATAACTTTTAAATGTGCTAGAGTCATCACTATCCTATGCTTGTGATCAGGCTAAGGGAAAAAGCATTTCTAGAAGTAATTGACAAACATATTGTTGTGACTGCAGAATATGCCTCTAGGATATAAAGAGATGATACTTGTTTTGAACAGTGAGAGGTATGGAAGTCAGATCTAGTGTCCTAGTCCTCCCTTTTCTGCTGCACCTTTTTAAATTGGGGGGAGTGTACGACAGATGAAGACCATCAGTACAATGGTCTTCCCTACTACAAGGACAGCCAGATGCTACTCTTGGATTACCAGGGAAGCCTCATCCTCAGAACACTGCTTCATCAGCACTCTCTAGTCCCCAGAGAGTGGATGAATAAAGGAGAAGGCAAGACTCAGGCTGATCCCCTGCATGGCGTTGTCCTTGATCGTCCACCCAAATCTAAACTAGCACACATCCATTATTAAAAACTGTAATAAGTGCTTCAACTACGTGTTCTGCCTCCTGGTGCTCAGAGGACTTTGCAGTTGTGCTGAAGTATCAGCCACTCTAAATTTAAATCTTGAGGCCGGGTGCCACCTTGTGGTGAAAAAAGTCAGGCCCAAAATTGCTCTTTGAACTGACTTTCAAGCTGAAAAACTAGGATCCCAATGGATGGAAGTGAGCTGTATAGCACTGTTTGTGGTTCTTCTAGAGTCCTGTTTTCTTGAGCAGAGTCAGTTCAATGAGCATAGCAGATTTCCTTGGATTTTGACCACATGATTTATTTGGTCTTAGGAGAATTTTGATCATTTCTTGGGTCAGGGCCACCAGAAAAACAAGAACCACCTCACCTCAGTAGTACTGGATTCTACAGAAGAGTCTAAGTAGAAGCTATATTGCACTATATGTTTAATACTTCTCCAGCCTCTACATGTTGTACAAATATGAATCAAGGTTCATGACTATTGTAATATAGTTCGAATAATGCTATAAAGATTACATTGAAAGTCAACTGTGGAACTGGAAAGACAATCCAAGAGTCCAAATTCTCACTTTTGTGGTTTAATAACTAGACCAGGGGTTCTCAAACTTCATTGCACCGCAACCTCCTTTTGAGGTTGCAAAAATTACTACATGACCCCAGGAGAAGGGAATGAAGTCTGAGCCTACCTGAACCCCACTTCCCTCGTGGGGGGCCAGG
The DNA here is from genome assembly GCF_003597395.2 of Chelonoidis abingdonii. NCBI lineage: Eukaryota > Metazoa > Chordata > Testudines > Testudinidae > Chelonoidis > Chelonoidis abingdonii. Next base: position 182,831,274 of record NC_133770.1, on the reverse strand, counting down.
ACCAAAGTCAAAGCCCAAGGGATTCAGCCCTGGACAGTGGGGCCTGTAAACTGAGCCCCACTGCCTGCGGCTGAAGCCCACTGGGCTTAGGCTTCAGCCCCGAGCTCCAGCAAGTCTAACACCAGCCCTGGTGACCCCATTGAAATGGGATCACAATCCACTCTGGAGTCCCAACCCACAGTTTGAGAACAGCTGAACTATACTGCTTGGCCTATTTGTATCATATTAACATGGGGGGGGGGGGAGGGAAGAAATCAGTGATGGTCATCTCAATCCCAGGAAGCCATTTCAAGGGTAATGTTGAAAACGCCCTCCCCACAGCTGCTTTGCACAGGGTACCAGAAGTTATCTATTCAAATTCCCTCACTGTTCAGTGTCTAATTACTGAGTATTTTGTGTGTGCAGCATCTGTACTCAGACTTTAATTCTTAGACACAAATCTGATGCCATATCTTTTCTGAAAGAATCTCAAGATGCAGTTGTGGCAGGCTAAACTCAGTGCCACTGTGCTAGGTAACAGAATGAGTCTTAGAAGTTTTGTCAGTGCCAGAGAATTTCACCCTCTTGTAGTATCCTTGGGACATTTGAACCATGGTTATTTGTCATGGTGCAGTATGTCCATGTTAGCCATTTTGTTTCTGATGCACCACTGCTCTACACCATACACAACATTGCCTGCAATCATTGCAGTACCAGAGCACTGTGGGTAGACATTCTAGTGTTCCTACCATAGGTCTTCAAAGTGGAGGTGTGTGGGAATACCAGTTTACAGGAGGAGAGGTGCGATACCTTTTAAAAAATGGAAGCCATCCAAATTATGGCATATCAATGTATGAAACAGCATGTGTGTCAGCAGTATTATGCAATGGCTACACCATTTAATTTATTTTCAACATGAAAAAGCTTGACGACTGAATGCATTGTCCCATATAAAAAACTGAGTACATATTTTTAGTTATTGCAGCTTCTGTAACTATAAGAAAGCAATCAAGAGTACAGAAGACATTGCCTAGAGCGATCACTGAACAGCACTGTGTTGGGAGGACAAAGACCTTTTGCAACTGCACAGCTACAACATTATTTAACACTGAAAAAGCAAACAACAAAACAATAGAGAACACAGAGGAAGTGAACTTTGCCCCAAACAAATGCTAGCAATACTTGCAAACTCTTGTGAGGTGTGTAACAAAGCACAGCAGCCTCTTGCCATGCCAGAATCCTCTAGTGTAGCCAAGAGAAAACTGATCCCCACAGAAAGTGCCCTGACAATTTCTATCTGTTCTGATTAGCCACACCAAGAATGCAATACATAAATAGTACATACTGTACATAATTTCTGGTTCACTAAATTATGCCATTAACATAGCTAAGTAGCTTTGACAGTCATGGACTTTTAGGTGCAGATCTATGCATACAAATAAAATAAATACAATCCATCTTGTTCTGAATGCAGCAATAGATCTTGATATGCAAAACTGGCTGTGGAAGTGTTCACAAGTACACACAGTTCAGATAGGACTATGATGTAGGACCCATGTCTCCTCTCTGTTTTGTAAAGCTGAGACAGCTGACAGCACTCAAATAACCTAAAGCAAGCAGTCCTGGTTGCAGTGTGCATGCCTACTAGAAATGAAAGGCATACCACAGATGTCTACAGCCTAGGGAGCATATAACAGCCAAACAGCAAGTGTGAATTTTTTTTAAAAAGATATGACCTGTGCGCTACAAAACACAGACCATACATTTTAGATAGGCCATCTTTATTGAGCTGATTTCCCCCATAAGGCTAATGTTTACACAGCATCCATTTTGCACTTTGGAGGCAGTGTCACCCACTTGATAGATTACTGGACTGGGACTCAGGAAACAGTTTCTCTTCTTCGATTTGCCAATGGCCTGCTGGGTAACCTTAAGCAAATTGCTTCACCTCTGCCTCCATTTCTCTATCTGGAAAACAGGGATAATGATGCTTAACCTCTTTTATAGGGAGATCCACTGATGAAAAGCACTATGTAAGAGCTAGGTGTTAGTTGGTCATGCCAGAAGTCTGAAATTTCAAAAAGGCCTAGCTTCTGGGTGTGTACTCTTACTGCATTAGAACTCCTCTCACTCAGGTCTCAAATTACTACTCCTGCACATTCAACAGGTTTATGTCTCCTTAATCTGCTGCCTTTAGTACGCTGGCCCACTTCCTACTCATCTTTGTTCTCTAATTCCTGGGCTTCCAAGACTATAGTTTCTTATTTTGCTTTTTAAGCTCTCCTGTTGCTCCTCAAGTCACTTCAACTCCTCATCTCCATCTATGACCTTCAGGATACACACATCAGCCAGCTCCCTTTTGGTAACCTTATTCACTCCTGTGGGTTCAGCTCTCTGCAGAAGAACCAAATCTATATCCCACAATCTAGGATTCCTGCATTAGCTTCTCTATTTTGCCACAGAGTTTTCTTCATTTTCAAGGGACCTCACCTGACTACATCTTGGCCATTTCTGCTCCTCCCTCAGGTCTACCTAAACCTCTATCTTGTCAACTGCCTTTTGTTTGAAGCCCAGATTATGTCTACACCATGGGGAATATAGCCACATAGCTATCATGGCGCAGCTATGGCTGCCTAACTGAACAACATAGATGTAGCCTACGAAGATGTGAGAGGTAACAGGTAGGTCAACAGAAGAATGCTTCGGTCGACCTAGTTGCGCCTACACCTGGGATTAGGTTGGACATAGCTACAGCACTCAGGGGTATAAAAAAAATCCACACTCCTAAGTGCCATAGCTATGTCAAACCTAAACTAAATGTAGACCAAGCCCAAGTCAATTATTGCCACCTCTTATGCTTGGAAGTCAGTGTATCCACATACACAGCACCTGAAAACCACCAATTGTGCTTAGCTTTCAAGACCTGGGTTTCAGAATAAACAACCCACTGGGAATGAAAAAAGGTCACTTCACACCTCCTTTCTCGTAATTGTTTCAGGCGGCCTGCAGACTCAGGAAGACAATGTAGTATCAATTTACACTCTGTTTTCAATTGGAAAGTTTTAATTCACAATCATTACAACAAGTTTTTTAAAATGACAGTTTAGATTCTGAAGCAACAATTCCATGAGAAGGAATGAATTGTGCAGCCAATTCAGAAGTCGCAAAATACATGAATGTCTTCGCCCATATACACTAAGCAATTTAAAAAAATATTTTCAAACTTTTAGATTTAGTATTATCTGTTCTTTATAATAAACACACACAACTCTCCACACTAATGTAGAGTAAGACAAAGTTGACAAACGAATTTGTATACTGAGCAAAACAAAGCCAAAAGAAACCTCCCTCCAGAACTCCATACAGTACTTTAACTGGATTCTCCACACACACTGGATAGCACAGAAGACAAGTTGTAAACCAGTGCACCCCACACAAAGCGCCTGTAGGGAAGAAAAACTGTCCATCCCCTTCATGGGGCTGCTCAGATATAATAGAATTAACTCAACAATTTTTCTATGCATCCTGCTAGAGACTGAAGAAAAGTCACTGTATCTTTCATGGTCAGTGTCAAAGACTGCTAACAAATTCAAAGGAATCACTATGGATATTTTATGCTCTTCCACTGCTGGGAGTAGGTCACATATCAGCGGCACCAGTGGAGTTTCTCCTAACACCTAGACTTGAAAATAGGTGACTGAGGGCAAGGAAATCCAAGAATCCAAGTATCAGAGTTGCTCTGGCACAACCATCTTTCCTCAAAAGTGCAATGTCACTGCATTGCATTAGTCCATTTTTGCAGATAAGTGAAGTGTCAATTTCTAATCTGAGGGAATATTTATTGTTTTAAAAGTTAGGAGATTAATTTTTTAATTAAGCAGTTGGCTATTTTTATAGATTCAAAGTATTTGCATCCATTATAACAGTTGAAATCTGACCGTTGGGTTTGATCACATAGTGTTCTGCACTCAAACTAAAGAGCCACCATAATACTTTGCAAATGAGATACCAACACTCCTCCAAAAATATTAACTCATATCAAAAGAGTTCTCATATCAAGTCTATTTTATTTTGTTTTTGTTAAGTTATCTGTGCAGTCAGTTTAAAAGAACAGTTAACATGATGAATACAGACAAACCACATAAGCATTAGATACAGTATCTTTTAACAGTTAACACTGAAGACGCAAATGACTACATTAAACTCATTCTTTATTCTGGTTGTTTCCAAACAAACTGAAGTTGAAACATACACAGGTCTAGGTCAGTGTAAACCTAACATTAAGCAGCAAATTGCTCACTGGTTGCAGCACAGTATATAGCATTTACTGCAAACAGCTACAGCAGCAGTGCTTAATGAATGAACTGCATAGAATTAGCCTTGTGGGCAGGTGTTAAATAACCATGATAAAAATCAGAATGGCTTTCTAACAGGTCTGAATTATGCAATATTCATAAAAAAATCCTACAAGAATGCAACTATCTTCAGTTTTCTCCTGAATTTGTAACCATTATTTACTTACTCTTTTCAACCAGACTATATTATGTGCTTGTTCTACAATCCCTGGCAGTAGCCTTTTCAAATAAAGTGTTTAACAAACAAAGCAGATAACTGCTGCTCACTCAACCATTGCCACAAAAGTAATATGAATATATTTTAAATTAAAATCGACCAAAACCAACAAGTATATTTAATAGAATGGTTGTAATAAGGCATATATATTTAAAAATAAATCTAATTAAAACAAAGATGAAATCAGTCATTTATATTTTTGCCTTACAAAAAGGTTTTTTAGAATTGTATTACTTAATTAAAAACTAAGTGCTCAGCTACCACTAAAATACTTTAGATGTATATGGTTAAAAAAGGTCCAACACAAAATATTTTGAAGACAAGAACACGAGTTCTACTGGACTGGTAAAACTTAATACCTTGGACCTGGTCACATGCACACTTTCACATAAATACGCCCTTGTTTTACAGGTGTGTGTAAAACCCCAATAAGCAGAAGTTTCCACATGGGACATGTGCAGAAAACCTTTATTTTCTCCTATTCATATTATACATTGACATCTTCATTACCACAGCTACACAACTCATACTATCTTTATAATATAAACCTTGTTGTCATGCTGCTACTAGGAGCATGAATATAATGTTACAGGTGGATTTAGTGTTACTGGCAAGTAGGTCACATCAGCATTATTACTACAATAGTGTTGGCTATTTTTCACAAAATGACAGAATAGATGAACTCCATGTGGGGGAAATGTACACTTGGTGAGGGGAAAAAAGGTTGGTCAGAAAGGCAGGACAAACTTGCTTCCCAGAGTTGTATATTCATTAGTTTTAATTTCCATTTTATTGCATACTTCCAGATAAAAGTGTCAGCACTGAAACTTACTTGAGTTTCCCTCATCAACTTACTCAAGGCATGAGGCACAAGGACTTTTGAGTGCTACCTTGCTGGTTATCTGTATTGCTGTAATTTCACATTTCTTCACAGCAGCTGAAATTAAAGACTGCCTGTGGGTTTCCATTACCTCTTTCAGCAGGAGAGATTAGAAATGTCAGCTTTTTGCTGTATGTGTATTTCCTATGTGTACTTATATTTCAGTTAGAACTGAAATGTACATATAGTATGAAGGCTTTATATCCAGACTATAGTCCTTTTGCAAACTAAAATTAATGAGAGTGTACAAAATGTATGTTCTTAATTAAAAGATTACCAAAAGTGCTCCAAAATCTGCTTAGAACGGTTAGGTTGAAGGTAAACTGTACATCAACTGGACTATACTGTTGAGTATGTCTTAAAGGCAAACACGTGAAATAAGCAGGAAAAGGAAACAATGTTGTTGATCAGTTTGAATACAATGGGGATTTTATTACCTTAATCAATAGCCATTTCCAGTTCCCATTCTCACCAGTAAGAAGTATGGAATAGGAAAAAACTATTAATAGGTTTTACATGTGTTTAGAGGATATGTGCAAACTGATGCGTAACCATGCTTGAAAGTATAATCCCATAATAAAGCATGCTTACACATACATGCTGGTAAACAAAGAAAGAATATAGAACTTGCAGGGAAGGGTCAGGACATCTATTACATATTTTAACACTGACACATCAGGAAGAATGTTTGTCAGCTGTTTGTGGTACATTTCAGTGAATACTGTCATCTTCAAATCCTAACATATTAGCTTTCAAATAATATCCACAGATAAATTAGAATATAAAGGTAGCAAAAATGTGCTCTTCTCCCAGACATAGGAGTCTATTCTAGCAAACAGCTAAGCATTGCTATTGTCACTAGAGGTTCAAGAGAGTTTGTCCACCAATGTAGGTTTCATAGTTGGTAGTTTTAAGACATTTTCCTGTAGAGCAGAATCTAAATGCAGGGAAAACCATTAAGGAGAAACTAAACAAATCAACAAATGCATCCAAAGTTTATGAAAGGAAGTCAGATGAGCTTGTCCCAAAACACAGACACTGTTCTTTTTGTAGCTTCATCCCCCCAACATGCCACTTCAGAGGCAGCACCTGCTTATTCTTCCTTCTTTGACACATATCAAACACTAGTTTAAAGTTGCAAGATTGCTGCAATGTGGGATTTAATTTTGCTTGAAATATAATGCAAAAAAATAAAATTAAAGGATGTTCACCTGGAGTACAATTCAGGTACTGAAGAACTGGGAGAATCTGCTAAACTGCTGATAAAACCAGTAACCACCGCCAAACATGAGGTACTAAACACATTGCTACAACACTATTAAAGTGGTGTCCACCAAATTGGTCACAATTTCTTCATAATAAGTGGCATCAGAAAAAAAAATCTGGTACCAAATACCTGATGTAAAAACGTTTACATTCTAAACGGAGTTAGAACTGTGCTTGCCACTTTAGGATAATGAACAGTGAAGATTCTTAACCCACACTGCACCTTTCCATCTCCAGTAAAAATGGAGTTAGAGGTTCAGATGACAAAAACACAGAAGCCTAGCAGAATAGTTTTACCTGTAACCCTTCTTGTGTCAAAACCAGGAAACCGGGTATGGTCACCTGATTTCGTTTTTCTTTAAGGAGATAGATACAACCTCCACATCATGTGTATCTAGTACTAATTCTCTCATGTATACAAAAGGTTACTAAACCTCATTTTACAATACCATGCAAGCAGGATATCCTTTGAACATCTTTCAAGTTTACATGCATCGACAAATTGAAGAATATATATATTTATATAGCTGAATGAAATACAGAAATAAAATTAAATTTTACTACAACTAGTTGCAGTGCTGTGAAATAAAAATAAGTTAGCAACCATTTCAAGTCTGAGATGCTTACCATGTTCAGACTAATGGAAAGGCTAGGCCTATGGACCAGGAAACAGCATCTGTTTGCAGGGGTGGGAGCTACAGCAGCTCAGCCTTTTTCAGGCTGAGAGATTCTCCCCCTACCTTATTTTTTCTAGTTCTATATGGGTTACCATTAAAGACCTTCCTGAACCGCCATTAAAGTAGTGTATATCTGAAATCCAACAGTAAAAGGTTCACAGATATTTGGTTTTTTGGAGTCCATTGTTTTCAGTAAAACAAAACTGCTGAATCACACAGTGCAGCAGAAGTGTTTAATCTGTTCATAGGTCACTAATGAATGCCCAGAGGACTCTTTTTAAGTTGCTTCTTCTGCTAGTGCCCTTCTTTGCCGTGCTGATTTCTGTCTACCTCTCTGTGGAGTGGGTGGAGTCTCCTGTTCAGCTTCAGACTCTGAAGGCTCATTATCCCCCTGTTGGGATCCTGTGTCTCCTATCAACTCTCTCAGGAACTTGAATTTAGATAAAAACAGTTGCCACACCACATACCAACCTATGGGAGACAAAAAACAAAGAGTTACTTGTTTGTTGTACAATAATTTTTCCAACATACAAAAACTCAGGCTACAAAAAGTGCATTCATCAACAGCTTACCAGCACTCAGAAAAGGATTACCCCTTTCCAAAGATTTTAAAGTGATCTACAGTTCTCAATTTGATTCAATTGGTAGAACTCGTCTCTGGACCAGAAGAGGCCAAGTTCAAATTCCAGATTAGGACTTGATCTCCCTATGAATGTTAATATGTCAGCATAGCAAGAGGGGGTAATGAATATTGCACAATTATGGGTATCATCCTTTGAGTGTTAAAGTGAGGTTCCTTCTCATTTCTTGACTGACCATGATGCTTTTTCATTGTAAAAAGATACGCCAAGCATTTCCAGCCTAAACTTGCTCACTCAATAAATAGACAAGAAATTAGATTTAGTATAAAGCACAGCTCTATTCTAGAATCAGATTGACAAGGTTTTCATTCTTCTAGCGCTCAAAATATTCTGAAGTCATACTTCAACTGGAAGAGGTGATCTCTTCAGTTCAGAAGTCTTGCTTAAACAAGGTACTACCTCATTTACCCTTCCAAGATTCCATTATAGAAAAGTTAAAATGATCAGGGAACACAATTTAGTATTGCACAGCTCCTCCCACCCCCACCTCCATATACAGGGAAGGGACTATAAAAGGCAATTTAAAACACGTGCTGTTTAATCAGAACAGCAAATTACAGTAGTTAAGTCTTCATTTTTAATGCCCTGCACAGCCTACCCCCAATCTACCCATTATCTTGAATAGGACATCAAGATGTCATCTTTCAATTCTTACATCGGAGGGCATTCTGCGCCAAAAAATCAAAAACTCTGTGCACAATATTTTAAAATTCTGAAAGTTATATTTGTCAATAAACAAATGCAGAGGCTCCAGCATGGCAGTGGGGAGCACAGGCCACTGGCTTGCTGAAGGTGGGAGGTCACCCTGCAGCTCCCCATCCCCAGGACATGGACTTAGTGGTGAGGCACCATCCAACTCTGATAAAGCACAAGGCTTGAGCCTGTCCCAGAAACACCCTGGGGCCCTGCCCCTCTGTGCCAGGCACACCAGGTGTGGGGCAGGCAGGCTCAACCAGGCAGGATCCAAGTGTTGAGGGGCTCAGTGGGGGAGGATTCAGGTGTGGGTTGAGAGGATTCTGTGTGGGACAACCTGAGTTCAGGCAGCCCAGTGGAGGGGGGGGCGGGGCTGAGGTTCAGTGGGGTTGAGGTGTAGGTATGGAGGGCTAGAGGGGTTATGTATGTGCCCAGTGAGGTTTGGCAGGGGTGTCTGGGTATGGAAGGTCCGGATGCATGGGGGTTGGGTGGATGAGGGAGCAGTTCCCTGTACAGTGAGCCCTCCCCCAACAGTTGAGGAGCGATGGGGGCATGAAGCAGGAGAGGATGCGTGCTTCCTGCATCTGGGGGAGGTTTCTTGGGGGTGGGTCTGACACAGTCCCAGACACTCCTTGCAGGGGAAGAAGTCGTCTCATCCTCTCCTGCCTCCAGCCCAGACAGGACTAGCAGCTGATCCTGGCTCAGGGTAAGAGCCACTGGCTTGGGTGTCCCCAGCCCCATGGTGATTTACTTCTCTACCAGGTGCTCCGGGTGACTGAAAGAATGTACCTGTGCTGCTAGGGAGTGGTGTGTGACTGCTCTTGCAGCTTCCCTTTGCTTCCCTGTCAGAAAGTCATTTTTCTGTGAAAAAGCAAAGAAATCTGCAGGGAAGATGAATTCTGCGCACATACAGAATTCCCCCAGGAGTAAATTCTGCTCTGTCAATGTTTCCAGTCTTCAATGCCCAATTGTTACATTTTCCAAACCAACATCTTTAAGCTGTCTTCCGTGCCTCTCTTAAAGCATGGAAGGATCTCTGCAAAATATCTGAAAAGCCATCTTACTGTCTCCCAAATCCTTCCTTAAAACTCTCCTCTGCCATGATGCCTACCCAAAAAACAAACAAACAAAAAAAAACTTGACCATGTTTAGAGAAGTTGCTGAACTGTGATCACTCGTCTTGTTGGCTAGCATTGTCTCATTGTTTCCTTGCTCTCCCTCTTTCTGCTTGTTGCATCCACTGTTGTCTCTAATTATATGCTTCAATTGCAAGCTCTCTGAGGAAGTGACTGTCTCTTTGGTATGCATTTGCAAATTGTTTAGAACAACAGGCCCCGATGACTGGGACTCTTAAATGCTACCATCAAAATTAAGGCTGCAAGTTTGTCACAGAAGTCATAGATTCCGTGACTTTCCATGACCGCCGTGAATTCTGCAGCAGTCGGTACACCTGGCTCCAGGGTAGCTCAGGTAGCCTTTGTGGCAGTTGTAGCAGCAGCTGCTGGGGCAGTCTCAGGATACCGCCCCACCCGCAGCAGAAGAGTTTGGGTGTGGGAGTGGGGTGGGGCAGGCTCTGGGTGGCCCTTACCCGAGGGGCTTCCCAGAAGCAGCAACCTCCCCCTGGCTCAGCTGCCAGGCATGGCCAGGCAGCTCTGCGTGCTGCCTCTGCCTGCAGGCACCACCCTCGCAGCTCCCATTGGCTGCAGTTCCCAGCCTACAGGAGCTGCGAAGCCAGCGCTCTGGGCAGAGGCAGCATGCAGAGCTGCCTGGCCATATTTCTGCCTAGCAGCTGAGCCAGGGGGAGGTTGTCGCTTCTGGGGAGGCCCCTAGGTAAGAGCCGCCCAGAGCCCGCCTCACCCCGTCCTGTGCCCCAATCTCCTGCCTCCTCCCACACCCAAACTCTGTTGCTGCTGTGGAGGCGCATAGCCAGGTAGGGAGCATGCTGGCCCTGCCAATTCGCCCCCCCTCCCCCCCAGCACACGGTTTGCCCTCCCCCAGTCCCACCCACCTCCAAGTTTTAGTCAGAGGTATTTTTAGTAAACGTTACGGACACTAGTTTGAAAAATTATGCTATAGAAAAGTGTTATTTGTTATATTAGAAATGTTAGTTTAGCCTGCTTAGAGTTAATCATTAATACTTTGACTCCTGTCATAAACTGGGAAAATCCTGTCAATTCCAAATTCAAGTCACTGGCCTATATGAATTTTAATTACCTTTAAAAATCTTGTTTGCCCAGAACTAGCGGAACCAGTCATGATTATTTATTTTTAGGTGTCACCAGAGCATGATAATAGACATCCTTTAAATGTGGACAATAACGCAAGAGTCATCAAGGAAGATGACAACAATACAGAGACATCTAGAGAATCAGTGACTGTGAAATATGATAGTTCTCTCTCTCTCCCTCTCTCTCTCTGGAAAGGTAGATTTTAAAAAGATTATTTTTTGTGCCCTAAGATCATGCATACCACAACTAGCTCCACAGAATCTGTAGTTAAATCCTATTTCCCTCACTGGCCCAATTCTTATAGAAAAGCAATCAAACAATGCAAAGGCATGTTAGTTTCTACTCACAGGAGAGAGAAGGAGAGAGAAAGAGAGGAAAAAAAACACTAAGTGCGTCAAATGGAAACAGAAAATTAACAGCAATATACATATTGCTACGATTAAAACTGTACTCATTACTACTAGTTTTCTATTTTCATATACATTTAATATACAAGAATGAAACTCAGAATTTTACAATTAAAGAAAACCTATGAAGCAGCTATGAATCTCCAGTTCTAATAGTCCTCATTCTTGCCACTAAATCAGACAGATTTAATTTTTTTAAAAAAGATGTAATATACTTTATTAGACCTTACAAAAGCATATATAAAGAGAAAACAGATAAATTATCTATTTTTTTCCCCTAGAAGCCCTTCAAAGAAAGCCAATTCACACCATAAAGAGTACAGTTTTAATTCTAGGGACAGCACAAAACAAGACATCAAAGTATTTAGCATCTTCCACAAAATAGTATAGGGTGCTTTAGAATAGCTCATTTAAAAGATGAACGAAAAGTACTGAAATGTATTTAATACCCTAGATCACCAGCAAAGTGGAGCACTGAGCACATCACTTGGTATTACACAGTAAGTGTTCCTTTTATCTTTGCGAATTGGGCTATTCATCATATAAATCATCGTTTGTATATCTACAAAACTCTCAAGTTTAAGACAAGAATTTGGACATAGTAGATAACCAGCCAATTCAGACCTCACTGGGCAACTAAGAATTTACGGTCAGCTAAGTATACTGAACCACTATACAGATTTAAAAAGCAGCGCAGGATTTTACAGAAAGCCAATGTCATGATGCTAAAGAGATGGTCAATCTGAAATCTAGTCATTGATATTAAAAAAGTTAGAAATACTTTGAGGTACGACACCTGCTCCCAACTGCCACTGCCAATTGTGGAGGTTTTATAGCCATTTTCTTATTTTCTTCTCCCACAGGTTCTCTCCCGATGTTGCTGTGTAAAAGGCCCACTTAAACATGTAAAACTGACTGACTATACAGGGGAAACCCTGGAAGTGTCCCCACATAATATAATCAAAGTGGATAAAGCCTTTTTCACTAATTGCTTTCAGTCATAGTGTAAGTTCTGATTTAAGGAAGTGTTATCTGAAGCAATACTAAATAAAAAGACTCAAAGAAGAGTGATTTTTAAATTGTCTCTCTTTAAAAACATAGGTGTTCTACTGGAATTGCTGAATGCTTGTAAGGACACAAACTGCTCCGTAGATATAACATGGTCAGGAAGAAAATTGACAGTCAAATCAGATTATGGAAAAAAAACACAGAGCCTGTCAGCTTTTTCAAGTATCTCACTGAGAATGGTTTCAATCTGGCAATATTATGTTGATGATACAAAGACAGCCTAGTGACAGATTTTAGGTATTTCATCGTTTATAATTCAAACATGTATATCCAGACTACTGATACTTGGGAATATTAAGAGCATTATCAAATGATAATCACCATACATCAATGGTGGGCAGCCTGCGGCCCACAGGCTGCACATGGCCCATCAAGGTAAGACATTGACAGTCCACAGCCATGGCCCCCCGCAGCTCCCAGTGGCTGCAGTTCACTGTTCCCGGCCAATAGGAGCTGAGAGAAGCAGCAGCCAGCAAGTCCCTGCAGCTCACTGCTCCAGCCCCAATCCATTCCCCTTGACTGGGGCTGGTTGAAGAGCCCTATGCCTGTCTGGCAATGAGAAACAGCTGCCAGCCATATTACCCAGGGGCTATAAAGGCTGGCAGGAAGGAAGCCAGAGAAGAAGGGAAGAGAAAGGCTAGGCACAGAGGGGCTGGGGCCTCTAGTCTGCTGCTGGCAAAGTTTGACTGTGAAAAACCTGTACATAGATAGCAAGGTGGTGGTGGGAAACAGCTATAAATAAAGAGCACTGGTGTTTACACCAACCTGAGGGAAGTAGGAGCAGAAACCAGAGCGGCCCACTACAACTCGCTAAACACGGGGGCTTGTCTGTGATCTCAAGCCAGCGCAAGAGTTTGGTGACCTGGAGATGGAGGGGTCCCTGCAGTGGCTAGTGAAGCAGCTGGAGGAGGCAAAAGGTGCTGCAAGCCTTCCAGCAATCCCATCAGCTAGAGAGGCAGGCCTTACTCACCTGGCAAGCGGAGCAACAGAAAACCAAGGTACACAAAAAAACAATGATTTAAAATAATATAATAATAATCTGTTTTTAATTTAAATCAGATTTTGATAAAATGCTTTTTGAGGAAGACTCTCTAAAGATAGTTTTAATTCAGATACATTATAGCTCAAAGAATATTACATGACTATACATCATGGAACAGGGATTATTAATTCTATAGTATTAGACAGTATATTCATGTAAACAGTTAAGGAAAAGTTTTGTAAATGAGTTCCAATAGCTCATGGATTAGGGACCCAATCTTAAGGGGTTCCAGGGGCTTCTGTATAGATTATTTAGGTTAATCTTTCTATCTACCCAATGGGACTCAGTGCTAAGTCTAGAAGATACCACCACAGATGCCCAGTTTTACAGCTCTCAAACTGTGGATTTGTGTCTCCAGAGGTAACATGCTTGTTAACAGCAAAAATGTTTTTAAAGAAATAAATAAGAGGTGAGAAATAACAGATCTCAAGCCTACTGTCCCTCTGCAAATTTGTGTACAGTCAATCCCTTACCTCTCTCTAAAAGTGCAAAGTTTGAAAAAGTTCGGTGAATACAAGATTGTTGGGGGCGGAACAGATCTGGACAAGGAGAAGTCTGCCTGTCCCTCCCTCCTCACATTTATCTCCAGTAGAAACAAAAGTGAAACTGTTTGAGCAGCATATTCCAGAAGTCTTGAGGTCTTTCTGAGTGTATCCTGCATTGATTTGAGATCTACCATACCATTCTCTCACTAGAAGGGAAAACCTATAACGGCAGCAGGCCATAAATGAGATCCCCTTTGAGAGTATTTTAATGAAGTTCTTCTACCTGTGAAGACTATGTATTAAGGTTATAACAACCAACAAGAACGCACTTTTATGTAGAAATCCATGATTAAATGAAGTCTTACTGACTAGTGATTTAAATAACGATTTAAACCAAATCCACCCTGACGAAAACCCTGCAGGACTTTATAAGGGAGCAGGCCAATGTGCAGCAGCAGCTCCCCAGAGACTGGTGACTCCCATGGGGCGTGATGACACCTACGCAATGGGATTGGACCTGCGTAAGATGGGCCCTGCCGATGACCTGGATGTCTTCTCTGTACCTTTGAGAGGGTAACCCTGGATGCCGGATGGGATTGGGTAACCTTGGCCCTACGGCTGGCTCCCTATCTGATCAGCAAGGCTCAAGTGGTTAATATGGTGCTGAGCAGGCCAAAGACTGAGACAGCGAAGGTGGCCGTCCTAGACTGTATAGGGCTGTCAGCGGAAAATGCTGGCAGAAGTTTGCGACACCAAGCCTTCGCCCAAAGGCTGACTCACCGGGCCACTTGTTGGTTGCAGCCAGACACCCAAATGGTGGGGGAAATCCAGGACCAAGTGATCCTGGAGCAGTTTTTACAGGGCCTCCCTGAGAACTTCTGAGTCTAGGTCAGACGACACCAGCCGGGCACCATGGAGGCTGCAGTTAACTGAGGAGTATGAGGAGGCGGACTTCCCCCAAAAGGAAGGTCAGACATGCTGGGAGCTGGAGTGGGAGAAAAGACCCTGAGAAAACCCCTCACCCCCGGAAAGGGCCTGGAAAGGAAGAAAGAGGAATCCAGGTGAGCCCCCAGTCCCCCCATACAGTTTGTGTACTGGCAGTATGGGGGCCAGGACATAAGAGGGGGGACTGCCCAGAGATGGAATGCAGCCTAGCTGAATTTTGCAGCTGGACTAATGTTGGAGGGAGGGGGAAAGGGCGAGGACTAGCCACCATTCTGGGGCTAGCCAACAAGGGGTGGTAGCTTCATTGCTGGGAAAGTGTCTGCTGCCAAAGAAGCGCTGTCCACACCAGCGCTTTTTGTTGTTAAAACTTTTGTCATTTGGGGGGGAGCGGGGTGTTTCACACTCTGAACAACAAGAAGTTTTGATGACAAAAGTGCAGTGTAGACATAGGCATGGAGACTATGGCTGATCCCAATTTTACAGATGGGGAGTAGACACAGAAAGACCAATAGCAGTGCCCTCCCTCGCAGCAGTGTTGTGAGAATAAATGTTAAAGAATTGTGAAGGGCTCAGATGCTATGGTAACATAGGCCACGTTCATGCAATAGACATAGTATGTGTGGCTTGGCTCCACAGGGCTCTTTGAGCTTAATTTTTCCCCTCAGTGCAACTTTTCAAATACAGTTCAGGCCTATTTCATTCCCAAAAGGAAAATAATTTATTGCCTTGCTAGCCCCTCTTTACAAACACATTTCAAAGACCACTTCAAAGGAAAGGGCATTTTCTTTTTAATTGTCCTGAGAAAGACAATATTGGTTTAGGTCTCTTAGGCTGTGTCTACATTAGAGACCTTACAGTATAAATGACCTTGGTACCCATGCAGTGGCGCTGCTATAAGATCTCTTGTGTTGCCTTTCTATGACAATGGGCGGGAGCTCTCCCATCAATATAATTAAAGCACCTCCAATGAGTGGTGGTAGCTTCTCCCGCTCCCTAGCGCTATGCATAGCTGGCATTTATGCAGGCAAAACTTATGTTACCCGGGGGAAGAGAGGGAAAGACATTTCCACATGCCCGAGCAACGTATGTTTAGCCAACATAAGTGGTAGTGTAGATATGGCTCAGACTTTGACGGTCTGCGAAACTGAAGAGTTATGAAACAACTGAACACAGCATTAAAGAACAGCTTGTATCTTAAGAGCCTAGCTGTCTACAACTGAATTCAGCCTTCTGAAATAGTACACAAAAGTCCCCTATCTCAATGTTTGTTAAGTCTGTTTTGGGGTTGGGTTTTTTTAGGCACGATGTAAGTCAAACCACATCCTGCTAGTCCAAAGTTCACTAGAAATTTTCAGCACATATCAGAACGTACCTCTCTGCAGTCACAGTGTAGCTCAATGTGTGCCTATTGTGAGAAAATAAATCAAGTACAGACAACAAATGCCCAAGTTAGTAATATCAGAGTTCAGCTTGCCTGACATTTCATCCTAACCTCACTTCCTGGACTGTTTGACATGAGTTGCTGTTATAGGTAAATGTTAAACGAAACTGTATGATGGGGTACATTATGGCGCAAAGAACATATGCAAAGAGACAAAGGTTTGGATTCCTGGATTGAAGCTCCACCCAAGATTCCTCATTTGGAACTATGGAGATTGAATTCGAAGGGTCGTCTGTCTCATATCAGTATACCAAATGAGTGTAAAGGCTATGTTTATTTGCAAATCAGCAAGTTTTAATAGTCACCAACTAATGAGAAGCAACTTTTTTTTTAAGGAAAATAAAATAACTAAAAATTACAAAAGCAAAACAAGGTTAAAATTGATTTAAAAATCAAGATTTCCTGAACAATTCCCCCCCCGCCAAAAATCCCCAGACCAAACCCTACAGCCCCAAACCAAAACAAACCCCACAATTTTAGACACGTGATCTTAGCAATGAATGCTAAATATCATTTTTCACTCTGCTATTCCAACATCATTGATTATGATAAATATAATTGATACTGTATTTAACAACTTATAGAGATGACTAAAAATTCTGAAGCGTTTGTAATGGACAAAAAGATTCAGCAAAAGTTTTCCTGATGTTTTGCATACATAGCTAACTCTGCAATTTGAATTTACATGTATTCTCTCTTCCCTAGGCCATGCATGCTATGGTTTTCTATGTGAATTAAAAGTATTGAAAAAGAGCCCAGAATAGTTTTAACATCCCAGTTTCCCCACCAACTTTGCTCTGATAGAAAAAGTGCTCTCCTTTACTAACGGCGTCTAGTCCAGGGGTTTCAAACTCAAATGACCAAAAGGGCCACATGAGGTCTAGTGCATTGACCTGGGGGCCACATCACTGACACCCTCACCCTCTCTGCCCCCGGCCTCACTCCACTCCACCCCTTCCATGAGGCCCTGCCTCTTCCCATTCCTTCCCTGCCCCTTTCCACCCCCTCCCCTAAAGTCCCCACCCCAGCGCTGCCCCTTCCCTGTCACCAGGGGGTGCAGGAGGGGTGCAGGGTGTGTCAGGGGCTCAGCACAGGGAGTTGGCATGTGGGGTGAAAGAGGTGAGGGGTGTGGCCCGGGGTGCAGGGTGCAGCAGGTGGCTCGGCAGGGACTGCTGGACAAGTGTGGGGTGTGGCAACAGGCTCAGGGAGGGAGCTGGGGTGTGGGGTGCGGCAGGGGGCTCAAGGCAGGGAGTTGGGTGCAGGAGGGGGGTGGTGTGTGGCAGGGGGCTCAGGGCAGGAAGTTGGGGTGCAGAAAGGGTGTGAGGTGCAAGCTGCAGCCCAGCATCACTTACCTAGAGTGGCTCCGGGGTGGCAGCGGCACACATTGGGGGCCAAGGCACGATCCTGGCCCCACGCCACTCCAGGAAGTAGCCGGAACCACAGCCACTGGGGGAGTGGGGGTGGGCACAGGGCTCTGCCGCTGTTCCTCCAGGTACCTCCCATGAAACTCCCATTGGCTGCAGTTCCCTGTTCCCGGCCAATGGGAGCTGTAGGGGCGGTACCTTGAAGTGAGGCAACACAGAAGCCCTCTGCCTCCTTCCCTCCACCCCACTCCAGCCCGAAGGGACGTGCTGCCAGCTGCTTAAGCGAGAAGCGCAGGGCTCGCGGCAACACGGGAGGCAATCCCGTGGGCCAGATTCAGCCCACAGGCTGTAGTTTGCCCACTCCTGGCCTGGCGGTAGGCCGAGGGGTTGGGGGGCGGGTGCAGGGAGCTTGGCGGGCCGCACAGAAGAGCCCTGCAGGCCACATGCAGCCCACGGGCAGCGTGTTTGAGACCCCTAGTCTAGTCACTACCTGACTCAAGTGAAATGGAAATAAATTCACTTTATTACTACTATTACAACAATTTATATGGCGACTAGCACTGTGGCATGTAGGCACATTGGTCCCAAACCGGTACAATTGAAATCAATGAGAGTTTTAACATTAACTTCAGTAGCAGTAGGGTTAGACCCTTTCTGGGAAGAATTAATCTACCGCTGAAGACTTAACACTCACAGAGAGAATTATAGCAAGAGGCAATACAAATATTTAGACTATTTGCCAAAACAATGCACTTGGAAAGAGTCCCCGGTAAATCATTTTTCACTCAAGAAAACAGTTATTACCAAAGACTCTTCTACAGTAACTCCCCAGTTAACGTCCTTTCGCTTAACACTGTTTTGATCTTACGTACTTGCTTAATTACAGAACATGCTCCATTTAAAGTTGTGCAATGCTTCGCTATAACGGCACTGGGCTGCCTGCTCTGTCCACACTGGCAGCCCCCCATCAGCTCCCCAAGCCCTCCCCCACCCCCCACACTCCCACCTGCAGACGAGTGCCTTCCCCCTCCTCCTCCTGCCCACAGCAATCAGCTGGCTTGCTGTGTTCAAGAGGGGAGAGGAGCGAGGACTTGGCTCCCCCTTCTTCTCCTGCCTCCCGAATGCCGCAAACCAGCTGATTGCTGTGGGCAGGAGGCGGGAGAGGGAAGGGGAGTCTGCATGCTGAGTCCTCGCTCCTCCCCCATGAACATTGCAAGCCAGCTCATTGCACGGGCAGGAGGGAGGGGGAAGGAGTGAGAACACTGAGTACCTCCTCCTTCCCTCCGGCTTGTGGTGTTCAGGAGGCAGGGGGGAGCCTACGTGCCGTGTCCCTCACTCCTCCCCTCTGCCTCCTGCAGGGCAGCTGATTGCTGCGGGCAACAGACAGGGGAGGGAGGGGGGAGGAGTGAGAATGCGGTGTGCAGAATAAAGGGGGAGGGTGGGGGCTTGGGAGAAGGGGAAGCATGGGCAGACCGAGGGTTGAGCCCCGCGCCCCTGGTGCTTGCAGAGTAGGGGAAACTACCGCTGCTGCTGCGCAACGTGCTTCTCCTACCTACTGTACCTTCAGCCTCCTTACCTGCCTCATTGTCTCCAGTGCCAGTGGGCTGTGCCTGTGTGAGGCAAGGCGAGGGCACCTCCCAACTATAGTACTGTACTGTATGGAAAAAAAATTTCCCTGGAACCTAACCCCTCCATTTACCTTCATTCTTATGGGGAAATTGAATTCTCTTAACATTGTTTTGCTTAAAGTCACATTTTTCAGGAACATAACTACAACGTTAAGTGAGGATTTACTGTACTTATGTTACTAGAAAACTCAGAGTCCAATCCTGCCACCATTCAAACACAAGCACCCTTACTCTTGTGTGAAGTCTTGGCAGGACAGTGCTCTAAAACAGTGGTTTTCAAACTTTGGGTCACAACCCAGTACTGGGTCGTGGAATGTAAGGCACTGGGTCTTGCTCAGCACCCAGGGACCCTGGCGGCCGGTCATTAAAATCTAGTAGTCCCTACCTGTTCTGGCACAATGCTGTGCCCTGGAAGCAGCCAGCAGCAGGTCCGGCTCCTAGGCAGGGGAGCCACAGGGCACTGGCTCTGCTGAGGGGGGTGGGGCCTGTGGGTAAGTGTTATGCAGAGCCGCTTCCGCCTAGGAGCCAGACCTGCTGCTGGCCGCTTCCAGGGCGCAGTGCAGTCCGCGGCGCCAGGACAGGTGGGAAAGCCTGTCTTATCACCCTTGCTGCACCGCTGACTGGGAATTGCCTGAGGTAAGCCTGCACCCCAACCCCGCACTCCAATCCCTTACACCAGCCCTGAGCCCCCTCAAACCCAGAGCCCCTTCCTCCCAAACTTCTCATCCCAGCCCCACCCCAGAGCCTACACCCCCAGCCCAGAGCCCTGACCCTCCTCCTGCAACTCAACCCCCTGCCCCAGCCCAGAGCCCCCTCTCACACCCTGAACCCCTCATTCCCGGGCCACCCTGCAGCCCTCACCTCAGCACTCTAACCCTCTTCCCCAGCCCAGAGCCCCCTCTCACACTCCAAACCCCTCATCCCCAGGTCTGCTGGGTCACAGGCATTAACAATTTTCTTCAACTGGGTCACCAGAAAAAAGGTTCGAAAAACACTGCTCTAAAACGTACTGTACTATAAGTTCAACACAGTTAAGTTGATTGTGGGATTTTTAACACCTGTCAAGTTCAAAACAAACAACTCAGAAGTTATTATTTTATTATCCTTACTAACAAATGGTCTGTCCAGATGGAAAACTGTCACCTAAATATGTAAAAGCCTGTGTAACCTGCATTGCCTGTACATATAGTGAGAGACAGGATAAAGATATGCCTGACTCCTAAGTCAATGAAAACAGCTTCCTGCTCCTGGTACACTTTCAATGTAGTGAAACAACTACGAAGTCATTGATAGCTCTAATTCTCTGTCTATAACCTGCTTCCAAATTATTAAAATATCCGTTAAATTCAGTCAAAATTTTACTTAAGATGAGGAAGCCCCTGTCCTTTCAGCATTTTTAATCAATTTAATACATCATTTTATGTCTGACTAAGGTAAAAAGCATTTACACACAGAATTTAATAGGACTCTTAAGTTCTTACTACCTGTTATATATGGGGGGAGAGAGAGAGGAGGATGCTAGTGTAGCCTCCTGCCTGAATATTATAGAACAATCCTAGTCTTTCAACATCACTCCTGTTACATGCTTTTTAGTAAGGTCTGCAGTCCAATCAGCCTTTCCCATGGCAGTGTAAAGAAAATGAGGAAGCTGACCAGATTGCATCTTACAGAGTATCCACAATTCTACTTTTGGTTTCTTTGATTTTTTAAAATACAACAGCCACCTATAGAGTATTCTTAAGTGCCTATCTTTATGGGACCCCATAAAGGTCCTTCCTTTAGTCTCAAATTAAACTCACATTGTTTTTGTTTTTCATTTAAAAAGCTGTCTTTAGTAGGAGGCTTTTTCAGTCATTCATTGGTATTTCTATTGCTCTCAATACTGTCCTATCGGCGCATAACTGTTCAGCAGCACGTTCCCCCAGCGGCTGTGAACTTCAGATCAGTGTAGTGAATTCAGCTCGGGGAACATTTCAAGGCTCAAATGTTTGAAAACAAGCGAAGAGGGCGCTGTGAGCGAGACCCTCAACAGGGCCCTTCCCTTCCCCGGCAAGGCCGAAGAGGACTCCGCGGGGAGGGATCGGGGCAGCTCGGGTCCGGGACACACACAGGGCTAGGGGTGTGTACTCACCGCACAGCATGAACAGGAGCACACAGGCCAGGGTGGCCACGATCACCAGCAGCGTCAGCCCGACGCTCTGCCACATCTTGGCTGGCCGGAGCGGAAGGCGCTGGGCGCTCTTACCCGCAGGGAGGGCGCAGCAGCATCCCCGCGGCGCATGGAGCGGGGAGACCGGCCGCACGCGCTGCACCGGAGGAGGACTCGAGGGAGGGGGCTGAGGCTGGTTATGAGCCGCCCCCAGGGCTCATGGCGGCGGGGCCAGGCCGGGGATGGGGGAGGAGCAGGCACAGATTTAGGTGGCGGGGGGGGGGGATGCCGGCACTGAGACCCCAGGGGGCACAGCGAGGAGGAAGCGCCCGGCCGCCGCTTCAGACCCGCCGGCGAGGAGGAGCCGGTAGCACCGCGCGTGGCTCCGCTACCGGTCGCCTCTGGAGGGAGCCGCAGCCCCGCGCCGCGCCGCGCCGCGCCGGAGGCGGGGCTGCGAACCCCCAATGGCAAAGGCCAGGCGGCGGCGGCGGCTTTTCTCCCTGACAACCCGGCGCTAGAGACCGCCAGTCCATGGGCGGCACGCGGGAGGCTGCGTAGTAACGCGTCACTGTGACGCCGCCAGCAGCGCAGAGCACGCTGGGAGTTGGAGTGTAACGAACTGCTGCTGTTGCCATTGTGAAGTGGTTACCAGCGAGTGACCTGTATCGGTTGAGTTAACGTTCCCCGGCCCAGCCTTGCCCAGGGGCGGCGTAGGGTTGCCTGGCTTCCCAGTTTTTGGTTTTTTTTTTATAGGCTCCTATTACCCCCATCTGGATTTTTCGTTTGCTGTCTGCGGTCACTCTAGAAGGGACTCAGGGTCATCACGTCAACACCGCCTGTTCAAAGCAGACCAACCCCACTAAATCAGCCCAGCCGGGGCTATTACAAGCCTGACCTTAAACTCTAGGAAAGGAGTTCACCACCATCCTAGGTAACCCATTCCAGTGCCTCAACACTCTGAGTGAAAAAGTTTTTCTGTATCCACTAAAGCTCCCCCACTGCAACTTGAGACACATTACTCCTTGTTCTGTCTCTGCTACCACTGAGACAGTCTGATCCAGCCTCTGGAACCCCTTTCAGGTAGTTGAAAGCAGCTATCAAATCCCCCCATCTTCTCTTTGTGGCAGACTAAATACCCCAGATCCCTCAGCCTGTTCTCGTAAGTCATGTTGCCCCAGCAGCAGGCCACACCAAGAGGATTCAGAGGGCCTGCGTGGTCATGGGCCGTCTTTGCGTGGCATTCAACGGCGGGGTCCTCTCGGCGGGAAGGCCGCCGGCTGAAGTACAGTTGAACAATGCAGCAGGCAGCAGTATGAGCAGCTAAGTGCTTGCGAGAGGTCCGCCGTTTTTTTTTTCTGTGGCCCGTTTGTTTGGTGCTTGTCTCACCGAGTGGCTAGTTCTGAGGCATGGCAGCACTCCCAGTGGCGGGTCTCTCACGTCGCTCCGAGTCTTCTGCTGCACTGAAGGACCACTTCCCTTGATCGCATCCGCTCTGCGCAGTGCTCCCTACTAAAGACAGCCAATATGCCATTGGCATCCTGGCAAGGGGTACACTGCTGTCTCCTATCCAGTTTCTCATTCCACTGTATCCCAGGTCCTTTTTCTGCAAGACTGTGCTCGCTTAGCCATGTCGGGTCCTTAGTACCTGTAAGCACTGCAGGAATTCTTGCTTCCTAAGTTGCGGACTCTGCACTTGTCCTTCAGTTGAACCCGCATGCAGATTTCTCTTGGCCCAATCCTCCAATTTGTCTAGGTCACGTGCTGGACCCTATCCCTACCCTCCAGCCTATCTATCTCTCCCCGCCAGCTTGAGATGTCATCTGCAACTTACAAATCATTAATAAAGATGTTTGAACAAAACCACCCCAGGACCGAGCTGTGGCAGCTGCTTTGATACCAGCTTGCAACATTGAGCCGTTGATCGCACTATCCTGTTGAGCCTGACAATAACTAGGCAAGCTTTCTTCGCACCTATATATGTCATACTTTATCTTGCTGTGGCAAGAAGTGGGAGACGTATCAAGCTTTGCTAAGTCAGATAGATCACATCCACCGGCTTTCCCATATCCACAAGCCAGTTATCCGTCATCATAGAGGGGCATCAGTTGGTCCAGGCATGACTTGACCTGGTGAATCCATGTTGACGTTCATACCTGCCCTCTCCTCCAAGTGCTTCAAAATGGATTCCTTGAGGACCTGCTCCATGATTTTGCTGGGGACTGAAGTGAGGCTGACTGGTCTGTAGTTCCCCGGGTTCTCTTTCTTCCCTTTTTTAAATATGGGCACTATATTTGCCTTTTTCCAATCATCCAGGAATTCCCCAGATCACCATGAATTTTCAAAGATAATGGCCAATGGCTCTGCAATCACATCAGCCAACTCCCTCAGCAGCCTTGGATGCATTAGAGCCAGAACCAGACCCGTGGACTTGTGCATGTCCAGCTTTTCTAAATAGTCCTTAACCTGTTCTTTCACCACTGAGGGCTGCCCACCTCCTCCCCATACTGTGTTGCCCAGTGCAGCAGTCTGGGAGTTGACCTTGTCTGTGAAGACAGGCAAAAAAAGCAACTTTTTCCACATCATCTGTTACTGGGTTGCCTCCCCCATTCAGTAAGGGTCCCACACTTTCCCTGACTTTCTTTTTGTTCCTTCTTGTCGTGTCTCTGATGTCCTAGCGCTGGCTTCTCGCTCTGGCTCAGCCTTCCCCTCACAGTGTGCCTAGCATCAGTGCTGCACCAAGCTCTGCCCCAGCCCTGCACAGTCATACCCCACAGCGACCCCGCCTTCACCCTTCTGGTAATGCAATGCACCCCTACCCTCATTCACACTCACATTGCAATGCTGCCCACCCCACTCCTCACACTGAAATGCACCCTGCCCCTCATTCACACTCACACTACAATGCACCCCCACCCCTCATTCACACTCACACTGCAATGCACCCCTCCTTATCCCTCACACTCACACTGCAATGCACCCGCACCTATGGTGACCAGGTGTCCGTTATTGGACCAGAACACCCAGTCAAAAAGGAATCCTGACAGCACTGGTCAGCACCACTGACTGGGCCATTGAATGTTTGGTTTGCGGTACCACAGCAGGGCTGACAGGCTTAGGGGTGGAGAGTTATATGGGCCCATGGTGCCTGTGCTCCAGCAATATTCAGGGCCTGAGGGCTCAGCTCCACCAATATTCGGGGCTGGGTCTCTCCCCCGGCCCCGCCCGCCACCCCGTGTACCTCCCCTGAAGCATTTCCTGGCCCCACCTGCCACCCCTGAGCAATTTAAAATGGCCTGGGGGCCCCCAGCTGCCGCTGTCACCACCAGCAGTGCAGCGGTCCTAAAGCGGCTTCCTGGCCAGCCTCGCACTGTGCCACTCGTGGTAGTGTCTGGAACGGCCCTACTGCCCTGGAGAGAGGGGTGTGTGTCTCCACATGCTGCCCCCACCCTGAGCACCGACTCCACAGCTCCCGTTGGCCAGGAACTACGGCCAATAGCTGTGGGGATGGTGTGTGCGGGCAGCGGTGCATGGAGACTACCTGATCCCACAACCTAAGAGCCGCTGCCAGAGGGGTGTGCAGGTTGCTTTCAGGAGCTGCCTGAGGTAAGTGCTGAACCCCCTCACTCTCTTGCACACTCCTGCCCCAGCCCAGAGCCTGCACCCTGCACTCAAACTCCCTCCCAGAGCCTGCACCCCTCCCATACCCAAAATCCCTCCCATAGCCTTAGGCAGGTGTGGGGGAGGGTGGGACTTGGATCTGTTCTGGGCACCATCAAAAATTATACAAACCTGCAGCCCCTGGCAGGCTCCCTGCTAGTCCCGTGCAGCTCCTGGGTTGGGAAACAGCCAGCATGTCCGACTCCTAGCCTTAGGGGCTGCCGGCGGGTGCTCATGCTGCCGCACTCGCTGGCGCTGCTCCCATTGGCTGGGTCAGGGCAGGGGAGGAACTAGTGCCACTTGCGAGTGCTCAGCAGGTGGTTGTTGAGGGGTTGTGTGGTGCGCCTCTCTCCCGCTGGTTCCTGGCCCTCTTCTCTTTGAGCTTCTTGTGTGGCTGGGCTTGAGCTGCAGCACGTGCCCTGCTGTGAACCGCAGTCTGTCGTCCCCTTGCTGGCACCCAGGAGTTGGAGGTATATTTATCCCCAGCTCTGAGTGCTGGGAATGGGGCTGCACCCCCATCCCCCTCATTACATCCCTCCCCATCCCAACCCCCTGCACCCCAATCCTCTTGTCA
The DNA here is from genome assembly GCF_003597395.2 of Chelonoidis abingdonii. Taxonomy (NCBI): domain Eukaryota; kingdom Metazoa; phylum Chordata; order Testudines; family Testudinidae; genus Chelonoidis; species Chelonoidis abingdonii. The sequence continues at coordinate 182,805,578 of NC_133770.1, read as the reverse complement.
TTGCATCCCTCCCCTGTCCCATCCCATCCTGCCCCCCACACATACCCATCCCAGCTCTTTACCCTTTACAGCACTCTCCCACCCATCCTCTCCACCTCCCAGAGCCACCACCCCCATGTCTCTGACCCCTGCACCTCATTCACCTCCATACACTGCTGCACTCCTATTATGTCCCTACATGCCCATGCCCCACACATCCTCATGCACCTGTGGCCTTCTGCCTCCCGCTGCATCCTCATCCACCCCGCACAAAACCGCTATAACACCTCCTCTCTCCTTCACTGCCCCGCCTCACCTCACCCTTGCTCTATCCTTGGCCTCTTTCCGTCCCTCCACCCTCTTTCCTCCCACCCACCTTCCTGCCTTCCTGAGGTGGCAGTGATTTAGGCGCCCCTGGAAAGTGTATGAAAAAGTGTGCTCTGTGTAGGTTTGTAAGCACGGAATGGTCTCAGCTATTGTGGGAACTTTCCTGCTTCTGCACTACCCGGGTGCAGTGGGCCTCGATTCGAAAGGCTCAGAGTCCTCGCTCCCACTTCCTTTACCCAGAGGCTCCCTGCCCTTGAGCCTTCCCCTTTCTATTCTCCTGTCTGGCAGAGTTCCTCGTTAACCCTTGACAAGCGACGGTGGTGCGTGTTCCGAGGTTCGATGGGAACTGGATCACTTCGTTACAACCTCCCCACCTGTTGTGTCGTCACCTAGGACAGGGAACTAGGGTTTGTCCCCACTCCGGGGTACTCTTTTGCATTGCGCACCTCCCTGACCTCAGCTGTCACATGCATACAGTTTAATCCAATACAGTTATTTAATTAACAATTAATTATCTACATACTCTAATATTATCTCTCTTTGAAAGGTTAAAGGAAAACACATCACCCCTGCTCTGTGGCAGGGAACATCACAAACAGTGTCTCTGGAAATCAGGGCAGTTCACAGTCTGTTCCTTGTAGGTCCCAGGCCTCCTTCTCAGGCCCTGGCTGTGCTGCAGGGATGCTGCGGGTTGGACACTTGCTCTGGCAGTGGCCACACACTCTCAGGCTCTTGGTGGCAGGACCCTTCTCCCCAGTGTCACCCTGCCCTGTCAGGGTTATGATCCCCCTCCAAGTCTGGCCTGCAGAGCCTCTTGGCTGAGGCATCTCCCTGTGCTGGGCCCACTGCCCAGGGTCCCCTCTTGCTCTCCCCAGCTGCTCACCGCACCCAGCTCCAGGCTCCAGCCCCAGCTCCACCACTCTGCCTCAGCACGGCTGCTGCTGCTGCTCTGCCTCCAGCTCCCTGGCTGCTTCTCTGGCCTCTCTGGCTCCAGTTGCTACAGCTCTGCTCCCAGGGCAGGTCTGCTCTGCAGGCTGCTTCTGTGACTCTGCTCTCAGCTCTCACCTGCTTCCTGGGCTGCTTGTCTGGCCCCTCTGGCTCTGGTTGCTGCAGCTCCCCTCCCAGGGCAGGTCTCTCTCTCTGGGCTGTGCTCTGGCTTTATGGGCTGCAGCTCTGCTCCCAGCAGCTTAGCTTGAGCCCCTGCTCTTGCCTTAGCTCGGCCCCACTCTGTCTGACCCAGGCAATTTCAGCTCACACGGAGGACGCGACCCACCCTGACCTTCTGTCTCTTTGATTAGCCTACCCGCCATGTCAATCAGACTGACCTGGAGCATTGGCCTCTCGCCATTGTTCCTGGGAATTGTCAGTCTCAGGGTCCTGATTTGCCATCAATCCTTTCCCTTTTAGTGCTGGGAGCTAGCAACCAAAACACCCCCACTGAATGTTAGTAAGGGGATAACAGTCCCCTTACACTCACACTTACAATTAGATGTTTTACCAATAGATTGTGCTATACGTTTGTGGTCTTTCTATTGCAAACGTGATTCATATCTGGTTCATTCCATTGACACCTTTTTACATAACAAGACATTGCAGGAACTCCTGTGTCAAAGTCTTCAGTTGTATCCTAATGCTCAGGAAGAGGGATCTTGAGAAGTGTATCAGTGGAGACTTAGCCCTCTAGGAAATGGTGGGTGGGAACAGCCATCGCTTCTAAGTAGAGCTGTGTAAATAGATTTTTCATTTCACTGGACATTCCAAAGAGAAATTGTGGGGGAGAGGAACTGTTTTGGGTTGAACCAAAAGGAAAAATTTGGTAAATTGAAAAGTTTTAAAAAAAATTCCTTTAGGGTCAAATGAAATATTTTGTTTGACCATTAATGAAACATGTTGATTTGGTTTTGTGCAATTTTTAATATATTTTTTTATTTTTTTAAATAAAAATAAAGGAAATGTTAAAACAAAAAGTCATTTAACCAAAAAATTGAAAGATTTTTTTAGAAAAATAAAAACAAAATATTTATTTTTTCTGAAATTTTTAAAAACTTTCCCTCCCCTCCTTACCAAAACAATTCATTGAAATCAACACTATTTCCGTTTACCTAAATCTGCATTTTGCTGCTAAAAAAGTTTCAGATTAAAAAAGTCAGCTCACTCTAGTCCTAAGCAATCACTTAAAGAAGAGATTTAACAATACGCCGATTTCTGTTCTATGTGCTCATGCAGTAAATTTACGGGCCTCAATCATAACAATGCAAGGACCCATGGAAGGAATGATTCAGCAAGTTTTGCAGCAGAGACATTATAGCAAAATCAAGCAGTGAGGGCTATGGGGAAGTGCATGCCCAAATGGGTCCTGCCACATTTTGTCACAAAATGCTGCTTACATGCCACTCCATGACAGCTCTGGGCCTACAGCTGGAGTGGGAAGTATAGCACCACCAGTGGGGCTGTGTTCTTACTGTGAAAGCCAGTGAAAGGTTCCCATTGATTTCACTGGGACCTGGATCAAAGGCCACACAGATTTAGGAGGTGGCTGCCCTTGTTCATTTCTGCAAGAGATGTATTGGGAGTGGGGATGAACA
>NC_133770.1:182791880-182802587 GCF_003597395.2 Chelonoidis abingdonii | reverse complement strand
AGGCAATTCTAGCTCCCACAGAGGACGGGACCCACCCTGGCCTTCTGTCTCCTTGATTAGCCTGCCCGCCCTGTCAATCAGGCTAACCTGGAGCACTTGCCTCTCACCATTGTTCCTGGGGACTGTCAGTCTCAGGGTCCTGATTTGCCATCGATCCCTCCCCTTTTAGTGCTGGGAGCTAGCAATCAAACACCCCCACTGAATGTTAGTAAGGGGATAACAGTCCACTTACATAGGCAAGTATGTGCTTGCATTGTATGTGTGTAAGGGACTGTGTCTTTGTGTAGGGAGGTGCATGTATTGCCACATGGGCGTATACCTGTGTGAATAAAATTTGCAGCCTAACCCTTTGACTTTTATTCCTTTTGCTGCTTGTACACAAAAAAAATGATGACCTAAAATATGTGTATATTCATTTCATAACAAGCTTTTAAAAGAGAAGGGAACTCTAAAGGAAATGTATTATTTCTTAAAAAGTGAACGTTGATGACTAGTAATTGCAGAAGAGCCAATGTATCATACATTTCTCCCCACCTTTGTGTAACTACATTATCAACTCTTTGTTACAGACTCTCTCTTTTTATGTGTATGTCCAACACCCTGGAACCCTGATCTTAGTTGGGGTCTCTAGGCACTAAACAACAATTGTAATAATAAATAATGTGGAAGTATATGTGTTAGTGCATGCTAGATGTGTACACATGAATATACATGTGTATCTGCATGTAGGTGTGGGAGTCAGTTTCTACAGATTTATTTATATAGGTATCTGCACAGGTGTGCATTTCTGTGGTTGTGCTCTGTGGATTTGTATTTGGGCTTCAGGAGTGGGCATTTAATGGACCTGTTACAGCTGTGATCGTGTGTGGCCCTAATTCCATACATAAAGTTACAATAACTTTAGTGAACAGAAAACATGGAGTTGGTTACAAAAAATGGGAAGGGAAGGAGAAGGAAAGAATCATGAAAACCTTTGTGAAATTTCATTTTTTTAAAAATTCCCGTTTTTGACTATTTTGCTGCCAGCTCTAGCCTCCTATAACAAATAAAACCTGAACTTAGCTAATACATCTGTCAAACCAATAAATGTGCCCTTTGGGCCTTGCAGTGAAAATAAGCATGTGAGAGAGGGTGGGGGAGAGCAAGCAACAGAGGGAGGGGGGATGGAGTGAGTGGAGGTGGGAGAGGCTCAGGTGGAGTGAGGGCAAGGGTGTTTGGTTTTCTGGAATTAGAAAGTTGGCAACCCTACCCCCACCCTCACTCACACTGAATCCACTCCTCACCTCTCACTGAGTCACACAGAAATGCACCCCACGCTCCTACTCACACTACAATCCACCCGCACCCTCTCACTCCCACTGCAATCCACCCCAACGCCTTCATTCTCACTTCCACTGCAATCCACCCCCACCCCTGACATACACGATGCAAACCACCCTCATCCCTCATATACACACATTCCACTCTGTATACCCCCCCTCGTGCATGCACACACACACACTGCAATCCACACACACCCCTCACTCACACGTACCAATCTATACACACTTCTCACTCATGTACACACACGCCTCACATACATTGTAATCCATATGCATCCCTAATTCTCACACACTGTCCCTGTGTAACACTAAGGCTAAGGGCTGGAAAGTTATACACTGAAGGAAGGAGGAAAAAATGGGGAGTGATAGTGGGGGGGCTGCATTAAACAACCATAGCCATAGAATGGAATGTGGAGCAAAGTGAGGGACAGATTGGTGAATGGTTAGGGTTTCTGCAGAACACAAGGGACAGCTGAGGGTGTTCAAATACAGCCCCAGAAGCACTTCACAAACAGACAGCAAAGCCAGTGTTGGTGCCAGCCCCTGAACACAGGGTGGGTCACTTCTTTCAGTTGCCTCATTACTGTTTTGCTTCTGCAGTAATTTATACCAGGGTTTGTTAAGGACAGAGGTTATCTGATCTCTGATTAATGTTCTTCCACTTGTCCCTCTCCCTCCGGCCTCCCATATCTTCTCTATAATGTGAAAGCAAAGTCGGTTTGGTTCAGCTGTGGCAGCACTTTTATTTCTGTGCCAGCACGATATAGGTGAATTCAAATTCCACAGGACCAGAGTTTTTGGCTCCTTCCACCGTTGTCACTAAAGTGAAATATCAGGCAACTCTTTCCCTGCAGAGAAATTCTAGAAGAAAACTGTAGTTATAAACAAGGGTAAGGGAGGAGGTGATATGTTCCAGTAACTGAAGCACTGACCTAGGAGTTAGGAAACCTGGGTTATAGTACTGGCTCTGCCTCTGACTTGCTAGGTGACCTTGGGAAAGTCATCTTTGCCTCAGTTTCTTCAACCATATATGCCAAGACCCTCCTTTGTAGATCACGTTGAAATCTATGAATGCATATACTTAAAGTATTATTAAATGACCGAATTATTATCCAGGAAGATGCCACTGTTACAATCTCAGGGTGAAACATAAGAACATAAGAATGGCTGTACCAGGTCAGACCAAAGGTCCATCTAGCCCAGTATCTGTCTACTGACAGTGGCCAATGCCAGGTGCCCCAGAGGGAGTGAACTCACTCTCCTGCCATCCATCTCCATCCCCTGACAAACAGAGGCTAGGGACACCATTCCTTACCCATCCTGGCTAATAACCATTTCTGACTTAACACTGAATTATCCAGTTGCCGCGCTTGTTGAAAGACAAATACGTAATTAGTAAGCAGTCCTAGCTTCATAAGCCTCCTCAGGTAAGGGTTCTACCAAGTTGACTGCAGTGCGCCGGACGTGAAGATAGACCTGTCACTTTGTATTTGTTGGATAGAAACCTGCTGTCATTTGTCTAATACAATACGACACTAGCAGGATTTCATTTAAAGGGACAAGACTTTGATCAATTTATGTGAAATACCATAATAAATAAAGATAAACAGACAAACAACATTGTTTTGCACTTATTCCTATGATTACATATATGTATAATATACAATATATATTATCACTTCACACAATCATTCATAGCAAGTTCTGGATCGATCAATTATTCGTTCCAGCCATAAAGTTGCTGGACAGCAATACTGCAGGTACTGCCGTACACAAGAGGGAGCCAGTCCGTGGTCAGGTCGCCTGAATGCCCCTGAGGCTGGCTGCAGAACCATGGAAACTCAATCACTTCAGGCTCTTCAGAGTCGTTTTTTAGGTGATTTGTTCTCCTTATGCTTCATGTCTCACGGAGTGGTCTCACACTCATGTGAAACTAAGGTCATTCTGTGTTGCGAAGTATCAGATCAGTCGGTGGCTGATTGATTCGTCGAATGTTTGTTCAGGAAGTTGTATGTTATGCGTGGGGTGTCCTTCTGCCTTGTTGCAAGATCAGTCCAGCAGGTGGTCCTGCTGCCGCGATTGGTGTTCAGATGTTGTGTTAGAGCCTCCAATCTGTCTCTGGGTGGATCCAGTTCGCTCCGGGGTCATCTGGTTGATTCCACTTGAGACGCTTCTCAGCCAACAAAACACTGAATTTCTTGCTGGTAACCACCATTCAATTATCATATTTAAAACTAGGCGCCTTCGATTACATACATTTCTATCTTAATCCATCTATTTCACTGTCTTTTAAACTTCTTCGAGGTGTACAAGTTATTGAGACTCTTGTTTTTAGCTTTTAACAGACTAAAGTGAGATGAACACTGGCAGCATGTGTGGGGTCTCCATCATCTGCCTGTGACATTATTAATAAAGCTACTGTTCTTTGGGTCGTAGCAGCGCAATCTACATAAGTAAGAGTAGCGACTACAAGTGTCACTTAGAGAAGGCACGTTAGAGTTAATTAACCTTTAACAGGTTCTAGCAAAGTATTTCTGTGAGCAGGCTTCCACAGACACAATGGTGGCTTGAAGTTTAGAGGCTAGAGCTGGGAACCATTTATTTCTAATATAAACCTTTAGTTATAAAGTATTAACTTCATAAATCCTTTTATAATAATTAATCTAATTTATAAACCATGTCTAATATAAACCTTGTTTAGTATACCGTACATGCCTATAATCTTCATTATGCTGACCTCGCTAGTGCTCTTGTATATGGGAATCTAAGTAAATAACTTTTCTTATCGCACTTTCTCCACATCCAACTCTGATTTTATATCCTCATCATATCCCCCTCTATCTCCTCTTTTCCCAGCTGAAGAGTGCTAGCCTCTTTAACTTTCCCCATACGGGACCTCTCCTCAAACCCCTAATCATTTTAGTTGCTCTTTTCTGAACCTTTCTGTGCCATCACACTCATTTTTTGGGGAGAAGTGTAGGGGACACACATCTAATACCAGCAGGATTTGCACTGAGGGAGTCCATAAGGAGTTATATAGGCAAAGATATTCTCAGTCTTATCGCTCTCCTCCCGTGCTTTTTTAATGATTCTAACATCCTGTTTGCTTTTGACCGCCTCTTGCCCACTGCGTGGCATCTTTCAGAGAACTGTCCGCCAATGTGACTCCAAGATCTTTTTCCTCTACTTCGTTGTAGCTAAATTATGACCTCAACAGGATTGTATGTATATCGGATTTGGGGGTTTTTTTCAATGTAACATTACTTTACAGTTTATCACAGAAGAAATTTCATTTGCCATTTTGTTGCCCAATCACTTAGTTTTGTGAGATCTTTTTGAAGTTCTTCACAGTCTGCTTTGGTCTTGACTATCTTGAGCAGTTTAGTATCATCTGCTAACTTTGCCACCTCACTTTTTACCCCTTTCTTCAGATCAAATATGAATAAATTGAATAGGAAAATCATCCTTTCCTCTCTTTCACAACAGCTAAAGCTTCTTCATGTCCTGATTATTAGCTCTCAATCTTTTTCTCTCTGGCCACTCCACAATCCATATAACCACTTTCCCATCCATCCCCCGGGGTTGGCTCTTACTTCACATCAAGTTTGAACTTCTTATGCTTCCTTTTCAAGTCCTACATAACTCCACCCCTGCCTACTTTCCCAATCTAGTATTTTGGTGCATCTCACCCCTCCCACTTTGCCTTGCCAATACGTGCCTTAATGCACATTTTCTCAGCTTTTTCCACCAATGACTTTGTATTCCCCCCACCGCCAACTCCTAGTCCTCAAATTCCCAATTCTAGCCCACTAGCCACTCCTCACACTTCATTCATGAGTCTTCCTTAACCATCTCTTCTTCCCCAATGCTAAAAAAAAAAGAGGCAATAACAGCTACCATTTATATATAAAAAATCCACCTGAACCTTTAAAATGCATACATGCCACATGACCTTACTGATATAAACTTTGTCCTTCCACCATCATACTGTCTTTCTGTTTGTACTGTAGAGCACCTTGCACACTCCTGGGGCTATTAAAATATTTTGCACTTGTGTAGTGTTTTTCAAATAATCTCAAAGTGCTGTACTAACATTAGTTTAATTAATCCATACACCCTCCTGTAGATATGTTATTTAAGGGCCAATTTGTTTGGAACAATGTTCTACATTTTGGAATGATATATACACTCAGTAACTGTGGCAGCAAGAACGCAGTTCCAGGAAATAAAATGAAAGACCAAAGCAGTTCATAGCATGCCTCCTCAGGTTGCACCACACAGATGGATAAGTTTGTAATTAACATCTGTTCAACTTGAAAAATGAACTACATTTCCTTAAAGCACCCTCCTTGTTAGAGGGGAGAATATAAAGTGCACAGACATCAAACTTGAATGTAAAGCAACTGCAAAGGTAATTGCTTAAAAGAAAGCCGGGAAAGACTAGCTTTGCTTGTGAGCCATTGCAGCAGGAATGTCTACTAACAATGAACAGTTCTCAAACACAGATGTTCTAAATCTTTTGGTAGTTAACATCTCTGCCAGGCTATAATGTAAGCAACATGAAAGTAACACTGCTACATGAACTGAACTGAAAAGAAAATGTAGTCTGAATATCAGGGGAAAGGCTTCCCTGTTGCAATCTATTAATTGCAAAGTCCCTCACCAGACTTTTAAGGATACTAAGTAGTCATGGGATTCATAGACTCATAGATTTTAAGGCCAGAAGGGACCATTATCATCATCATTCTTGTCTGATCTCCTGCACATCACAGGCTGCAGAACCTCACCCACCCAGTCCTGTAATAGACCATCACCTCTGGCTGAGTTACTGAAACCCTCAAATGATGATTTAAAAGACTTCAAATCAGGGGTGTCAGAATGGGGGGGGGCTGGGAGCCAAGAGCCACCCTACTAGGGTTGCCAACTTTCTACTTGCACAAAACTGAACACCCTTGCCTTGCCCCTGCCCCACCCCTTCTCTAAGGCCCCACCCTGCTCATGCCATCTCCCCTCCCTCTGTTGCTTGCTCTCCCCACCCTCACTCATTCATTTTCACTGGCCTGGCTCAGGAGGCTGGGGTGTGGGAGGGGGCTCCAGACTAAAGCAGGGGGTTGGAGTGTGTGGGGAGGGTGAGGGGTCTGACTGGGGTTGCGGGCTCTGATGTGGGGCTATGATGAGGGAATTGGGGTGCAGGAGGGGGCTCCAGGCTGAGACAGAGGGGGTTAGAGGGCAGGAGGGGGATCCGGGCTGGGGCAGGGGGTTGGGGCATGGTGGTGAGTGAAGGCTCCGGCTGAGGGTGCGGGCTCTGGGGTGGGGTTGGGAATGAGGGATTTGGTTTGTAGGAGGATGCTCTGGGCTGGGCCTGAGGAATTCAGAGGGCTGGGGGGGATCAGGGCTAGGGCAGGGGGGTGGAGCATTGGGAGGCGAGGGCTACGGCTGTGGGCTCTGGGGTGGGGTTGGGGATGAGGGATTTGGGGTGCAGGAGGGTGCTCTGTGCTGGAATCGATGGGTTTGGAAGATGGGAGGGGAATCAGGGCTGGGGCCCAGGAGGGGGTGAAGGGTGCAGGCTCCAGGCAGCGCTTACCTCAAGCAGCTCCTGGAAGCAGCAGCATATCCCCCCCTCTGACTCCTACGTGGAGGGGCAGCCAGGTGGAGGGGGAACCTGCCGGCTGCTTCCCAGGAGCTGCATGGTGTGGAGGCTAGCAGGGAGCCTCCCAGCCCCACTGTGCAGCGTCGCCAACCAGACAATCAACAGCCTGGTCAGCAGTGCTAATCAAAGCCTCCAGGATCCCTTTTTGACTGGGTGTTCTGGTCAAAAACTGGACACCTGGTCACCCTACCCCTCATATTTCTATTACTCCAGTTTTCAAGGTCATCCAGAACTTTTTGTAAGATATGCTGGTCCTTCTCTGTACAGACGCTCCCCTACTTATACAAGCGTTCCATTCCGGAACACCTTGTATCACTCAAATTTTGCATAAGTTGGAACCATATCTCTGACCATTACGCAAAACCAACAAAAAACAACCTCCTATTTCTAGCTTACGGAACTTTTTCTGTAAGTGTGGATTTGCGTAAGTTCGGTCTTGCATAACTCAGAGTGTCTGTACTGGCAATTCCTCCCAACTTTGTACCATCTGCAAATTTTATTAGCATATGCCTACTTTTTGTGCCAAGGTCATTAATAAAAATGTTAAATAAGATTGGTGCCAAGACCGATCCCTGAGGAACTCCACTAGTAACCTCCCTCCAGCCTGACACTTCACCATTCAATATGACTCAGTGTAGTCTCCCCTTTAACCAGTTTTCTATTCACCTTTCAATTCTCATATTAATTGCCATCTTCTCCAAGTTAACTAATAATTTCCCATGTGGAACAGTATCAAATGCCTTACTGAAATCCAGATAGATTAGCTCTACTGCATTTCCTTTGTCTAACAAAATCAGTTACCATTTCAAAGAAAGAGATCAGGTTGATCTGGTTCAATCTACCTTTAGAAAAAGCCATGTTGTAGTTTATCCCAATTATCATGTAACCTCTGTGCCCTTTATTTTCTTTTTCAGAATTTGTTCCAAGACCTTGCATACAACTGAGGTCAAATGAATGCGCCCTTGGTTTCCCAGATCACCTTTTCTTCCTTACTTAAAAACAGATTCTATATTAGCAATTCTCCAGTCACAGGGTACAACTCGCGAGTTAATGGATTCATTAAAAATCCTTGCTATTAGGCTTGCAATTTCATGTGACAGTTTCTTTAATTATCTTGGATGGCGATTATCCGACCCCCCTGATTTGGTCCCATTAATCCATTTGGAATGGCTTACACACAAGTAGAGGCTAAAAGGATTTGGGGCATTCATCTTAGAAAAGAGACAGCTAAGGGCTTATGATAGAGGTCTATAAAATCATGAAAGGTATGGAAAAAGTGAATAGACAAGTGTTATTTACCCTTTCCCACAATACACAAACCATGGGTCACCCAATGAAATTAATATGCAACAGGATTAATACAAACAAGAGGAAGTACTTTTTCACACAACACATAATTAACCTGTGGAACTTACTGCCATGGGATGTTGTGATGACCAAAAATATAATCAGGTTAAAAAAAGAACTAGAGAAATTTATGGAGAATAGATGCATCAATGGCTATTTGCCAAGAAGGTCAGGGATGCAATCTCATGCTCTGAGCAACCCTAAACATCTCACGCAGAACCTGGGAGGGAAAGATGGGGTGGATCACTCCAACTGGCCTGTTCTGTACACACACGCCTTGGTACTGGGCACTGTCAGAGAGAGGATACCAGGAGATGGGCCATTGGTCTAATTCAGTATAGCAGTACTTATATTTCCTTTTGTCTATTCTTTTGTTTCCTTCCCCTGTCTTTGATTGATATTACTATATCACCTTTTACCTAAGAAATAGACTTTAGACGCTTTCCCTCCCATGCTTCCATTCCATTCCTCTTTCATTGTGTGCTACACTTATCTTTTAAATATTATCTTTTAGCCTGTTAGCTCTTTGGAACTTTCCTTCACTGTATGTCTTGTACAGAACCTAACACAAAAAGACTCTGATCCTAACTGGGGCCTCTGTGTGCTACCATAATAATGAATACAGTAAAAGCTGTGTTATCTGGCACCTTACCAACCAGAAAGCTCTAGAAAATGGCATTTCTGATATCCATTAAAAATCCAGTTGGCGCGGGGCCAGCAGTCTCCCTACCTGGCTGCGCATGGCTCTCCAGAAGCAGTGACATGTCCCTGTTGCTCCTAGGCACAGGAACGGTCATGGGGGCTCCGTGCGCTGCCCCCTCCCCGCCTTGCCCCATCCCAAGCACTGGTTCTGCAGCTCCCATTGGCCAGAAACCATGGCCAATGGAAGCTGTGGGGGCGGTGCATGTGGGCAGAGGCAGCGTGAAGAGACGCCTGGCTGCGCCTCTGCCTAGGAGCAGCTGGGACCTCTTGCTGCTTTTGGGGAGCTGCCCGAGGTAAGCACCACCAGGATCCAGCATCTGAAAACCCCTCATGCACCCCAACACCCTGCTCTGATCCCCATCCCACATCCATACTCCCTCCCTCTTAGTTAACCGGAATTTTTGACTCACCAGCACCCCCCATTCTGCCATCATGCAGGATAACAAAGCTTTTACTGTAATATCACTGCTGCGAAGAGGTGATGACATTAACTATATCTGCACAGAGCCAAAGTAACTGACTTCTTATACAAGTGAAGTGTTGATGAGTTGGGCAGGTAAAAAAATCCACCTTCAACCCACAGCCAGCTTTTTGAAACCTGACAGTTCCATTTTGCACCCAGATTTGTGTCACCAAGATGTGTAAGACATTTTTTGTCTCCAACCACAAGTCAAAGTGGGTTGAGAATGCTCAACACATCACAAAAAGTGTGCAAAGCCTAAAGAGTAGAAAATGCAATCTTTTATGAGATCAGCTTCAGTTTTTTGGAAACAGCAAGTTCTTGGCTGGCTTGGACCAAGAAGGTAAAAAAACCTACAATAAAAAGTGAGAAGAAAAACGTCTTTTGTTTTAATATACTTAGTATCAAACAGTTCAGTTATCTGCAATCTGAGCCACGGACTTTTCCTAGATATTGTTCCATCACTTGTCATGCATTTGTTGCAATATCTAAAATTAAAATATATACAGTACCATCTTCTTCCAACAGAGGGTGCTAAAACACCAAATTTACATATGAAAAGCAGCAAGCTACTCTTAAACCAAATACTCATACAACTACTGCTTCTAGCATTCATTTACTTTATTTTTATGTTATACACAGGTAGCTAGCTATGATCTAGCTATACATATATACGTCACAGCACATGCAACTTGGAAACAGCAGCATAGGAGAAATAACTTAATACAAAAGGGCAGAAGGTGGGGGAAAGTTAGAGGAGAAAATAAATGGTTTAGGGGATTGATAAGGCACAAAAATTGTTTGCTTTAGATTGCTTGTTCAATTATTTTTACCAGACTTATGTGAAGTAACTTTCAGTTCCCTAAGGAAGCTGATTGTTGCTCCTCTCATTGGTTGCACCGAAGAGATTTAGGTGTCTATCATGATTGGGGCTCAGCTGTAAAAACAAGCCATGGAACCGTGGCCAGGGATTCAAACAGGGAGAATGTTATGAGCGCTATCAAAAAACCAGGGAAAGTTCTTATATTACGATAGTTCTATGAATGAACTTCTAGCATGAAGCGTTATTAGAACTCTCCAGACTATACTAATTTTTTGAGGGGGGAGGTTTTATATATATTGTGATACAGCATGGCCAGAGGGCAGCATAAGAGTGTTAGCAGGGGGCCTTATTCCCTGCCAAGGGAGGAAGGTTTGCTTTAGATTAACTAGAACAGCTGTGGCCA
>NC_133770.1:182759794-182783659 GCF_003597395.2 Chelonoidis abingdonii | reverse complement strand
GGGCCCAGGTCCCTCCCTCTCCACTCCCCTCCTCCAAGGACACTAGGGGAGTGATTAAGAACTGGTTCAGAGGCAAGCAATATCGCCCTGCACCTACCCCAGAGAAGAGAAAGCGCGAGACCCAGAGAACAGTACCGGCAATTTGCCACAATATATAGTTGCATTAAAAGAGCAATAAGGTTGCAAAGTGAAGTGCTCAAAAATTAGAAAATATTAGAATGAAGCTAGCGTGTGCAAGTTTAATTCAGTCCCCTTGAGCGTATGCATGACGACAGTCTTTAATTACATGATCACATTCTATTTTTTCCACAGGAGCCTTCCTCATTTAGTGTTGTTTGATGTGTGTTTGAAATGATTTAGAGCAAGATTTGTTGGGAGTGGCTGGATCACTACAAAAAGTAATTTTTCCCTCTGTTGATATTCACCCCTTCTTGTCAACTGTTGGGAGTGGGCCCCATCTACCCTGATTTATTTGGCCTCATTAGCACTGACCCCCCACTTCGTAAGGCAACTCCCATCTTTTGATGTGCTGTATATTTATACCTGCCTCTGTATTTTTCACTCCGTGCAGCTGATGAAGTGGATTATAGCCCATGAAAGCTTATGCCCAAATACATTTGTTACTCTCTAAAGTGCCACAAGGACTCCTCATTGTTTTTGCTGATACAAACTAACATGGCTACCCCTCTGAAATCTGTCCTCATAGGGTTGTGATAGCACAAGCGCTTCTCATATATTTTACAGTGGAATATCATTAGATCTAACTTAGCTCAAGTGCTAGTAACCATGGTATCTAGGTTTTGTCCCATTACAGCTTTCTGTACAAACTTTTACTTGAGGATAGAAGGTATGTACATTCAGGATTTAAAACAGAGAGAGAAAAGGTAGGTAAAGGTAGAAATTGATCCAATAAAAATCTTACCTTATCTACCTTGTCTCTCTCATATCCTGGGAAATTTAAAACTGGCATTATTGCCTTTTACGAATATGCATGGTGACATAATATAAACCTTTCAAGTTGTTCATACCACTCTCCAGAACCAGTGTCTCATTTTCTTAAGTGCTGGGATTTGTATATTTCAAGAACAGATATGGGCTGACAAAACTTTAATAATGATAAAGAGTAGGATACATCCTGCAAGCTTGACTCAGGCAAACACTCCTTTGATATCAGTGGGAATTCTGCCTAAGGGCTAAGTGAGGATTATTGAATCTGGCATTATTACATGTTTTAAAATAGTTCGCAGTCAATGTTACACTAAGGGAGGCAGAATGGTCTAGTTGATAGTGCATCTGTCTGGCACTCAGGAAAGCTGAGATCTCTTCTCGGATGGGGTAATGTTGACAATCTTCAGCAAGTCATTTTGACCCAGATTGTCACAGATATTTAGGTGACTAAAGGAGATGGGCCACCTCTATAAACCCTCTCAAGGCCAGAGGTGGCACTGGGGTTACACCTCACGAAAGCTTATGTTCAAATACATTTGTTAGTTTGTAAGGGACCAAAAGTACTCCTGTTCTTTTTGCAGATACATACTAACATGGCTGCTACTCTGAAACTTCACCTTGCTTTACCCCAGCTGGGTGCCATCAAGTATGCTTGTTCAGATCAGGGCAAGGAGAAGCCAAACACACCAATTAACATTTACATGTCTCCCTTTAATGAAGCCCTATGAAAGGAGCACTGGAATGGCAGCTCAAAAGCCCTTACCACAGGGACCACATTCAGAACTCCAAAACTTAAAAGTCTCTATCTAATCAGGCCAGTCATGGGGAGCTGGCCTGAGAAAATGGGTGGTGGTGGTCATGATGGTGGTCATGGTCTCATTGCCAATTACACAACTTCCAATCTCCACCCCAGTCAGCTTCCTCTTCTTAATCAAGGCAGCCACCTTGATTATATTCAGGCTGCGAACTCCTGGCTGACCATTAAAGGGGTACACACCTTCACAGTGCCTAATCTCCATTGACAAAAATTTGGAATGTCCAGGACAATCTGTAGCTACTCTGTGTAGTGGGAGAAGGCTAGAAGATTTTCTGCTTGTATCTCCTGAAATTTACTACAAAGTCCCAGTACCTTATATATTAGAGATGGTAACTATGGATATTAAAGCCTTTGGGCTCTCCAAGTTTTCAAAGCTGAGCAGTCTGATACTAAAACAGATTCGCCTGTAAAGATGGGTCAAGTTATTAGCAATCATAAAATGAACAGTGATGTCCTTGAGCTTCTCTGCTGTGAGGGCTGTTAGTATGACACCTTTTCTTTGTAGTGTATAGAAACTGCTGATTGAATAAAACATGAACTGCAAAATTATCAATGGCCCTGTACTTTAAACTGGATGGAAATGAAAAGGTATATTGCCATTATGAAAAAGAAAAACCAACATCCCCGAAAATGAAGAACAGTATTCTGAAAGGCTGGTCCCATCATTTATTTGGTCTTAATAATTAACAGTTACTAAGGAGGATCTTCTGTGATGCAATAAATTCCTCGGGCCAGACTGAGACATGCCCTTGTATGAGTGAAGGAAGTGCAAGAATGCTCCACTCCTGTACAGCACCAGCAGAAGTCCAGTAGCAAACCCAGGAATCTCCCCCCCGGTTACAGTCAGCAAATGGTCCAAGAGGGCACGGGAAGGAGGCAGGCCCGAGGCCCCACCACACCAGCCAGACTGGGCCTCAAGCACCAAAAGAGCAACCTGCTTCTTCCCCATGAATGGTGCAGAGTGTGCACAATCTATGCTTACTGTGCAGCTCTGGGAGATGGTGTCTGTCTTGAAACAATCTGGATGCTCCTTCATGTCGCTGTGCAGCCATGTAGCCCCTTAAACACTGCTTTATGTACAACTGCACAGATTTAGCCCTTGGCAACTTAAGTTCTGAAAGATGAATGAACAGTTCATTCCTCTCCATTGTATTCTTCTGAAATAATATTAGTAGGAACCTACAAAATCCTGGTAATAAGCCAAACCCTGGCCTCTTTATATATGATAAAATTTCCGGTGACTCAAAAGGAAATTTTCCCCTGTAAATGCAGGATCAGTCCCTCTTGGAATATTACTATATAAAACTGGACAATTAATGGCAGGTTTATTTATTGTAGGTCTGTACAGACATGTGCCAGATCTGGTGCCAAATCTAGCAGTCTCTCCTCAGTCTTTACTTGAATTTAATGGGAATTTTATTTGATTAGTAATTGAGGAGGGACTACAGGATTTTGGTCCTCATATTTTACTAATGGAACAAGTCAACTGTTACTATAAATATTACAAAAGCAGATTAAACTGAGGAAGAATTGAAGGTAAACTCTGCTATTGTTAAAGTATACATTCATGTTCCTCTTGTATTAAAATGAAAAACAAAACCATTCAAAACCCCATGCAATAAAAGACCATTTCTCAGATTTAAAAATGCTCATTGTTTTGAAAATACGCTCATGGTTGTAGATGGTCTGATGGTTGGCTGTACTCAAGTCATGTTGACCTGAATAGTTTTTCCTACACATATTGGGAAAAAAATAATCATTGCAACAGAGCACATTAAATATCAAAGACTAAGCCCTATGATGGCTACTGCATGTTTTCTTTTTATTCTTTCAGTCCAATATTTTTTGTAGTATCAGTCACAGTAGCTTCGTGTAATTGTCTTTCCTCAGAAAATACAGATATGCAGTATAACCAGTGAAAGATATCACCCCTTGTGGTAATCTAGCCGTCCAGTCCCAGACCTGGACTTTAGGGTCCACCAGTCTGGTCCTGTCCCAAACCTGGACTTTTGCGTCCAAAGTTTGGGGGCTTACCTGAAACTCCCCCAAGCTCACTACCAGCTTGGATATTCTCGCTGCCACCAGATCAGGAATTAATCTATGGGGCCTGATCCCCCCTTTCCTCCCTCTGGTGTCCCCAACCCTCCCTTGGTGGGACACCCAGATTCCCAATCCCTTGGATGCTAAAAGCAGGGAAAATAACCCCTTCCCCCTCCTTATCAGGCTTGCCTCGCGGCTAACCTGTGTGACCCAAGAAACCAGCTTTTCTGCTTCCCTCAGGACAATGGAGATGCAAAATACCCACAGCTGGGCTCTGCCACCCCCCTTGCTCCAGGAACGAGGAAAAACTGTAACCACCAGAGAACAGAGAGAATTCTTCGTCTCTTTCCCCGTAGTCTGCTCTTTCCCTGGACCCAAATAGGAAAATAGCCCACAGCCTGGCTTTTCCCTTTGCCTCCCTAGGAAAAGAACTTTCACAAGGTTTAAAAAGAAAACTTTATAGAAAAAAAGAAAGAAAATATAAAACAATCATCTTGCATTAAGAAACTCAATACAGGCTCTTGCTTATAAGAAAATATAAAGAAACAGTCTGATTTAAAAGATAGCCCAATTAAACCAGCACAACAAATTAACATACAGGTAAATACACCCCAAAGACCATCATAGCTGAATTACTTTGCGGTTCCTGGGTACTTACAGATGTTTAGAAGAAGTATTAGGAGAGAATTAGAAGAAGACTTGTTTCCTCATAGCTAAGAAAACAACAAAGACCCCGAGTATACAAATTCCCGCCCCTGACTTTAAACAATCCAGTTCTCTGATTGGTCCTCTGGTCAGGTGTTCGGTTACCCTTTTCAGGTAAAAGAAACTTAACCCTTACCTTACCTATCCATTTATGACACCCCTTCCCTTTGTAAAACCTGAAGGAGTGGGCTCAGGTAGGGAAGAAAGCTGTGAGGATCCATTGCAGCGGGTTAAATTCCTCCCTGGCCAGAGCTGCTATAGGAACAAAGAAGCTGCTCAGTGTGTCCTCCAGCTCCAGGAACCCTGCTCACCAAGATATAATTCCACATGTTGGGCAAGGGCACTACGCGGAGCAGTGCAAATTACTCCTTTGTAAACCAGCACACAACATGGTGCAGATAGCGTTAGTCAGTTAGTGAACTGGACATATGCCCTAACTGGCAGATAATGGCAACATGGGGCTCCACAAAGGGATCTAGGCATCCCAACACCACGTGTTGCAATGCCTAACTTTTAGGCACCCAGTGACCTCTGCAGCCCCAGGTTTGGTGTCTAGGGTCTGTATACAATGCACGGAAGACTTAGGTATCTAAGAATGGGATACACAGAAGTCAGCACACTGGTGGGGAGCTACCTAAACTAGCCAGTAGTCCAGTCCTGGGGGAAGAATCTGTCTCTGCTTGAGATTCTCAGTTGTGAACCCTGTCCAGGAGTTAGGCACCTAAGTTCTTGGGGTTTTTTTTGGCAAGAAATGCCATGGAGGCAGCAGTGTCCTACCTTATACCCTGTAGCCTGGTGGTTAGGGTATTGAGACTGGGGTTCAATTCCCTCCCAAGAACCTAAGAATAGCCCTACTGGGTCAGACCAATGGTCCATCTAGCCCAGTATCCTGTCTTACGGCAGCGGCCAACGCCAGATGCTTCAGAGGCAGTGAACAGAACAGGGTAATCATTGAGTGATCATCCCCTTTCATTTACTCCCAGCTTCTGGCAGTCAGAGGCTGGGGACAGTCAGAGCATAGGAAGCCTGACGATCTTAGCTAACAGCTTTTCATGGACCTAACTTCCATGAACTTATCTAATTCTTTTTTGAACCCAGTTATAGTATTGGCCTTCACAACATCCTCTGGCAATGAGTTCCACATGTTGGCTGTGCATTACGTGCAGAAGTACTTCCTTTTGCTTGTTTTAAACCTGCTGCCTATTAATTTCATTAGTTGACTCCTGGGTCTTGTGTTATGTAAAGGAGTAAATAACACTTCCTTATTCACTTTCTCCACACCAGTCATGATTTTATAGACCTCTATCATATCCCACCTTAGTCATCTCTTTTCCAAACTGAACAGTCCCAGTCTTTGTAATCTCTTCTCATACAGAAGCTGTTCTATACCCTTAATCATTTTTGTTGCCCTTCTCTGTACCGTTTCCAATTCTAAAATATCTTTTTGGAGATGGGGTAACCAGAACTGCACACAGTATTCAAGGTGTGGGCGTACCATGGTTTTATATAGTAGCATTATGATATTTACTGTCTTATTATCTATCCCTCTCCTAATGGTTCCTAACATTCTGTTTGTTTCTTTGGCTGCCACTGCCTGATGTAGAGAAGTGATTTGAATTTGAGGAGAGTGCCCTCATCACTGGACTATGGGATGTTCTCTTATTGGTCTTTCTCAATCTTTCCTATTGAAGTTGTTCCACTCAGTAAACTCACAGTGGGCTAGTCTAGTAGTTAGGGCACTCACTTAAGAGGTTAGAGACCCAAGTTCAAATTCCTTCTCTACACCAAGCAGAAGGGGGAATTGAACCCAGGTTTCCCCCAGGCTGAGTATCTCCTAACCACTGGGCTAAAGGTCATAAGGGAAGCCACCCCTTCCGCCCCTCCACTCTGGCCATTGGGTGTGGAATTAGATGTGCTCTGAGAATATCTCCCACCTTGAACCCTGCTGGCAAGAGGCAGGACAATGCCTAGTTTGAAAATCCCATTGGGTTTAGGGTGAGATATGTGTCTATCTCACAAGGCTGCATACATGTTCACGGACAGTAACTCAGGCACCTAGGGTGCCTCCAGGGTTAGCTGGCAGCTGAGCAGGGCTTTTGAGGATCTTAGTCATGTCTAAAAGGACTTAAGTGCCTAAGACCAACTTTTATGGATCTGGGCCATAGTGTACAGAGCAGCAGAAGAGCCAATGCAATGCTCAACAACATGAGAAAGCGAGACAGCCCACTTTTGTAAGGCATGCAAGTATTAGAAGTTTCCTATTCCCTCTTCTTCCTCTAACGCATCCATGCAGCAGAAGGTGGGTTCTAGCTTAGAGTGTGAGGGAGACATTCATTCTCATGTAACATTTAAAGATTTAACATATGTACAACACCAGATTTTTCTAATGCTTACATCCAGTGAGATATAATTAACAGTACTAGACAGACACTATGTAAATATGTTCTTATTTTACTTACATAATTTTGCCTTCTAGCCAACTGGGGCCTTGTTTGAACAATACCATACTGCTGATACGTGTGCAGTTTTATCTGGAGTGATTGATTCCTATTTTGTGTTATCTGTAGGATTCAGAAAAGCAGAGTCAAACTCCTAGTATGCGCACCAGTGTACCAATACATAGAACACGTAGGGTTTTGAGATATGAGGCTATGTCTACACTGCACACCTTTCAATGGCATGTCTATGCCACTGCAGCTGCACCATTGCAAGGTGTGTTATGTAGCCACTCTTTATCATCAGGAGAGAGCTCTCCCAGCAACAAAATAAACCCACCTCCAATGAGGGGTGGTAGCTTCATTTCCAGGAGCATGTCTCCCCCCAACAAAGCGCTGTCGACTCCAGCGCTTTTCGTCCTTAAAACTTTTGTCGTTCAGGGGTGTTTTTTCACACTGCTGAGCAACAGAAGTTTTTACAATGAAAGTGCCAGTGTAGCCAAAGCCTAAGACTAAACAGTCTGGGTTACACTGGTAGCATTTCAAAAAAATACATCTTGCTTTATTTGGCACAATGGTTCTGGACTCTCACTGACTGTTTGGCCAGCAGGCCCTCTGGTTAGAAGGCAGTCCTGTATTAAAGAATGTGGGTAATGCAGTCCTGCTCAGGCCAGCCATGCAACCATTAGAACCAATGTCTACCAAAGGATACATGGAAACATAAAACATTCCAGAAAACCTGCATTTTGTCTTCCACCAGGGCCACTGTGCTGAAATAAGAGAGTATCTGTCCTTGGGTGATTATAATTCTCTTGTAGTCTTGCTACCTGCTGGAAGGAGAACAGCAACACAGGTAGCATGAACATACTCAGCAAATCCTTCTTTAAATTTATATCTTTAGTGGGCCAATCTCTACTTTCAATTTCTCTAAATTTATAGTGGGGTAACTCCATCAATTTCAATTGAATTATTTCAGGTTTAAATTTTAAGTGAGAGCAAACTTTGACCCAGTAACTTTTAGAATACCAAATCTTGAACTAGTTACATAAAATACACACTTGGCTGGGTTACATTTAAAATACATGTACACTTAGGGGAGCTTTTTCTATTTTAAGAGATTGGTACTTTAAAAAAAAGAGCAGCCAACTCCTTATTCAACTCTTAAAAGTGATAGCAACTTCTATTACTCTTTCAATTGAAGGGAAATTTCAATTATGTTTGCTGTGAAAGTGTGATTAATTAATCTGAGACTGATTTAAAACAAATATCAAGCCATTATTGGAAGTCAGAAAACCCACAATGTTAATGAACATTAATAATTATGTTTCAGCCACAAGCAAGTCAAGAAATTAGAACTGATACTTCTTCATACAGCAAATTTGATATGGCTATATTCAATTAAAAATGCTGAACTTAAACTGGAAGATCAGAACCTCTGAATTATGGGGAAATTGCTATCTGGATCACAACTTTGTGGCTCAGGCCCATCTCTAGCACATGTAGCTGAATCACATTCAGTGGTTTTATGGTGCTTTTTGTCAGTCATCTCCCACTTACCCTGGGGCAATCCACCTCCAACAGAAGAGCCAAAGCAGTAACATTATGGAATGAAAAGGCCAATTTTTTGCTTATGTGGCTATTTCTTTGTGACCAAAACAACTGTCCAGAAGTGACCATTTCTCTCCTTTCTACAGTGCAAGAGTAACCTCTGCATTTAGTAACTCATTAGGAATCAAGTGAATAATCTAAAGTGAAGATTAATAAAATGAAGATATCATTTATAAGCTGTCATGGGATAAAAGAGAAGGTCCTTTCATGGATTGAGAACTGGTTAAAAGACAGGGAACAAAGGATAGGAATTAATGGTAAATTCTCAGAATGGAGAGAGGGTAACTAGTGGTGTTCCTCAAGGGTCAGTCCTGGAGAAAGGGGTAACAGTGAGGTGGCAAAGTTTGCAGATGATACTAAACTGCTCAAGACAGTTAAGACCAAAATCAGACTGTGAAGAACTTCAAAAAGATCTCACAAAACTAAGTGATTGGGCAACAAAATGGCAAATGAAATTTAATGTGGATAAATGTAAAGTAATGCACATTGTAAAAAAATAACCCCAACTATACATACTATATGATGGAGGCTAATTTAGCTACAACGAGTCAGGAAAAAGATCTTGAGTCTGCGTGGACAAGTTCTCTGAAGATTCCACGCAGTGGGCAGAGGCGTCAAAAGGCAAAAGATGTTAGGAATCATGTAAAGGAATAGAAGAAGACTTGGTAGAATATATTATTGCCCTTATATTAAATCCATATATGCTCCACATCTTGAATGCTTGTGTACTGATCGTTTGGTCGCCTCATCTCAAAAAAAGATAATTACTGGCACTAGAAAAGTTTCAGAAAAGGAAACTAAAAATGTGATTAGTTTTGTGAGAGGGTCCTATGAGAAAGATTAAGAGGCTTAGGACTCTTCAGCTGGAAGAAGAGAGACTAAAGGGGGATATCATAGAGGTATATAAAATCTGAGTGATTGGAGAAAGTGGACATAGGAAAATGTATTTAGCTTATTCCCATAAGTACAGAACGAGGGTCGCAAATAAAAAATAGGCTAGCAGGTTTTAAACAAATAAAGAAGTTCTTCTTCATCCGCACACAGTCAACTTGTGGAACGCCTTACCTGAGAGGTTGTGAGGCTAGCTATAACAGCTGTTTAAAGAAATGGATAAATTCATGGTGGTTAAGTCCATAAATGGCTATTAGCCAGGATGGGTAAGGAATGGTGTCCCTAGCCTCTGTTTGTCAGGGGATGGAGATGGATGGCAGGAGAGTGATCACATGATCATTGCCTGTTAGGTTCACTCCCTCTGGGGCACCTGGCATTGGCCACTGTCGGTGGACAGATATTGTGCTAGATGGACCTTTGATCTGACCCGGTATGGCTGTTCTTATGTTCTTATGAGGGTGAACCTCAAAAAGTTGACTCAGTATAGAGAACATTCAAGAGTATGGCTGGTTAAACAAACTACTTGAGTCTGCAAAGCTGGGCTG
Source organism: Chelonoidis abingdonii (assembly GCF_003597395.2). NCBI lineage: Eukaryota > Metazoa > Chordata > Testudines > Testudinidae > Chelonoidis > Chelonoidis abingdonii. The sequence goes on along the minus strand of NC_133770.1, from coordinate 182,773,670 downwards.
GAAGTCACATAAGCACAGGTCTTTGTGTGAGATAACTAGCACTTTCCATTTCTGGACAGGTAGCCAATATTGTGAAGATAACCGTCTCAGTACATTTGTCATATCTCTGGATGTGGTTGCAGCAGGAACTATGAAGTGAAGCAGTAACAAACCCATCCCCCCAAAATCTTTGTGGTTTAAAACAGTTGGCTTTCATTTGGGGGAAATCATCAGGTAGGTTCTTGCTTTGGATAATGGTATAAACATATATACTTCAAATATACCTTAATTATGGAAGTTCATTCTGTTGTGTGTGCACCACCAAAAGCAAAAGAAAGACAAACAAATAATAATAAAAAAAGAAAATCCCTGAGAGCTGGTCAAAATTTTCAGACAAAACATTTTCCCCCCTGTCAGCAAACTCCATTTTGTCAAAAAAGTCAAAACTTTCTGCAGGAATGTCAATGTCAATTCAATTTTGTTTCAAAAATAAAATCAATGAAGCATTTCAATAATCACAAAATATTTATTTTCAGCATTTTCAGAACACCATTTAGATTTTTCATTTTTAAACTCGCTTATGTTTTGAAATGTATTTTGTTTTACATTAAACAGTTTTTAACCTTAAAATCAAAATAAAAACAAAATATTTCTGTTGACTTAAAACCTCTCCAGCAGTGACACTTTCTTGCTTTTGAATACAGGAGATGATCGCAGGCAAGGAGTAACGAATGGTAGCAAAATTATTTTCTTTCTCAATTATTATTTTCTCTTTACGCCTGACACGTTTGTTTCTGCTGGCTTGTGACATTTCCCCTCTGTCGTTTGTGGAAACCTCCTTGCTGTAGTAAAAACTGCAGCACAGATAAGACTGCGCAGTGCCTGTCTTTTGTCGCTCAGATCTCAGCAGCTACAATATTCTTTCCTTCCCGCTAGACTTGCATAGACCTGCTGTGCTGCGCGTTTGTAGTCACCTGCCACTTAAAGGCACCCACGCCCAACCATACACCTGTAGCTGCTTTCCAGTCACTATAGACATTAGCCCCCTGCCGCCACAGGAGAATTCCCGAGGCTAAAGAGCGTACATGAGACAGCCTGTTATTTACAGCCAAAGGTCACCAGCTTGCAGGCTTGACACAACTACGCAGCTGACCACGTTTAAGGGGATGCTCTCGTGCACGCTGCTGCGGCGAGGAGCTGTCCTAAGCAGCCACAATAGCCAGCCACCCTCTTCTGCTTCTTCTGCTTGTGCACCTGCCTGGCCAGCTACCGCTTGCGAGAGGGGTGGGAAAGAACGTTCCCCGGATCCGCCTCTCCTCTGAAGTCAGCATCTCCCTGCTGCAGGGGGAGGGGGAGAGAGCATGCAGAGGCCAGGGCTCTGCTTAAGCTGGAGGGCGGGGGAAGACAAGGCAGAGACGGAGCTGAGTGAGAGCGCGGAGCGAGCGGCGGGCGGAAGGGAGCTGGATACCCTGGACAGCGCATTGCTTCTCTCGCCCGCCACAGCGCCCGCCTGGCCACCGCACCCCTCTCGTCCGCACCATGGTGAGTGAAGGGGCCAGCCCCGCGGTGCCTGGCGAGCCGATGGAGCCCAAAAAGCGGCTGGGAAGGAGGGAGCCGGGCAGCCTCAGCAGCTCGCGGCCGCCGCCGCGCCGCGCTTGCTGCCTCCCATTGTGCGGGCAGGGAAGGGCTGGGGGCGCACCCCCGGCTGCAGCGGGACCCGCTCAGTCCGCGCAGGCAGCGGCTGCACCTCCTCCGTCTCCCCCGGCGCATCCACACCTGGCCCGGCCACTCCGGCCCGTGCCCGCAGCCAGTGGCCACACGGACCCCTCCCCCCCGCTGCGCGCTTCTCTCCCCGCACGCCCACCTGGCAAGTGGCCGGGAGCGCGGGGAACAAAAGGAAATGGCTGGTGTGTGTCTGCAGAGGGGGCACGTGGGGGAAGCGGGCTACACCCCCCACCCAAGCTGGCAATGTGCAATTCACACGACCCACGACATGGATCCTCTCCAGCCTGGGCAATGCGCCCCCAGCCCCTGCCTGGCTCCCCCTCACGGCACAAGTCAGGGGGCCCAGGACTTCTCCTGGGGCCCCTGCACTAAGCAGCCCGGCGTTAGTCCCCTGCAATTGAAGCTTCCCCTGTGGAGAGGCGGTTAAACTCTTTGGCCTTGATCCACCGCGCCACTGGCACAAGGCGACCCTAAAGCCGGCTTAGCCCTGCCGGATTCCCCCAGAGGAGAGGATAGCGCGGGTGGGGCAGAGCTCCTGTGCCATCCCCAGCCCCTTCCTGGGGCGAGTTCAGGGAGGATGGCCAGGGGAAGGGCTGCGTGGCTGGGCTATCCCTACTGTCCAGCAACCCTATAGCTGGGTTCTGAGGGAGAGTAAAGGACATTTTAAATACCCTTTCTTCTCCCTTCCACCTCCAACCCCCTTCAAAGTAAGATCTTGGGTCGGATCAGATCAACTCCAAATTGAGGAAGTTTAGATCTGAATTTGGGATCTGAGTTCATCTTAAAATGGAATCAATTAATTGTGCAAGTTAAGTTCCTGGAGCACTCAATGTCTTCATTTATGTGTAGCTTGCTCTAGCCACCCCACTATCCACAGCACTTGAAGGGTTTGAGAATTTAGGTTTCCTGATCTTCATTAGTGGATAGGGCATTAGTGGGATGAGATTCAGAAGACCTGGGTTTAATTCATGGCTCTGCAACTGGCCTATTAGGTGACCATGGAGCAGTCAAGTCCCTCCACATGCTTTGGTTTCCTCAGTGATTAAATGAGGATAATTGACCTCTTTTTAAAACTTCCTTGAGATCTAAAACTGAAGAGTGCTGTAGAAAACTTGGCATTAGTACTGTGGTTATTTATATAGTGTGACTCTCTCCAATTAAGTGTCACAGAGCATTTTAGTTTGTATTTAAACTAGTTTGGATTGAACCTAGAATGCCAATTTGCTTTTGTGGTTTACCTGAAAATGAAAGGCCAGTAAATGTGCTTCATGAATATCTCAGGGTGTGATTTCAGAAGGAGAAACAAAATGAGAAGGAAGACTCAGACCATGTCTACACCACAAAATTGTGTTGACCTATCTTACATCCACAGCCACAGCAGTTATTAAATTGTTTGTGTCAGCAGTGAGTGTCCTAACCAGGACAATTGCTTGTATCAATTGTATTGTCAGTATGGGGCATATTGGGATGGGTCCTGAAAGCCAGTAACAGTCAGTGTAAGCAATGCAGTGTCCACACTGTCATTGTGTCGACCTCATTGCATTGACCTTGACTCTGTGCCACTCAGGGAGGTGGTATTAGTAGATGAGCATAGTGAGGCACTTATATGAGCAGGAGCCAAATTTAAGTGAAGACACTTTTCCCACTAGGTTGAGACAAGACAGCTTACATCAATCTAACCATGTAATGTAGACCAGGCCTTAGTCACAATGCCAGTATGTGGTGGTAAGTTTGCATTTAGTTAAAGCCTCAGACCTGCCCCAATAGAGAGTCATTAGTTAACTTAGGGGAGGGAGTCTTCTACCTCAAGGACATTTGGTTAACTTTCACCTGTGACGCCTATAAGGCCTAGATTGACAGAAAGGAAAGCTCAGCTTCCCAAAAGTAATCTAACGAAGTTCCTGAATAGTATTAAAGTGAAAGTATTTTGGACCTGCACTGCTTTGACTGAGAGTCTGTCAAGTGTGTATTAGTGTTAGAGATTCCATTGTTTGAATATTGCAATGATTTTACTGCCACGGTTCTTTATGAAAAAAAAGTGACTGGTTTTATACATAAAGGAAGGTTAATATAATGCATAACTTCAATTCCAGTTATATGGATTTCACGGGGTTCACTCTAAAGAAACACAGCAATATAAAAACCTATTAATCTAATTTTACAAAGTTCTTAAACCTAAAACCTCAGTCTCTGCTAATTCCATCTTGAAATTGAGTCCTTAATTCTTCATCTTCTTTATTTCCAAGTATTCAGACTAATGTGCACACATTACTGATTATTCATGAAGGTATGTTAATACACATTTCTGCATTAATCATGCATAAATACAGTTTTTAGGGGAACAATTTTTTCATGAATATAAACAATAATTTTAACACTCACTTTTGGGATGCAAGAGTGTGAGAACTATAAAGTGAAGCAATTCTTGCACCCATTGCTTCACTTTGTAGTTCTCACACTCTTGCATCCCAAGAGGATATTCTTATAAAAATTTCTACTTTGCATGCATATAGTATATTCTTCAGAGGAATACAAAGCACTTTAATAACAGTAATGAATTCAGCCCCACAGTAGCCCTGTGAGTTAGGGCACCTATGACCCATTTTACAGATTAGAAGAATGTGCTACAGGGAAGTTCAGTAATTTGTCAAAGGTCTCATCACAAATTTGTGGCATGGTTCAGAACAGAATCCAGTCATGTGCTTTATCAACAAGACTATTTTTCCTCTTCAATGGTATGCATATTATCTGATAAAAAGTCATGTCACATGCATAAAAATAGTTTGAAAGCAGGTGTTTCAGCCATATGTGAGGTCCGGAAAGACAGTCACCACTTTTGAAGGTGTATAGGCCATTGAAATGAGCAAGTTAAAGAAGAACTTGGTTCTCCCTTTGAAAGGTTCATATATCCAAATGTTGTGTCTTTAAAAATGGTGTCCAAGTGATCCTTTGTGAGTCTTGTTTAAGTTGACCACTTAAGGGCCTGACTGTACCTGACTCAGTCCTAGGAAGGTAGGAGGGAAACACACGCTACACTTACAGAATGGGTGATAGAGACGGTGCTCATAAGGTATACTGGTTGGGAGCTGCAGGAGGAATTCCAATTGCAGTACTTATAATAGTGAAGAGCATGGCTTAAAAGCCAGAGTCTTGCCACAAATTATTAACCTGTTTCCAACAAAGCTTTTTAAAGGGTATTAGGTCTGATCCTGCTCCCATTGAAGTCAATGGGAATTTTGTCTTTGCCTTTAACAAAAGTAGCATCAGATCCAACATCTGCTATATTTTTAGACACAGATGCATATGCAGCATTCAAAAAGTGGGCCTGATTCACCATACCATTACTCCAGTTTTGCTGCAGTAACTGTTGAAATCAGCTCCAGTGGAGTAGCATTGTGCCCACAAGACATATATTTGCACATGAAAATGATTATGTACATGGGTTGGATATATTTTGCAGTGTCGCCTATGTATAATGAATATGAAATGGAACAGTTTCATTTTCCTTGTATTACCCAGATATATTCTTTGGATAAGCTCTTTAGTAAAAGCCAATCTACAATCAAGGATTGTCACGAGATCATTGCATTTCTTCTGCATTGTAGGGATATGGGTAATAATTTCTCAAGGAGGAGGAATAATTTGTCCTCCATACTTGTAGAGTATATAGACATTAGAATCAATAACATAAGTTCCTGTAGTTGTGCAGAACAAAATTAAGCCAGTTCCAAATCTCAGTAATGCATTACTTAGAATACAGTGATGATGATTGCAAGTGAGCCTTGTGTCCGAAAGAATACTGTGCAATATGTAGTGGTGAAAGTATGAAGATAATGATGTACAATACAATTGAAGGCCAGGTGTGCGGAACTGGTGAATCAGGTCACAGAACTCCCACTGAGATTTTCTTGATGATCAAAATTAAACACTGCTGTCTGAATCTGTCAAAGTGCTTCATTTATTTTTCTCATTTGAGAGCTGATTTCAGATCAGTCACATTGGTTTAGAGTAACTCCAGTTACATCAGAGCAGTTACTTTGGATTTCCATTAATATAATTGATATCACAGACTGATCCTGAAATTCTTTTCTGGTTCACACAGTGGTTAAATTAACCTTTGAGTGAAAATGAATGGGTCTTTGGATGTCTGTCATCAGTATACAGAAAGCCAAGCTCTGAGTCCCATGTGGGTTTGGTATGTTCCTGTAAGCAAATGTTATCTATTCTTCTGCATCTGTATTGATCTGTAAGGAGGTGTTCCATTTTCATTTCTTGTCACAGAGCTACTTGCATTGCAAAAGGACTCGGCCTAATGATAATGACAGGGGGAAAAAAACTCAAAGTAGTATAAAAATTCATCCTTGGGTTTGTATCAAGATGTGGGCACATGCAAAATGTAATAAAAATAATTTACTGTGATTTGCTTTTTTATCAAGAGTGAGAAAAAATTATCTTTAATGAGAGCACGGTCGAGGCAGAAATCTTGCCCGAATAAAAATTCCCACTGGACCAAATTTATTTCTGAAGTAAAAGATTAATCCCTGGTGTAATTTCAGACTCAGCAACTTCAATGGAATTTTTGCCAGAGAAAAGACGTATGTCATTTGCCATTGACTTCAATGGGGAAAAAAAAACAACTAAGACTTTCCTGAGAAGGTCGCTATGTTAGCTAAAATATAACTAGGACTGTTGATCCGTATTTTGGTGGTGATGCTGTTGTCATAAGGTATATTTTCCAAATCTGAACCTTAGCGTCCAAAATTTGGGTACCTGCATGAAACCTCTAAGCTTAATTACCAGCTTAGATCTGATAGCCTGCCACCACCCAAAAATATAGTGTTTTGGGGCACTCTGACCTCCCCAACCTTCCCTGGGGACCCCAAGAACCCAAATCCCTTGGATTCTTAAAACAAGGAGAAATAAACCATTCCCCCTTCCCCCCCTCCCCAGACTTTCCCTGAGAGAGACAGTATTCCTGGCACAGAGAGAAATTAGCCTCTCTCTCCCCCTTCCCTCCTCCCCCACCAGTCCTGGTGTTTACACCCACTCTCCTGGGATAAAACAAGGGAAACAAGGAAAGATCAATCAGGTTCTCTAAAAGAAATCTTTTAATAAAAGAAAGGAAAAAGTAAAGAATTATCTCTGTAACTTCAAGATGTAAATATTACAGGGTCCTATAGTTTACAGACAAAGGAAGAAACCCTTCCTCCAGTACCAATACAAATCAAAATATTCCCAGCAACTACACATATAAAAGTTAACCAGCCAGATCCACATGTGCAAATAGAGTAAAACAAACAATTAAAAAGCCTAAATCGCCTGTTCTACTTACTATTTGAACAGAACCTTAGAGAGCCTGTAGTAATGTCTGGTCCCTCTCATACCCCCGAGGAAAGACACACACACAGAACAAAGGACCCACACCCAAAACTTCCCTCCACACAGGGTTGAAAGTATCTTGTCTCCTGATTGGTCCTCTGGTCAGGTGTTTAGTTCCCTGTTTGTTAACCCTTTACAGTTGAAAGAGACATTAACCCTTAGCTATCTGTTATGACAGCTGTCTTGCAGACTTCCGATGAGTCAGGGATATAGTGCCAATGCTGTAATAGTGAACAGGTGCCTTAAAACAAGTGTAGTAACTCAAATGATAATGACTCAAAGCTAAATGTGCTGCCATAGCTAATCAAAAATCAATGGAGAATATGGATTATTGCCCAGAGAGTAGTGAGCACTAAAACACTGTTCTTCTATCTTTTTACACTGGTGTAATCAGTTGTATAGGCCAGCAATTTTATTAGGTGTCCTGCATAGGAAGAAACTTGCAGCCATGGACCACATGTCTGCTCTCACTTGAGTCTAGTGTCCTTGACCTCACCGTTGTTGGGTCAATGTGATAGAGCAGAATTTGGCCCACACTATAGAAAAATGCCTATTTTTTTCCTTTTATTTTGTTGAAGAAGCAAATCTAAATATAGGAGGTCAGCCTAGATGATTATGATGGTCCCTTCTGTCCTTGAAGTCTATGAGTCTTTGAGCTTTTGCTACATTTTGCCTACACTGAACTCTTGGTATGAAGCAAAGGATATACTGGGCCGGATCCTCCTCCAGTATAACTTAGTATAACCCTAATGACTTTAGTGGATATATGCCATTTACATCAGTTGAGAATCTGGCCCACAGTCTTGAATTCTGAAGTTGTAATGCTTAGTTGATTTGTCCCTTTCATTTGCTTTGGGTCAACTTTGACATTCACAGAGCAATAGGTGTTTGATTGGGTGGTGTTTTGTAGCACCTTGTGTACACAGAACATGAGTAACACCGTTAAGTCTGAGCATGGGGATGGTTCGCCAGTGCAGAGCTCTACTGGATATGGCCATGGCTGTACCCATCAGGTTGGCAAGATCTGACTCTACAGGAACCAGCAGTCATCACCTGGGCTTTTAAAAGAGGCCTAAGAGAATTAGGTGCTCAATTCTGATTGGAATTCAATGACAATTAGGTGCTTAATTCCGTTATGCATCATTGAAAATCCCAGCCATCAGGTTTGGGAGTATATGTCAATGGGCAATATGCAAAGCTATTACGTAAGAAAGGCTGCACTGAACATGAGCAGCCTTCTCTCTGCAGGCATCAGGCAAATATAATAAGAACCCAAAAATCTTGTCTCATAATCCATTAATGTTTGTAAATTGCTTTGAGACACTCTAGTAAAGAGTGCAGCAGAAGAGTAGAGTAGCATGTATTTTATAATGCAATGCCTTGGCCATTTTACCACAATGTGCTGTAAACTGCATTACCATGCACTCTCTGCACATCCCATCTTCATGCACTAGCATTCCTAGGCATTTATACAATGTACCATCAAATGGGACAAAGGGATGGGTTTCTGTTTGGCAGAAACCCACTATTCACACAGGACCCACGTCAAACAAAGATGTCTCTCAGACTATTTCTGATTTACTGAGGCAGTCAGCCCCACCAGTCCTTCCATTCATAGAATCACAGAATATTAGGGTTGGAAGAGACCTCAGGAGGTCATCTAGTCCAATCCCCTGCTGAAAGCAGGACTAACCCCAGATAAATCATGCCAATCAGGCCAGGCCTTAACCTCTAAGGATGGAGATTCCACCACTTCCCCAGGTGCTTCACACTAGTTTTTCCTAATAGCCAACCTAGACCTCTTGCATTGTAACTTGAGACTATTGCTCCTTATTCTGTCATCTGCTACCGCTGGGAACAGCCTAGCTCCACCCTCTTTGGAACTCAAAGTCCAAGACACTGTATCAAGTCTACACAAATTGTTACATAAATGCAGTGTATCTTTTACACACTTACACTCAGAAACCACAATGGCATAGGAATATTAATGGATGAGCATATGTTTGGGTATGAAAATTCCTTTCTGAAGTTTAAAAACCATCATATTTTAGACTTTACATAGATTTCACAAAGAAGAAGGAAGAGACGACAGCAAAATCAGTGCTGAACACATTAAAGAGATTATTTATACTACCTATCTGCATTATGCATAGAAGCCAGAATTTGGTCCAGTGCTTCTCCGCTGTATTCATAGAATATGCTTTCTCTGGTGGCCAAAAATCTCACTGGTAGTTTTAAAGACATTTTTATATCCACTAACTTCTAGAGTGGCACCTTGACACAAACCCTCAAGGCCATAGGCCCAATTCTCCAGTGCCTTTATAGCTTGTATAGTTATTTACACAAGTAGAAGTGCTTGTAAAGAGGCTACCACTCTGATCAGCTACCTCACATTGTACAGCTATAAATGGCTACACAAAGATCAAACCAGTGGCGAAGAAGGACACCATGACTTTTAAAGGAGATCTGTGGATATTTTAAAGTGAAATAACTGTAGGGTTGTATGCCAATGACTAGATAACCTGAGTGACTGAGATAGCACAAATTATTTTAAACTTTTTTTTATCTGTTTCATGCCTTCCATCAGAATAGTATTATAATGGAGAAGTGGTAGTGTGGAGCTCTGAAAGCAGCTTGAAAACCCAGATCCTCTGGGTGCTGGCAGGTTTATGTGACATCTGAAAATCCACTGGTTCATTAGCTCCAGTCACTGTATTCCCATAGAAATGCCCTATCAGCAAAAGGAGAACTGGGGCCCTAATTTGCATCAGGCTTCTAGTTTTACACCAGTGTAATCCCTCTTATGCCCATGGAGTTTCTCTTTGCACAGTGGCAGAAATCAGGAAACTCAGGCTCAAGCCATTCTAAAATGGTGTTTCTGATTCTAACGGTTAAAAGCACAGCAGCTATTGTAAGGACACGGGTTGCAGTAAATTCTGAGTTTGCTTAAATATAAAGGACCATTTTATTCCCTGGTGTAAGTTTGTTGAAGGCAATGCAGTGACATCAGGGATGAATTTGGCTTAATGTTTCTTAGAGTCGGGCCCCACTATACAGAATGTTTTATTAATCTGTGCATATAACACTGGTTTAAAAGCTAAGCTGTTGCTAGGCATTTAGAATTAGTTAATAAATCTGATACAGTTGGTGTCTAAAGTATGTGAACAGCAATAGAGTAATATTTGTTAACCGCGAGTCAGGGATTAGTTTTTAAGGGAGCGGAGGCGGGGAAGGAAAGGAAGGTAGGCACCTTGACTGGGATTTGAATTTATTGACCATTTAGAGCCAGGAAACAAAGGTGCTGGTTTCTTTTTGGTGGCCTCAGAGGAGGGCAGTAGTAAATTAGGGGATTTCCTTGGCTTCCCATCCTCAAAACAACCCCTCCCTTTATTAACTTGCAGTCAAGTGATACTTTGTCTCACATGCTTCAGACTCCAATTGTATCATATTTAACTAACACTAAATGCCTAGCAACAGCTCGGCTTTAAATCATTTTTTTTTGCATATTTCTCGTTGTTTGCATTCTCATTTGCTAAAACTGTGGACCACAGTATTTAACTCGGACCGCCTCTTGGCGAGCTTCTTATGGCTTCCTACCCTGCACTGCAACTAGGAATTTGATAATTGCCATACAGCAGTGATATATTTAAGAGTTCAATATCAAATAAAGATTACATATAATTGTTTTTCATCTACTTAGACTAAGACCACCCAACCAAAAATGGATTAAGGTTATAAAGCCCAGTTGTGTAAGTGTAGGAGCTTTACTCATACTGTTTGCCAGTATAGGGACTTGGCCCTAGGACTGCAGCAATAAACTTCTTGAAGTGTCTCCATTTCCTACTCCAGTCCATGGACCAGCCACCGCTAAAGTGGGGGAGTACAGGTCCACAAGCTGCACCCTTTTAAATGGTGAAGAAGTAGCTGTGCTGTCATTCTGCTCTTGACTTTTCACTCTCTTTTATGCCGTTGGGATTCCATTGAAGTCAATGAAGTCACACCATCATAAAGTTGGTTTAATAGTACAGAATCAGTCCAAATGTGTCAAAATATTGTGCTTTGTAATTTGGGTTCTTTCTCTCCTTCCAAGCCTCTGATTTGTATATGGTAAGATGGAAGGGCTTGAATCGAACACTCAGCTTCCACTAGGGCTCCAACCATCGCTCATACTTTTGGAGTTCAGTTGTTGTGGGCACTGGGCAGGAGTGGGAAACTTTTGCAAGTTTCTGACGAAGTGGGTATTCACCCATGAAAGCTCATGCTCCAAAACGTCTGTTAGTCTATAAGGTGCCACAAGATTCTCTGCTGCTTTTACAGATCCAGACTAACACGGCTACCCCTCTGATACTTGTAATTTAGACAAGGACTTAAAAATGTGTTTAAAAATACAGCTTTGTGAGAGATAAGGGTAAGTTGTGTTGGACTGTGTTATAAAATCTTCTAGTGAATATTGGATGACGCTGGAGCTATTTCAGTTAGAGCTGGTTGGAAACTGAAAATTTTGTTCCACAAGCAATTCCAACATTTTACATGTTTTCCCCCCCTCCCCATTGTAAATCTAAATGAAATGTCAAATTTCAAAATTGATCATGAAACGAAATTTTAGAAAAAAATTGTTTTGGGACAATGTAAACACTGTTTCATTTAAAACTTTTTATTTAATATAAAAGAATTTTAAAAAATAATCAGGGTCTTTATCTTATTTAAATGCTTCATTTCTATTTTTATTTAGACAAAATTTCATTGAAAATTACATGGTCCTGTGGAACATTTAGATTTCAGTGGATAGAATTTTTCTGATTGGGGGAAAAAAACATTGTCAAAAAAATTTTAACCAGTTCTAAAAATTCTATAAAGAAATAAGCTCTTGTGCAAGTAGTGTCTACTAGACAATGACATGTGATCTTTGTGATAATCAGACATATACTTAGCAATGTATTAATATTGGAAGCTTCTGGTAAAATGTTCTAGAGGTTGTAGAAATAACATGGAATTATAACTTACTAGCCAAGGCAAAAATTATGCTTTTTCAATCAACACATGGGACTCTTAAAAACTGGATTTTGTTTGCCTGTGGAATGAGCCCAATTGTCAGAAAATGAGAAAGTTCACATGTCCCAAATTTAAAAGATTAGTACATTTGGGATGGCAGATGCTTTATAAGCATTTTACTTATAAGATTAGTGACAAAAGTTGAAGAATTTTTAATTGCTAGGGAGGAATTTTTCCTCTTTTACAAAGGAAGACAGTTGTAAAAGTGATAATATATTACAAAGGAGCTGTTGGGGGAATGGTGTGGCAGACTAGATTTTTGGTTTTGTAAAAGTGTGTTGCTTGTCTGTAGTTATTTTTTGTGTGGTATTGTATCATTCTTAAAATAAATAATGACCAGAAACAGTTCCATTTATAGTGCATGTGCTTTCTATGAATTTTATACTTAAAGTTGAGAGTGAGGAAAATTCAGCAAAGCCAGTGGTTTCACTGGTCCTTATAAGTTGTCTTCTTGCCTGTATAAATGGCTAATTCTGTTATCAAGTAACATACAAGCCAGGAAATAGGAGACATGGGCATTGGATACTCCAATACACACAAGAGTAAGTCACATATACTAAAGGGGAAAAAAAACTAGTCTGTATTACTATTGGCAAGGAAGAAAGCTATCACATGCAGAGTAAGTAGTCTGATTAAGTTACTTTATTTTAAAGGGAAGGGTTGATTTCCTTTAACTCTGTCAATTCTTGTCTTCATTGATGGTGAGATGGTTTCAGTCCAACACTTAGAATAATAGAAGATTAGGGTTGGAAGAGACCTCAGGAGGTCATCTAGTCTAACCCCCTGCTCAAAGCAGGACCAACCCCAACTCAATCATCCCAGCCAGGGCTTTGTCAAGCTTGCCCTTTAAAACCTCTAAGGATGGAGATTCCACCACCTCCCTAGGTAACCCATTCCAGTGCTTCACCTCCCTCCTAGTGAAATAGTTTTCCCTAATACCAACCCAGCTTCTTTTCCACTTGCTGCTTTTAGTTTTTATGATACAACAGACCTGAATAAGTGTTTAGAAATAGATTTAAGTCACTACTAGGGCCATAGTCTACCCTGATCAGGTAAATAAGGACATGCTATTTCCTTTTAATCACGGTCAAAAGGCAGATACTGGGATGCTCTACTACAAGAGTCATCGCAGTAGTGTCAGGTGGTTTTAACATAGATTGTTAAATCACGTGTACCATAGACACATCTCTTCATGGCTTGGCAACATGTATTATGATTATGCCTATGTGCCGCATATCTACCCTGTACTTACAAGTGACCTACAAAGGTGGCGGGAGGGAGTGAGTTTATGCCCCTTTCTACTTTTCTATGATAGAAGAAGGCCAGAATGTTTTTTCTTTCTCTGTAGTTTGGTTTTTACTTTAAAAATTCAGGTCTCATCTATCCTATTTTTCCTGGAAAATTTTATGGACAGCTGGTCAGTTTGATATTCAGACTAGACAACAGGGAGATCTCCCACAAAGCCACAGGATTTGGAGCTCTCCCTCACTGAAAACCTCTACAAGGAATGGGAAGTTAAGTGCAGATCTCATCGATCTGTGGATATGAGTTTGTCATAAACAGATAGCTAAGAGTTAATGTTTCTTTCACCTGTAAAGGGTTAACAAAGAGAACCAAACACCTGACAAGAGGACCAATCAGGAAACTGGATTTTTGAAAGCTTAAGGGAGGGAATTTGGGTTTTTTTTTCTTGGTCTTGGGTTTTTATCTGTTCTGTGCTCTCTCAGCTATGAGAGGATCT
>NC_133770.1:182647716-182758076 GCF_003597395.2 Chelonoidis abingdonii | reverse complement strand
AGAGTGCCTGGATCGGCTGGCATGGACCACTACTCGGCTACCGATGCGTGCGACAAGTGCGGCCCGCTCGTGGGGAAGGTCCAGGCCCTGTTCCCCCACACAAACGACAGGTCGCGCTTCTTGGATTGGCAGTCTCCGAACTCCTCATCGCAGCCCCCCTGATCGGATCCTCCTCACCAAGGATATGCCCGCGTCTGCAGGACCTCCTCGCGTGCTCATTCCGGACTCAATGCCTTTGTCAGAACCCGTCGCTATACAGTCCGGTTCCACCACGCGGATTCATCTTACAGACCGACGCCTCCGAGGTAGTAGTGCCTTGGTTCTTGAGGTAGGGGCGAAGAGCACCCCGTTGTTTACTGAGTCGTCTTGAGGGACGACCTATGCTGTGGTAAGAGCCCTGAAGTGGAGCCTGTGCCCCCCGGGCGGGCCTTCGTCCTGGTCACCGACCACTCCGCGCTGCTGTGGTTGGCCAGATGCGAAACAACCAATATTGCGGCTTACCCGCTGGTACTTGCGTTCAGAATGCTTCGCTTACGTCCGCACCCGGCCCGGTAAGGAGCATCTTATATGACTCATGTCCCGCCTTGCGGGAGCTGGAGTGTCCCGCCCTCGGGGGCCCGGGTCCGCTTTGGGGGGGCGGGTAGCAAGGGGGTCCCTTCCCCCACGCTTCGCTGAGACAAGGCATTAGGGCTACGGGACCCTGCAGCCCGGGCTCTGGCTGCCTATCCCCTCCCTGGAAGTCAGGGGCGACCGGAGTGCAAGGCCTCTGTCAGGGGCGGGACAGGAAGTATAACCCGGGTCCAACCCTCTGTGTGGCGCCAGAGAGGGACATGCGTGCCCGGTCCTGGCTGGCCTGGCTTACCCGCGCTCGTACCCAGTCCCCTCCCCTGGGCCAGCTTCCGTCCGGACCCGCGCCCTGGAGGGACTGGACCGGTCGCCTGGACCCGGTTACCCCGAGGATGGACCGGCCGCCTTTGAACCCCGGTCCCCGAGGACCTGGACCGGACCGCTGTACCCGAGGACTGGCCGGACCGCCTGACCCCGTACCCCTCCTGAGACGGACTGGCCAACTGCCGAGCCAGCTGTTAGACCGTGGTCTGGATCTTGGACGCGCCGGCATGCAGGGATACCAGGGGGGGAGGTGGAGGCAGCCCGGGTTGACTACGTAGGCCGCAGAAGGCCCAGCCGATTGGTCAGTGCTCTGGCCGGATCCCCCCTCGGTGTGTTCGGTGGGACCTGCCCCTCACCTGCAGTGTGTTCCCGATCCCCTCTCTTAGCGGCGCCGCCGTACTAGGGCCCCGGGCTCGGCACCGCAGTGGAGTGGAGGGCCCTGCGTTCCCTTTTTAGGGTGGCTGTCCTTTTTGCTGAACTTGTCGCCTTCCTTGTCCCTGACTGGTATGCTCTGCCCTTGTCCCGAAGGGCAGTCTGGTACTGTTTGCCTGTCCCGATAGGGCCAGAGCTCCTAGACTGATAGCTTGCCCTGTCCCGAAGTTCTCTCTCCTAGATGGTATTGCTCTGCCCTGCTTCACGGGCCAGGGCCCCACTGTTGTTCGTTGCCCGTCTTACCTAGGCTTACCTTCATTCGCATCAGCCCCTTGCTGACCCGGGATGAGCGCGGAAGGCCGTTACACCGTGTACAGAGTGGGAGTTCTGCCCAGATGTGGGCCGAGCCTTGACCCCTTGGTAAGGGCGCGGGGACGCTTCCCTAGCGACTATGGACCTGCGGAGTTCCTCACGGCCCTGTGGGCCCGAACGACAGAGGCGCCAGCTGCAGGCAGACACACTCTCTTCGCCTTACTGCGCAGCAACGTGCTGGAACAACTGGAGCTCAGCAGAAACAGCTGGTTGAGGACCTGACAACCGTACCAGGGTTCAGCGATCCTTACGCTTCACTGGCGGTACGCGCCCCGGAGCCCCGTTCCCCCCATCAGGGGGGCTGGATGCGTTCCCGGCGGACTGCCCCCACCTGTCAGGCTGACCAAATGGGGCCCAAGTCTCTCCCCGAGCGTTCCTGGGTACTCGGCGGGTGGCCAGGTTGCTGGGTGGCCCGTGGCACCTGCTCGCCCCGTACCTGACGGGTACGGCACAGACTGCTTCGAGGGCTCTCGCTGACGATGCCAGATTACCCCTCCTCTCTCCCCTCCCTCTGGTAAATAAGCGGCGATTCTCGACGCGCTAATCGTCCTCCGGAGACCTTCCGCCAGCGCTTCCGGGCGCTGCTTATAGCGCGGGTGCCCGGCCCCGGCTGATAGCCCCGAGCTGCGGGGACTTGTGGCAGCGTGTATGGCTCCAACTCGACCGACGAGTCCGGAGGAACTCTGAGGCAGATTATCCTGGAGCAGTTTCTCATATCTCCCATCCGAGGGAGCCTGGGTTCTCGGCACCGCCCCTGACAGTGGCGGCGCCGTCACCCTCATGGGAGGATTCTTGGCGCTTGGGACCCCGGTCGGGCCACCGCTGTGGACCCACCCACGAGGTCCGATCGGGCCCCTCGGACAGGAGGGGAACCGGCGCGATGGGCTAGATCCACCCCGCGTGGACAGGGAGTCCCCCCGAGACGCCTGAGGGCCCGACCCCTCGAAGCCTTGTCCGCCGCAGCCCGTGCGGAACGTCCGTCCCGGAATCGCTCGCGAGTCCGCGACAATAGTCGATTATCCGGCCGGGCAGCCCGATTCCCTGCTTCTCCTGCGGCCACGAGGACACCTCGACGAGACTGCCGGCCATCGATGTGCGGACTTCGGGCGGTTGTGCCTGGGAAATTCAGGCCCGACCACCGGCAGCGCCAATACGGTACGGTCTCGTCGTCGTCACCAACTGCCGAGTTGCGCCCTGGTTGATTCCGGTGCGGCAGAGTTGGTCCCGCCAAAGCCTCGGACGGATGAGGCCCGCGGCTCGGCGTCCCTGCAGTCATACATGGAGATGTACGGCCTTGCCCGCCTAGGGTCTCCCTGTCAGTGCCGGGTACACGCACTCTGGTGGTCGGCCTGGGCCCCGACTTCGCCTACCCCGGTGTTGATCTTGGACGAGACTGGCGATGTGGATGTTTCTGCGGTCCGCAGAAGGACCCGGGATTTCCGCTTGGAAGGCATCCGCGCCGGGCAGGATAACGCCGAAGACCCTGGCGGGGCCGAGTCGGCCACCAGGCGAGGGCGGGTGCCCATCCTGGGGTACGAAGGCCGGCGGCGGCTACAGTTTCTGCCCGCGACAACGGCGACCCCCTTGGAATCGATGTACGACCAGCCTGGCCGCAGTCGAACGGGACCCGATTGATCCAGGTCGGAGCGGCCCCACTTTGAGTTGCGGCACGTCGGTTCTACTGCGTGGACCGCGATTCCCGCACGGGAGGATCGAACACATGGTAGTACCATCATGTCCGGAGGGCAGTTATGCGCGTTGGCTCACGATGTCCTGCGGCTGCCGGGACACTTTGGGCCAGGGAAGCCCCTTGGCCGAATTTCTGTTCTCGGCTTCTTCTGGCCCGGGTGCACCCGGAGTGCGGAGCACTGTTTGCTCCTGTCCAGAGTGTTCGCGGGCGGCACCGCCTCGACGGCCGCCCTTGGTCCCGTTGCTCTCTTTTTATAGAACCGTTCGAACGGGTGGCCATGGACTTGGTGGCCCCTTCCCGGAACGCCAAGCTGGATTCCGCTACATCCGTTATGGATATGCGACCGCTTCCCGAGGCCTAGCCGCTCCCGGGCATTACAGCCCGGCCATCGCTGCGATATTATTTAAGTCTTTGCCCGTGTACGGACTACCCGAGAGTTTACTCACGGACCAGAGAACTAACTTCACCTCCCGGTCTGGCTACGCCAGGTCTGGCACGTTGCTCGGATTCAAGCAGTCCGAACCTCGGTTTTACCACCCAGCGGAACCGATGGCCTGTGTGGAGCGGTTTAACCGGACGCTTGAAGGGATGATGCGCAATTCAGCCCGAGACCTTGCGCTGGACCGTTTGATTCCCCCCTGCTTTTGGCATCCGCGAGGTCCCCAGGCCTCCACCAAGTTTTTTCACCCTTTGGCTTGTTATAATGGCGTCGCCGAGGGCTCTTGGACCTCGTGCGAGAAACCTGGGAAGCAGACGCCGTCCCCCCACAGCGGGCCTTCTGCGTATGTTTCGACTGCAAGACCGGCTCACCCAATTAGGGCCTCACCGCGGAATCTGAAAACGGCCCAGGGGCCCAGCCCAGGCGATTACACCAGCGTGCGCAGAGGCCCGTGAGTTCCAACCCGGGAGACTGAGTGTTGTTGCTTCTGCCTCGTTCAGAATCTTACAGTGCTGGCTCGCTGCAAGGACCCTACGAGGTGCTTCGGGAGTCGGCCCGTCACTACGAGGGTCACCAGCCGACCGCCGGAAAAGACCCAGGTACCTGTCATCTCCTAAATCCTGGCAGAGCCAGGGGCTTCTTGATCGACCATCCCCGCCCACCTTGAACTGGGACCCCGGCGGGCCGGCCCGACGTTTCCCACGCACCACAGCTTGGGGAACCCTAGCGAGGGCGAGGAAGCAGCAAGCTGTCTACTTGACGTTCGAAGACTTCCACCCAGCCAGCTGCCGACCCTCGAAACCATACCTCCGACAGCACAGGGTGTGTGTGATCCGGACAGGCCCCTACCCACCGGATGCGACAGTATAGAAGAAGGGTGGCAAGCGATGTTATGAGCCGGCATCATGAACATCACGCCGAGAGGCGCTGCCCCGTGGTCTTGGTCCCCAGTTGCGGTTACCCAGCACTTTTTGCTTGCTTCGGGGTCCATCCGTGTAAGTTGACGCGTACCCGAGCCACGATGGTGGACGAGTTGCTGGGACGGCCTGGGGTGCGCTTCTCCTACCTCGATCTCCACGGGCTATGGCAATCTTTCGCTCGACCCTTGTTTTTGTTGCTGCCCCTCCGCCTTTCTATCACTTCCCGAGATGCCCTTCGGCCTCCATGGGCTGTGCCGGCACGTTCTCAGGACTGTTGGACCACTCCTTCTCCCACACCGGAATTCCGCCGCCGTACATGTTCTGGAGACGTTGTCTCTACAGAGCCTGGGCGCCCCCTGGGGTTGGCCCGCGGTCCTGCGGACCATACGGGGATGCGGACTGACGCCAGATCCGAAGAAGTGCCGGATCGGCTGGCATGAGACCACTTACCTCGGCTACACGATCGGCGGCGGACGTGCTCCGCTCGTGGGGAAGGTTCCAGGCCCTGGCGCTGCCCGGCCCCCACCACAAAACGACGGTACGCGCTTCCTTGGTGGCAGGTATTATCGGCGGTTCTTTCCCGAACTTTGCCTCCTCGCGTCCCGCTTGACGCCCTCACTCAAGGGATAGCCCGGCGATCGCGGTGGACCCCGGCGTGTGATCTGCCTTCCGGCCCTCAAAGAATCCTTTGTCAGAACCCGTCCCTTACAGTCGGACTTCACCACGGTTCATCCTATTGTTCCGACGCCTCCGATGGGTAGTGCCTAGGCGCAATCCTGTCTTCAGGAGGTATGGGGCGAGCGCACCCCTGTTGGTTTACCTAGTCGGAGCTTTTCCACGGGAACGACACTTGCGTGGTTGAGAAGAAGCCACTGGCCATGAGTGGGCCTTGATGGTCCCTCCGTTTTCTCCTGGGCGGACCCTCTCTCCCGACACTCGCGCTTGCTGGTTGGCCCAGTGCAACACAATTGCGGCTACCGTGGTACTTGGCGTTACAGCATATGTCTTCGACAGTCCGCCACCGGGCGGTAGGCCCTCTTAACGTGCTTCATGTCCCGCCTTGCGGAGCTGAGGTTCCCCCTCGGGGCGGGCATCAGCTTTGGGTTGTGCGAGGTCCTCCCGCTGACTGCTTAGGCGACCTGAGTTTAGGCCGGTTGCTTCCCCTCCCCTAGGAATTCAGGGGCGGGACTGAAGTGCAGGCCCCCTCGCCTGTCCCCGCCCCAGGATCGGGGGCGGACAGGAAGTTATAAACCTCCCCAATCCCTCAGTAGGGGAGCCGCAGAGAGGCGACATGCGTGCCCGGCTTCCTGCTGGGCCTGGCTTCCCGCGCTCGGGTCCCAGAGGGTCTGGCCTGACCTCCCCTGGGCCAGCGCTCAGAACAGCAGGTCGCGCCTCGGTCACGCCCAGCCCTGGGAGGGACTGGACCGGACCGCCTGGACCGCGGTACCCCCGAGCTGGGACCGGACCGCATGACCCGGTACCCCGAGGACTGGACCGGACGCCTGCACCCGGTACCGAGGGATGACCGGACCGCCCAACTGACCGAGCAGCTGACGAACCGATTTGGTCTGGATCCTTGGACGCGCCGCATTTAGGGGCGGGTACCAGGTGAGGGGAGGTTGGAAGCAGCCGGGGGCGGCTGACTACCGTCAGCCGCGAATGCCCCGAGCCGTGGTCGTGTGCGCGGCCGGTCCCCACTGACCTCCGGTCGGTGTGTCTTCGGTGGGAACCTGCCCCTCACCCGGTCAGTGTTTCGGGCCAGGAATCCCACTGACCGCCTTAGGGCGACCGCCGCTCTAGGCCCCGGGCTGCGATACGCGTGGTCGTGGGAGGGCCTGCGTTCCCCCTGCACCCCTTCTAGGGTGGCAGCTCCCCCCGGTCCTTTTTGCTGAACTTGATCGCCTCCAATTTAGTCCCTAGACTGATACTGCTCTGCCTGTCCCGAAGGGCCAGAGCCCCTAGACTGCTTGCTTGCCCTGTTCCCGAAGGGCCACGGCCCTAGACTGTTCGTTGAGCGTGTGGGCCAGAGCCCCTGACTGATTACTGCTCTGCCTGCCCGGAAGGGCCAGAGCCCCTAGACTGCAGCCTACTGGCTCGCCCTGTCCCGAAGGGGGCCAGAGGCCCCAGACTGCGTATTGCTCTTGCCCTGCTTCACAGCGGCCAGGGCCCCCAATCCTGTTGTTTCGTTGCCCGTCTTACCTAAAGGGTTGGGACATACAGTTCATTCGCTCGCCCCTGCGACCCGGGGCTGAGCGCGGCGAAGGCCGTTACAGCCCCCCTTCCCCTTTAGGCTGCCTACAAATGCATCTTTCTCAGCTACCTAATAAATGCAGATTTGGTCTGACACTTTGGCACCCCTGCGACACTGATGGTGACTTCTCAACTTCCTTCAATCGGGATTGACTAATCACACACTGCCATATGTCTCCCTGTTTCCGGAAACCGAGCACCCGAGCAGGCAATCACTATGGCCTACTCTTTCTGCAGTCGGACGATGATGCAGCATTCATGCTGCACCTCAGCCATGGCTTCGGTTTCATCGGAAACCGAGGTTTCCTCCCTTCCTATCATCTTTGTTAGTTGTCCACTAACAAGGTCCTGCTGTTATGGCGATGGATTTATCCTTTTCATGTCTTTTATGTTTTTTTTTATCCTATTTTTTTGTTGGTAAATTTTCCTTTTACACTTGATGTTCGTTTGTTGTTTTCGGGAGCGGCTGGTGTCTTTCTTTCTTTTTTTATTAAAAGTTTTGCTTTTAAGACCTTGTTGATTTCTTTTTCTAGTTGACCACCAGGAAATTGGTGGGAGAAGGAAAGACGGGGGGGGGGGGGGGACGGGAAAAGCTGTGCTCTCTGTTTAACTCTCCTAGTGTCCCAGGGCGGGAGAAGCTACGGGGGAAGAGAGATAGAATCTTTTCTGTTTCCTTGTCTTTGGGTTTGTCTCTTGTGGAAGAGAGGAGACATACTTCTTGGGTATTGTGATGTAAAAGAGTTGCATCATCACTCTCAAGTTAGCCCAGAAGAGGAATTCTGGGGGAGAGAGGTGGGGGAATGGTTTATTTCCCTTTGTGGTAAGACCCAGAGCCTCTGAGTCTTGGGGTCCCCCAGGGAAAGTTTTGGGGAGACCAGAGTGAGCCAAGACACTGGAAATTCTTGGCTGGTGGCAGCCAGATCAGATCTAAGCTGGTAAAAGCTTAGAGGGTTCATGCTAGCTTCTCAGTTTATGAACGCTAAGGTTCAAATCTGAGTAGGAAGCTATGATAGAGTTATGGCTGGCAAGTTGTCCCAGGGCCCAAAGGCACTCATATCCACAGATCCATCTGGAGGTGGCCTCATCAGATGGAGGACAATGAGGAGTATTTAACTTTGAGGACTTGTGCTTTGACTAGACATGAGATATACTAAGGGAATTTGTTCAAGCTGGGTAGGAGAAGATACTTCCAACTCCTATCTGATAATGGTGGGGTGGGGGGTAGGAAGAAGCAAGGAGAAGGGGGCTTGGCAGGAGAGTGCAAAATTCTCAATTACAGGATAAAGAAGCCACATGAAGCAGTGGATTAAAAAATATTCAGAATGGAAAGATGCACAGGAAAGTTGGGCAGGAGAAAGGAAGGGAATGGACTGGCCAATGTTAGAGAAGAAGAGCTGGGGGATAGAAGGCACCATGTTTCAGAACACAAACCATGCACAAGAATAGAAAGTCTCTGGCCAGGCCTAAGAGATCTCTGACCCCTGGATTGGAATACTGTGATGTGGTGAGGAAACTGAGGCAGGAGAAATGCTTGTAGGGTTTACTTTTTGTATAACTCGGTGTATTTTGAATGTGATTAAATGAAGAGCAATAATTTGTTATATGCTGCACCTACCATGTGGTCCCTTCAAGATGTAAAGCAGCAGGCTCACACATGGGTGGGATTCTGGGAAAGGGTGTGTTTTAGCTACAGGAGAGTCTGAGTAGTCAGCCTGATTGCAGGTGCTTGTAGCTTTCAGGATGGGTGCTGGATAGAAGATCTGAACCCCAAGAGTGTGCCTAGGGACCCCAAGAGGGAAGGTGGCTAGAATCTGTTCAGACTCCGCAGGGCAGGGAAGGGGCTTAACACCTGGGAACTCAACTTTTGAATCCCATCCCAGCAATCTGATGAGCAGAGATAGTGTAACATTCTGGGGTGCAGTCCAGAGCAGTGAGGGGTTGTCACCACCTGCCCTGTAACCTCACATGCCTCAAAATGTTCTGCTGCTGTGGATCTCTTGACTAGATGCTTCCAGCCAGCAGACAAACATGAAGTATCCTGAGTTTCTGTGTGCTGTGCAGCTGAGTTGCTGCTTTGACCTAAGCAGCCTGCCTGCAACACAACAGCCTCCCTCTAGTCTTTATCATCAGTCACCATAGGCTGGAGTGACCTTAGCACACTTCCAGTTCTGAATTTTCCCCAAACCATGTATTCTGCTGTTTCTAGCCCTCTCCTGGAACATTTGAGAGCTATTAAAGTTGTTTGTTCCTTTAAAGTTACAGTACCTAGCAGCTTGCTTCATTAAGTAGAGTTAACAATCACTTTAAATCAAAAAGCACTGGTAGGGTGACCAGATCACAACACTAAAATATTGGGACACATTGGGGTGCTGTAAGCCCCGCTCACAGTCCACCGCCACTCCTCCGAGACTCTGCCCCCACTCTGCCCCACGTCCCGCCCCCTCCCCGTCTTCACCCCCCATGCCCTTCCCATCCCCCCGCTCCCCTACTGGCTTGCTGCATCCCTCCTCAGTCCCCCACCCACCGCTTGCCTATTCACCCCCCCACCTGCCACTCACCCCTACGATGCTGACTTCCCCTCTGCCAGGTGGCTGCTCGCCCACCCCTGCTTCTTCCTACCCAAGCATCTGTCCTCGCTCCACCCCCATTCCATCCCCTGCCCCCAAGTCCCTGCCCTTGCCCTGCTTCTTGTCCGTCTCCTCCCCTGAGCACGCCACATCCCTGCTCTTCCCCCCTCCCTCCTGGAAAGTGCTAAGCACCGTCTAACAGCTGTTAGGTGGCAGGAAGCACTGGGAGGGGGGAAGGAGCAGAGATGTGGTGCGCTGAGGGGAGGGGGGGGAGAAGGAGGCGAGGAGGGGGGAGCTTGGCTGCAATTTTCCCCCATGGGTGCTCCAACGTTATTTGCTTTCTATTTATAGCTTACATGACATCCTTTTAATACAGCTATGACATCACCGAGCTGGGGTACACGGGACTGGTCAGGCCAGCTAAAACTCACTACCAGATAGCAGTGAGCCATTAACCCTCTCACACTTGGATGCTGTTAGGATTATAGGGGGCTTGACCAGATCTGGGAAGCGCAGCTCCTGGAGTCATGTGATTACATGAGACTCAGTTTTCAATTTTTAAAAAGTGTGTTTCCTAGCCCTCATGGTTGTGGGAGGAAAGCTGAAAACTGTTGCTCCTAAAGTCTCAAAAATCAGAGGGCAAATACAGAAAACCCAGAAGTATTGGCTTAAAACTCATGATGTGAGATTTTAAACTAATCTCATGAGTTTGGAACCTGATTTAAGATTTTTGAATGCTTGGGTTGGGCAATACTGCATTCTCAGCATGGGCCAAGGACTGAACCAGGGGCATTACGTCAGATAAATTTGGGAGAGGGGCAAAGCTGCATGAGCATATAGAACATTACATGTGATTATGTTATATCCTGCAAAGCCTAGGGAGAGGGGAGGCAAAAGTGGAGCATATAGACTTAAGAAATGTTGGGTGGGGGGAAAGCAAACTAAGTTCTTGGTGGTGGGAGGACAACTGCCCCCCTTGCCCAACAGCAAATGATTTTGCTGCCTGGAACCTGAATTACTATCTACCCTTACATGTGTTCCACCAGACAACAACAGGCATGTCGATACTGCAAACTTCCCTACTCTACGTCATCTCTGTCTCTGCTACACCTGCTTTTAGACAGAATTTTGGTCAGCACAGGTCTCAACTTTTCCTTTTTCACTCAAAATTCACTGTGGACTAGATTCTGCCATCTTTTTCAGGTTGAGTAATCTGGTCCTTGATGAACAAATATAGAGATGAGAAAATTAAAAAAAGCCGTTTCTCTTGTTACATGGTAAAGTTTTAAACCTTGTTTGTAGTAAAAGTTATGTTAATAATAAAGTAAGTTCAGTTTGATTAGAATGTGGCTACATCCAAAACCTGCTGTGGGCTGTAGTTTGTGCCTGATTGAAAAGGATACATGAATTCTTGCATGGAAATATACATGTATCCAATGTAGTCAGATCTGCAGATCAGTTAACATTTAGATTTCTAACCATATCTGCCCTTGCAAATTATTGTTCTGGCAATTTTGTGTATGCAAAAAATAGTTGCTGAGTTCAGGTTTGTTCAGAAATTTTTCCCTTAGCAGAAGTTATTGACCTTTAGAAAATATCAATTAGAAGTTTCATTGTAAGGATCACATATCCATGGTATTTCTGCAACAGAGATTTTTAAGGTGGCTTGTTTGAAAAGGCTATTAAAATACAGGATCATCAAATCTCTCCTGCAGTGCAGCAAAAAAATGGGCCTTAGATATCACCCCTTGCTTAAATGGAGACCTGCTGTACTCTGAGCAGGAACAAGAATCCAGGGCTGTGGTTCACAATGCCCTTTCTTTTCGTCTAAGGGAATGTAATTCATCAATGACAAATGATCTTGTTACATATTTTGGAACAGATCTTCTAATGTGGTCAGCACGTGTCATTCCCATTTGAGTCTCCCAGTTGATGACAGAGGTCAGGATCATCTCAATCTGTGCTTGTGGGACAAGTGACCGTCCCAAGAAAAAGTCAGGATGATGCCCATGATCTTGGGATATGTGGCTACCCTCTTACCCTTGAACAGCACAGACATCTGCAGAAGTCATAGGGAAACAGCTATAAATAAAAATGACAAAATAAAACATTGAAATCATCTCTGCCCTTGTAGGCATGGACTGAATCACGGTTAATTATAGTTCTTAATGGACTGGCTTCCAAATAACTTTTTGAGCCTTTATCTTTGTTTATACCTTTATGCTTGCTAAAGTCTGAGAGGAGGAAATTGTTGGGACTTGCAGGAGAGGTATTGGCCACATCTTTTCCTCTCTGGCTCCATAACTATGGAATGACCTCTCTTGATTGGAGAAGAACCATGCAAAAAGATCTCTTAAAGCAAGTTTAAAATCTTAAAATTCAGACTGGTTGTTTCTTTTTAAAGTTGTTCTTTAAAAAATACTTAACCTGTTTTTGTTTTATCATGAAGCATTTAGGCTTCTGTCTTTGACCAAATTCAAATCCCATGTAGGCAGATGTGTCTCCCATAAAATCAATGTGGCTGAACCCATCATATTTCAGTTGAGGTGCATTAGCATACACCAGGTCTAAACTGGACTCTAAATGCCACCAGCTAGAATGGGGAGGGGGAAGGGAAGAGAGGATTTCAAAAACACTTCAGACTTAATTGCTTTTGGATATGTTCACTTGGATTTTCATAAACAGTCATGTGAAGAGGATTATTGTTTGCCAAATGCTGGCGAATGGCTGTTCTCTGCATATATTCACATATGAACCAGGATGTGATGGATTTGAAGCTGCTCTGTAACTTATGAATATTGTACATTGACCTGGTTATTGAGGTGTTTTCTGTATTGCTATATTGATTTCATAGAACAGGAAACTGTCTTGAAAAAAAGTAGTATGGAGAAGAATAGCTCAAGAAAAGCCTCCTCTTTGCAAACACTTAAGGGTTGTTAATGGACAATGCCAGGATTACTAACTGAAGAATTTTTTTGCCTCCTCTCCAGCTAGCCTACAAAACTGGTTTGAACCAGGGCAGGAAAAGGCCCATGAACACGGGAGAGATTTAGCAGGCTTAAAAAGACACTGTCTCAAGAGAGTAGGTAGTCGTTTAGGGAAGTCAGGCTGATAGACACCCAATGGGTGCTAGTCTGTCTGCCTAAGTTACCATCAGGGGATGATGAGCCTTTAGGTAAGATAGATGTGTGAAGACTGCTGTTTTAAAAGCCATGTTCCTCTAAATGCTTCGTTCCTACTATTAAAACAAAGAATTCTTTGGTTTTAAGAAGGAAGATCTCTGTATACACCACTGGTTGTGGGCTCCCAAAGAAAAGAACTTTAAGGTCATGAATTCAGTGGGACCTGCTGGGTAGGCATAATTGGTTCCAAAGGGTACTGTAACCCAGGGTCTGGTCTAAGAGTGGGAGAATTGTGGAATTCCAACCCAGGAGAGGTAAAGGCATGAGACCTGAGGGAGGTGGGCACTTGGAGCCCAGAAAGGAGACAGAGGTGGGAGTAGCCTTGTAACCATGACAAAGGATATTTGCTACTGATCCTGAGAGTGCTCCCTTCTTCTTCATAGTGCTTATCATCCAACTAAAAATCAGAAAAAATTAATGTAACCAATCACATAGCACTACTAACAAATACTAAATAGTCAAACTAGTTGGTGTATAGTCTAGGATATTCATAAAGTGTGTAAGTAAAGGATGTTTGTTCAGAACTTCTTTATATAAACTTGAGGGGGGAGTTTATGGATAACTAAAGTTAAATTAGTAAAACTGTTAGAATATGTTGAAGTTGGATGAGCTACTTACGAAAAATATATTCCCTTCATTTCAAGTTTAATCATATTAAAATTGCCATCAAGCATAAAGAGGATCATGAGTATTTTGTTGCAGAAATGAAGCACTTACACAAAACATCTGAACAACATTAAATGCATAATTTAATAAAATAGCATTTTGCAACAACAAATACTGTTTTATTGATGCAAGAGTCACATGACCTTCTATTTAGCTTTGTACCTAGCAAGACAAGTTACTTGTATATTCCATCCATCCATCCATCCATCCAAAGAACATGCAGATCACTCAAAAGCAAAACTGCTCTAGAAGGCATTATTTGCAACTGGTTTTCCAATGAAAGAAATGCCAAAGCCTTGACACACTAATCCCTTTTGAGGTCTATGCCAGCCATTCACTCTCTGCCAGTTTGAAAGCACATTACACTTTGGAATGATTCTATCCATGCTGGCAGCAGAACTGTAGGGAACAAGGTTGCTTTACTTCAAGTTGGCTGTGAAAATATATATCTGAGGTAGGAAAAGGAAGAAGCAGAACTTGAAAGACATATGTTGTGAAGTGTCCCTTGAGGATTCAAACTAATCCTGCAGAAACAATAACCTCTGCATCTTAGACTGTCTGGCCCCTATTTTTTAAATACATTTAGGAGAAAAGATGTGAGTTTAATCAGCTTTTCTCAAGCTGCTTGTACAATGAGGTTTTTGGTTCACATTTAGTTGTGTATGTTTTAAAGGAAACCTGAGAAGGAAAGGGGGAGAGGAAGAAGATGGTGGAGGGGAGGACACGAGTTTACTTTTTTTGCTTCCTTATTGCATAGTGATAGGTTGAAAACTGTTTTCAAAAGAAGCTGTTGTTCTTCCTTGAACCTTCCAAAATATCAAGAATGTCCAGTGAACTGCTAAGAATAGCTCTCTCAACATATATTCAATATAATCAATATATTCAAAATGTAATTTCAATGATATGAGCCACTCTGCTGGCACAAGATAAGACATCATACAAATTCATTTCCCCCTCTTCACTGATTCCTGAAGCCAGTGTCCAAGAGTTTAATCAACTCCCAAAAATACTGGAATCTTTCAAAACTGAGTTATGCAGGGAATACCTAAAACAAACCAACTGTATCATAGAAGCACCCTGGGGGCTTTAAAACACCAACACTTTTTGCATGTTCAAGTCTACCCGTGTTTAAAGCTCTGAGACTATATTTGTCATTAAACTAATACAAAGGACAGTTGAAAGTTCATATTTTTTAGCCATTAGCTGTAGGAAATGTGGGTAATAAGGATGCCATCCCAGAGATGCACAAATATTTGATCAATGGGGACATAAGATAACACTATCTGCCTGAGGGTATGGGGCAGGGGAAATGTTACCCACTTGTCAGTGAATATCACACACACACACACACACACTCTCTCTCTCTCTCTCTCTCTGACCAATGCTGGAGGTAATGTGGAAATGTAGCAAGCTTTAGTCATTTCTGGTGGGACTGTCTAGAGGTCAAGGATTATTATGGCAGAATTACAGATCATTTCAGGTCAAAACTGAGAAGTCTTCCTGAGGACCCACTAGTGAATCTTGTAGGTCTCACTTAGAAATGAGTCTTTCAATAAACACCACACACTCGAAAGCACTCCCTTCTGTTAGTTCTTGATAAAAGGGAGTTTGGGACATAGCGGTAATGAAGAAACTAATGCATCAGAGAAAAGCATAACAAGGGAGACCAAAAGCTAACTTCTTTAGGTAGGCTGGCTTCCTTTATATGAATTTTCAGATAAGGTACATCTGTAAAAACCAAAACCTTTAAATATTGTAACTATTTAACAAGATGTTAGTTTTAAAAACTTCAGTGAAGACAAGCATAAACAGCAGCAAGAAATACAGAATAGCTTCATGGCAGTCTCATCTTGGCTTATGCTATCTATCCACCAAGATCACCTGTAGGTCTATGGGGATGATCTCTTCTCCCTTCAAACGAGGGATCTGGAAGCTTTGTCACCAGTTCATGTTGCAATTCCCATGTGAGTCCAGCTGCTTCATTGTTTTACCTGTCACATGTGCATCCTACCATACTGCTGCCTTTTTTGTATGATTTTATTTTGCTACCATGACTCAGATCATGTGACACAACGTATGTAGCACACTAAATTTAAATACAAACAGCAATAGATGACAGCTGCACCTTCCCTCCCCACCAACAACCTCTGAATCCCTAACTCCTGGCCCCACTCTCCTTTAGTAGGGAGTGTGTACCTGTGACAGGTTCTGTTAGCGATAGTGGATGCACACTGACACAGAGACTTTCCTGAGACCATTAACTCATTTCACATGTCATAGACCACTAAATGACTATCAGACTGGGTTGTTCTGATCTAGTGACTTAGAAGGGAAATTGAAAGGTTTTGTATATAGTAGGAGATCAACGGTGAAACCTCAGATGTTCAGCTCTATACCTGAGAGTCCAGGGAGGTCCCAGACACCCCAAATTTCCAGCTCATTTTAGATTTAATCTGTTTCTATAATGAGCAAGACAGGACTTCAGAAAGTTCAGGAAAGACTCTATACATCTAGGCAAGATTTAGATACACCTCTACCCCGATATAACGCTGTCCTCAGGAGCCAAAAAATCTTACCGCCTTATAGGTGAAACCGCGTTATATCGAACTTGCTTTGATTCGCTGGAGTGTGCAGCCCGGCCACCCCAGAGCGCTGCTTTACCATGTTATATCTGAATTCATGTTATATCGGGTCGTGTTATATCGGCGTAGAGGTTTATTGGCAGGAAGTGATTTAGTGAAAAGCAGCAAAGAGAAATAATCCTATCCCTTTAAGGGACAAATAAATATAAACAGACTTCCTCAATTAAAAACCCAAAAAGCAAAGTTACAAAGTGTTGCTTGCTTTGGCTGTGGTCCCAAGGTGACACCGTACAGTGTGACTCACCTTACCAGAATTTCTGAAAGGAAAAAGTGGTAGGAAAGCTGCTTCTCTTCTCAGCTGTACTTTCTTCCTCTACAATGTTCTGCTCTTACTTTCCATCACCACACTCAGTCCTCAGCCTCCTCTACCACTCATCTCCTATATTTGGGGGTGGGAGGGAGAAAGGAGGATTAATTCTTCACAGTTGGCCCTACTCTGCAAATCTCTGCCCTCAGGGCAGACACTTATAGTCTTTCCTGTAGCCAAAAGGAGAGAGGGTTAACCCTTTGCTGGCCAACTTTTGGGGAAGGTCTAAAATGGGTTGGCAACCTCTAGCACTCTGGCGGACCGGGACAGTTTGTTTACCTGCCACGTTGGCAGATTCGGCCGATTGCGGCTCCCACTGGCTGCAGTTCACCATCCCAGGCCAATGAGGGTGGCGGAAAGCCACGGCCAGCACATCACTCAGCCTGCGCCGCTTCCTGCAGCCCCCATTGGCCTAGGACTGCAAACCGCGGCCAGTGGGAGCCGTGATCGGCCGAACCTGCCAAAGCAGTAGGTAAATAAACTGGCCCAGCCTGCCAAGGTGCTTTCCCTGGCAAGCCACGTGCCAGAGATTGCCCACCCCGGTCTAAAACATCCTGTCTTAATCTCATTACCAGTCCACTGAGTCACCTGGTGCCTGTTTAACTAATATCTTAATTATAACAATTTAACCAGCAGAGCTGTGCCCCTTTTCCAGATTTACTTCATTCTGAGTTTTGAAAAAATCTGTAAATACTAAGGCCCAGGTACTCTAAGATGTTTAGTTGCTGAGGGATCTGGGGCAAGAGACCCAGTCCTGCCACTGGTTCCAGACAGATGGACCCTCACTGATGTCAGTGGTTCTCTGCACTGGTATATGATCAAGTTACAATAATGCAATAAAAGTTTATAATCTTAGATCCCCTGGGTTCTCATTTGTATCTTCCCCTTTTCCCAAAATTTATCCTACAATCTAGTTAGTTTTAATAAAATCTTTCTCTTAAAAACTGTTTCACCATTAAATATGTCAAGATCTGTCTGGAAATATGTCTGTTTAGCTAACATTGAGAGGGACATTGCCAAGTGTGATTCTGATAATTCCCGGTAATTATTTTTACAAGCTAAGCATACCTCAATGAACAGTGTTTTACAGTGAACTATAATATTACCTCCTCTAGGCAAATGCAGACATTTATGGATTATTTGTAAGGAAACAATCAAATTATAATTGTTTAATGATTACAGCTGAGATCTGGACACCCTTATTGTGGTCCAAAAAGCCACAATACCACAATTGAGGAAAGCGGTCATGCTGGTTAAAAAACTGGCCTGATTTAGAGGGTAAATGAAGGCATCTATAAAAATTAAATATAAATCAGAACCTAGGAACTGTAAAAAATTGATAATGGAAACACGGGGACACAAAGAACTATCTATGCCCAGCAGAGTTGAGGATATTAAGAAGGAGTTTTTTATGTAAATTAGGATTTGTTTTATTTTGTTCCTAACAATGGTATTGGTCCATTGCTATGGAAATGGTAGAATTATCAATAAAGATAAGATGCAGAAAAGGCAGAAGTGTTCAATAAATATTTCTGTTCTGTATTTGGGGGAAAAACAGATGATGATAATTGTGATGAGTTGGACCCACCTGTCCGGCATGCCACCTGATGTGCTGGGATCTCACTGAGCCCACCTGTTCTACCAGCCTGGGTTTCCTCACCCTGTTTATGCTATGCCAGGCCCTCAGGCCTTCTCTAGCACACACACACAGGTAAGGCCATACCCAGCTGTAGACACAGACTGAAGTCAGCTCTGTATGAGAGGATTCAGCTTGGAGGTTCACCCAGTACTCATGTACACACCCCGTTTGGGGAGTAAACCCCAAATAATATTGTTTACGCTGTATAGAGAGATCTGCACAACACAAGCTCATAAAAATTGCCCCCTCCACCCAAAGTGGAGAGAGAGTTGCACAGTTTTTGCCCCTCATCCCATCCCCCCAGATATGAATTGCACAAACTGGGTTTTGAAATGAACAAGAAAAAAGTTTTACAAAAGGTAAATTTTAAGTTATTATAAGGGATTGCAAACAGAACAAAGCAGATTACTGAGCAAATAAAACAAAACATGCAAACTAAGCTTAATACACTCAAAGAACAAGTTGCAAAATGTAATTTCTCACACTCAGTGTTGTTTTAGGCAAGTTGCAGAGTTTCTGTAGCTTAGAGTTCCAGTTTTTTCTCTTTATAGACTAGTCCTCTGTCTCAGCCTGGACTCAACCCTACCTTTCCCTCCAGGTGTTTTACCAGTCTACCTTCTTGGGCAGTCAGAGGGAGAGAGCCTGAATGACTTCCTTCCCACCCTTAAATAGAATTTACATAAGGCAGGAGGCCTTTGTTTCCAGTGGAAAAGTATCAGCAGTGTCCAAGGTGGTATTTTGTACCAGGTGACCTTATCACCTGATCTTGCAGTGTCAAAGCAACCATGAAACAAGGTTTATTTGCAGTGTCCACAGGAAGGAACTCCAGGGAAGATGGGAGATCCACATCTTCAAAGACTCATTGTCTAACCCTAATGGTCCATTAAGGCTGATTGCTTACTCTCTGGTGGGCATTTCCGAAGCACATATTCACATAGTTGTAATGGTTACATAGACAATATTCCTAACTTCAGATACAGAAATGATACATGCATACAAATTGGATAAACACATTAAATAAATCATAACCTTTCCAATGATACCTCACACAACCCATGTTCCATAAAGCATATCTTAGTTATGCCATATTCATATAATAACAATATTTCTATGGAGAATATGGAGGTGTAACATCACAGTAATCACATCATATGATGATGATAATGCTCTTTATATTCCACTAGTATCTTGGGATGATGTTAAACAACAGCTACTAAAGTTAGACATTTTTAAATCAGCAGGTCTAGATAACTTGCACCCAAGAGTTTTAAAAGAGCTGGATGAAGCATTCACTGGACCATTAGTGTTGATTGTCATTGAATCTTGGACATTGGGGAAGTTTCAGAAGCACGAAAAAAGCTAATGTTGTTCCAATATTTAAAAAGGGTAAATGGGACGGCCTGAGTAATCATAAGCCTGTCAGGCTGACATCAATCCCAGGGAAGGTAATGGAGTGGCTAATGCAGGACTCAATTAATAATGAATTCAAGGAGGCTAATATAATTAATGCCAATCAAGATAGGTTAATGGAAAATAGATCCTGTCAAACTAACTTGATATCTTTTTTGTTGAGATCACAAGTTAAGTTGACAACGGTAATAGCGTTGATGTAATACACTTAGACTTCTGTAAGATATTTGACTTGGTACTGTTTGACATTTTGATTAAAAATAACTAGAATGATATAAATAACATGCACACATGAAACGGATTAAAAACTGGCTTAACAGAGAAGTCTCAAAATGTAACTGTAAATGGTGAATCGTCATCAAATGGGTGAGTTTCTAGTGGGATCTGGCAGGCATCAGTTCTTGGCCATATGCTATTTAACATTTTTACTAATGGTCTGGAAGACAATATAAAATCAGGACTGATAAAATGTGCAAACACAAAAACTGAGAGAGTGGTAAATATTGAAGAAAACAGGTCACTGATACAGGGCAACTGGATCGCTTCATTAGCTGGGTGCAAGCAAACAATATGCCTTTTAAAATAGCTAAATGTAAATGTATA
The DNA here is from genome assembly GCF_003597395.2 of Chelonoidis abingdonii. NCBI lineage: Eukaryota > Metazoa > Chordata > Testudines > Testudinidae > Chelonoidis > Chelonoidis abingdonii. The sequence continues at coordinate 182,738,126 of NC_133770.1, read as the reverse complement.
CACCTAGGGACAAAGAAAGTAAGTTATACTTACAGGATGGGGGAGTCTCTCCTGGAAAATAGTGGCTCTGAAGAAGATTTGCGGGTAATGGTGGATAATCAGGTAGACATGGGCTTCCAGAGTGACACTGTAGCCAAACAGGCTAATGTGATCTTTGGATACATAAACGGGAATTTGGAGAAGGAGTAGAGAGGTTATTTTACCTCTGTATTTGCACTGGTATGACTGCTTCTGGAATTCTGTATCCAGTTCTCATCCCTGCAATTCAGCAGCCAGTGGTTTGGGAATCATGGAACTAGATGACAAAAGCTACTGTCCATGCTGATGAACTGAGCATGGGAGTCTGATCTGAATCATTGGCCAGGGGGTGGGGTGGGGTGAATCATGTATTTGCACTGGTATGACTGCTTCTGGAATTCTGTATCCAGTTCTCATCCCTGCAATTCAGAAAGGATGTTGATAAATTAGAAAGTGTTCAGAGAAGAGCCATGAGAATGATTAAAGGAAACATGCCTTATAGTGTTGCCTTAGAACAGTGGTTCCAAAACCAGTCTGCAGCTTGTTCAGGGAAAGCCCCTGGTGGGCCAGGCTGGTTTGTTTACCTGCCGCATCTGCAGGTTCGGCTGATTGCGGCTCCCACTGGCCGTGGTTCGCTGCTCCAGGCCAATGGGGACTGCAGGAAGGGCGGCCAGCACATCCCTTAGCCCGTGCCGCTTCCCCCAGCCCCCATTGGCCTGGAGCAGTGAACCGCGGCCAGTGGGAGCCACTATCGGCCGAACCTGCAGAGGTGTCAGGTAAACAAACTGTCCCAGCCCACCAGGGACTTTCCCTGAACAAGTGGTGGACTGGCTTTGAGAACCACTGCGTTAGAAAACATGTCTTACAGTGATAAGCTAAATAGAGTGAGCTCCTTGAGTCGAATAAAGAGAAGGTTAAGAAGTGACTTTATCACAGTCTATAAATATCTATATGGGGAACAAATATTTGATAATGGGCTCTTGAATCTAGCAGACAAATGTATATCATGATCCAGTGGCTGGAAGTTGAAGCTCAGAATCAAAATATGGTGTAAATAATTAACCATTGGAACAGTTTACCAAGCATCATGGTGTATTCTCCATCAATGGTAATTTTGAAATTGATTGGATGTATTTCTTAAAGATATCGTCTAGGAATTATTTTAGGGAAGATCTATGGACTGAGTTATACAGGAGGACAGACTAGATGATCACAGTGGTCCTTTCTATGAATCTATGAAAACAAATCTATTTTGGAAATTCTTTAAATTCTGGAGTTCCTGTGATTCTTTCACTTTTAAAATGCACCTAAATATTTTTGAGTAATAACCCTTTGTACAACTCAGTACCAAGTTTCTGTTGCTTCATGTAAGCCACAGCTATTTGTTCATGTTCAGGAAAGTGAACATATTGAGGTAGACTCTGCCTGGTTTACACTCTGTTTAACTTACTGACTCCAGTGGTTTTGCGCAGGATGTATGTCAAGGCAGATTTAGGCCCAATGGGTGAGATCCTCAAAGGTAGGGGCCTAAATACCTTTGAGAATCTCACCCAAGGTACTTTGGGGGAAATTAGTTGACCCAATTCTACTCTCCATTCATGGATACAAATCCCAAATATGTCAAGGGTGATTTCAAGTGGAATAAAATGGGACAGAATTTGGCTCAGTAGCTTTAAGACAGGATTAACTGAGGAACTGTTATGGAGTTTGAAAAAGTAGCCAGAAAGCAAACACACACTTGCTACTGCTGGCTGCAGTGTTGCCAGTTCTTGTGGTTTATTACAAGTCTCCTGATACTTGGTGTATTTTTAACAGGGGCGGCTCCAGGCCCCAGCACGCCAAGCGTGTGCTTGGGGCAGCAAGCTGCGGGGGGAGGCAGGCAGGCTGCCTGCAGGGGTTTGCCTGCAGAGGGTCCACTGGTCCCGCAGCTTCGGCGGCAGCCTGCCTGTCGTGCTTGGGGTGGCAAAATCCACAGAGCTGCCCCTGATTTTTAAAGCCTGAGCTCCTGGCATTATGATGTAACTAAATGAGAATTTTTGCTTTCATTTTTAAACAAGTTTCTAGCCCTTATGGTTTCAGGGAAAAGCTTGAAAATGTGATCTTGGGTGACGGTTAGAGACAAGAAACCAGAAAGTAACCCCCCTAAATGTATTATTTTTGTAAAATCTAATGAATTTGGGGGCTTGACTTGTTGTTTTCACACACTTGGGACTGTGACAGTACTGTCAGGGTGAAAGTGAGCCGGTACGAGCCGGTACTCCGTGTTGGTACTCCGCGCTTTAATGTCCCTGCCCCTTTTGCTTCCCCTGTCGGGGGCCCTGCTGGTAGGGTCCATACCAGCAGGGCCACCAACGGTGGGGGTTGGGGGGGAAACGGACAGCAAAATTAAAGCGCTGTTGCAGCAGCACTTTAAGGATAGTCCTTTGCCATGGCAGCACTTTAATATTGCTGCCCTCCTCCATTCGCAGGGCCGCTGACTGGGGGAGAGAGGGGATGCAGCAATGTTAAAGTGCTGCCGCAGCAAAGGACCCTGCAGCACTTTAACATCCCTGCCCCTTTTGCCCCTCCCCCCCGCTGACGGGCCGAGGTGGGGGGTGTGGGAAAGGGAGCAGCTGCCCTGGGGCTGGCGATTTAAAAGGGCCTGGGGCTCCAGACGCTGCTGCCCCTACTGCAGCAGCGGCGTCCAGAGCTCTGGGCCCTTTAAATCAACACGGGAGCCCCGCCCCTTCTGGGGGCCAGACCCACCCTATACCAGTAAGTATTCTCAGTTACTTTCACCCCTGAGTACTGTGGTTACTCAGGAAGTGCAAAAAGGGCCCTATCCTCTAGGACCTACCTGCACAGGACTGTTACTGGTTTCAGTGGGGTTTCTGTGCACAAAGGGTTTACAGGATCAAAGCCACACTGGTGACTTTTTAGAAAACAATGTTTTTTGGGGGGGAAAAAATGATGGTGATCAGGATGTAATGCAAGAGTATGGCACATTTGGTGTGCTTCAGGTTTTATTTATACCATTTAATAAGGAAGTGGATTTGCACAAGTATGAAAACAGTGTGAAAGTACTATCAGGCCCATTATTAGTACTTGTGAATTTAAGTCTTGTCTGTCACAGTATGCATCAGTCCATCCCTCTAGGTTTTTGTATTGTGACCATCACCATAGTAGCTAAGCACCTTGTTTAAATAAATAAGCTTTAAACCTTTCTAATGTGCACATATTAAGTGATACACATTTTTTGAAATCTTTTATAATGAGGAAAATAAATAGTGCTGAGTAAAATTTAGTCTTCAGAACACATGACCAATCATTTTCACAAGTGGGTAGATATAGCAAACAGTAGGTCATGCTGCATGCATTTTAATAAGTACAATTATTTTCATTACTTTTGGTTAAAATATATTTTTCATGAATCCTGAAGTGAATAAGTTGTAAAATAATTGAGTTTGAGACAGAAAAGTAAGGTGTTAATTGCATGTATATTTCCCAGTTTGTCAACATTTTGTTTTTGAAACAGCTCTCATCCAGTTTTAAATTCTTATTGTATGGTCCACTGGTTGTTTTCAGTCTATTAACATTGTTTTCTTTCTCCTAGTCATGTCTTTAAGGCTAATTAGCATTGTAGGAGGAGGTGTTAATTAAGCAGCTAGCAATTTGTGTGAGTGATTAAAGGCTTTTCTGGGTTATTAAAATACTCCCTTCCCCGCCCCCGCAAAAATAAGTCAAATTTATAACCCAAGTCTTAGGTAGGTACACAAGGTTAATGCATCATTCTTCGGATTTGTGGACATACGGCCAAATCAAGGTGATACTTTCACAGTGTTCCAGTGCTGGTTGTGTACATAGAAAGTGACTGCTTTATTGTGAACTCAGCTCATTAACATTTTAATGATTATGTCTCTGAGCAGTTGCTGTGTAGAGCTTTCTAAATGGCTGCTGAAATTTGTCTCCCATACAGAATAAGGAACAATGAAACATTGTTTAACTACAGTCAGCATAAATTAAAAGTGTAGCAGAAACTTGAAAGAAGCAAGTCCTGACATGGATATATGTTCCGAGGGATTGGAAATTCTAGCCTCATCGATTCAAATAGTTTTGTCCTCTCCATTGCCATTTGCTTGCAGTAGAAGAACTGTGCCCACAACAGTAGAGCAGGCTGCTTAAGGTCAGAAAAAATTATGCAGTGCTAGCTATGGAGCCAGAGTCAGGAAACATGCGATAGGAAATCTTTTATGATCCTCCCCGACTGTAACAGGAGGAGTAGTCTCGTGTACATTAATCCTAGTCTTGGGGACACAGTGTTACATTACAGACAGCTGGGACAGCAACCAAAAAACCTAGTTCTTAAACATAGAGTCCCCTTTGTCTCATTGCACTACTAGGAATTGTGGGAAAACTGAAGCTGTTCATTTTTTTTTTTTTAAGGTTCATTGTCTAACTAGCATAGGGGTTCTGTGTACAAGCTTAGCATCTACTATACCTCTTATGTCTGAAATGTGTTGCAGTGAAAGAGTGAGAAAAGATACACACTATGCTAGAACTAATGTGTCCTCTCTCTCCCCCCATCCCTCTTTTTCAAGGTTGAGAGTGAGAAATTAAACTTGGAATCATGTATGTCAATTTGCAAAAAGTACATTATATTCCGTGTGCTTTAATTATTCTATATGATGAAATTATCTCAACAGCAAGAAAGCCAAATCTCTATATATGTATAAAGGGGGTAAAAAAACACACACAAACCACTTAGAGACAATATAGCATACATAGGAAACTAAGCACAATCCTAATCTTGTTGTTACCCTTTTCTTCCATCTCACCTCCCACACTGTTTATTGCTATTATTCCTTATGTTAAGCCACAATGTAGACTGTGAGCTCCTTGGAGCAGGGACTATGTGTATTATTTACCATTAAGCACATTTTGGGTGCAACATGCATGAACAGGGAAATATTTTATACTATTATGTTCCAAATGCAATTAATCTGATTCACAACTCTTGAATAAGCAATTAATCTACACTACCTTGACAGAGTTGTTTCTATGTCATATCTCTTTGTATGCAGTTTTCTATATTCTGTGTAACGATAACTTCTAAGCACTGTTTCTTCATTTTAGCTAGTTTCATTCTAAGCTCAGCTGCTTGAAAACAGATTAAACTTTCATCAGGCAAATGTAGGTGTATATTCTGATTTTGGTGAGCATGCATAACTCCTAGTGAAGCCAACAAGAGTTGAACATACTCATTCAGAGAAGAATATAACAAATTTATCATTTCTGTAAAAACATTTCTGTGATTCTTCAATTGTAGCACAGGTGCCCTTATTTTCCATGCAAGAGCTTTCTCTTATCCAACCTTATTCTAAACAGGGCGAGTGCCAAAGGACTATTCTTTTCTCTGAGAAAGTGACCCACTAACTCAGGCGGGTGTGACTAGGCAGAATTTTCACCTACCTTTTCATTTTTGACTGTTGTTTTCCCCCATTTAATCCCAATGCAGTGATACACATAGAGACACACTCACAATATGATCACTGACACAGCTATATATAATCACTGATGTTATATTGTTATTCAAAAGTAGTGGTTACAGAGTTTGTTTTTTTTAAGTTAATCATTGCTGCCATTTTCTTGAGAACTGACATGCCACATCTAAGATGCTGCCCAGAGAAATCTTCTATAATTACAAATTAAGCTGATGTTCCACTATGAAGTAGGTAGAATAGAGTAGGATTACTTTTAAAAGGATTGCATTAATCTGCTTTGGAGGCTGTTTCATTTTGCAACACTGATAATAAGTAAGTGGATAGATTATGAAGATATGTTGCTAGGGCTGTAAATACTTATTTAACATATATACCATATTAGGCCATAATGATGATACTTTTTCTTTCGTTTTGTCAAATAATGTCTGAGATTTAAGGCAGATGAGATCCTATTTTGGCTGATGTGATTGCTATGTCTAATGTTAATAATTAATATTTTTCATTTAGTAACTTTAGCAGTAAAACAATAGGAATGGAGAGCATCAGTTATACCATATAATTACATTACACAAATTTAGAAACAATAAAAGCAAGAAGCAACAGGAAAGTAATTTTTTCCACATAAAAGAGAAAATATCATCATCTGGTCTTTGAAAAAAAAATCAGTTAGGAAGATAATACAATCAGTTAACAGCTAAGACACGTATCTACAAGGATTTAAGGTCTAATTAGATACCAAGAGCAACAGTAAATATTTCATTCATACACTACTTACATATTATTCAATGAATCAATAGCACAAGAATTCTCTAACGTACTATTTCTAGCATTTAAAAAAATCAGTCAGCTAGTCACATTATAAAACCAAGAGTTCTTCCTGCCAAATTTCAGCTGACAATGACATGGATAATAAAGTCAAAACTTAGGGTTGATATATTGAATGTGAGGAACTAACACAATCAAATGTTTATAATGGTTCATGATTGGTTGAGTGAAGTCTGCAAACACAGAGACCTTGTGTCTAGGAATTAGCTTATCTGAACATTGACAGGCAAGTCTCAGTATTCATTCACCAGATAGATAAAAATATTGCTCTGCTTCTTAGGATCTAATTTTCCTCTGCCTTGCTTCTTGTATAGTTATTTACACTTGCACAAAGTGAGTGTAAAAATAGCTACCGATGTGATTGGTTCACTTCTTAACACTCACTTTGCACACACTTTTTGCATGTATGGTTGGCTGCACAAGGTGCAAAGGAATGTAAAATTAGGCCCCTTATTATCACCTGAAGATTTGAACAAATTTTTTTATTACTCACATTGCTCCCTTCTTTAGCCGTAAATATCAAGATTTTCTTTTGCAGAATGTAGCTCAGATCCATGAGACATGAAAGGCCAGATTCTGCCCTCAGCATACCCACTACAAGACAGTAGTGATGCGTAGCTGTAGTGGAAAGTTATAATTTTGACATTTGTGATTTAATTAGTGGTTCACAAGTCATCTGCCCATAGCACACTCTCTACTGTACAAGCATGGCCTGCAGTTTCCCAGCTCTGTTAGTGTTGCAATTTAAGTATTGGACTAAGAACATGGGGTATGTAACATGGCAATTCATAACTCACACAAGTTGGGCAGGTTTGAGTTAGCTAACCTAAATACTTTTTTTTTTTTTTTAAGAAAACAGGAGAAGACAAGCACTTTGCATTTTCTCTTTCTCCAACAAGTTGCCATGTGTGAACTGTATGTGTGGTTCTAAAAGGAAAACCAGAGATTTGGGTGGAATTTTACACCTGGTAGTAATTAGTGGATGAAGAAGTTTAAGAGATCTATCTTATGTGATATGTTCATGGCATACTCAGAGCAGTTACATAAAAACATAAATGCTTCGCAACCTTCCAGAAACAGCGACACTGTTTTAGTTCTTAAAATCCAGAACATTCACACACAGAGAAAAAGCAGGCCAATACCTAAGGCAGAGAGAGACAACTCACCCCACCTTGCTCTAGGCTGGCCTTTGGCAGACTGACTCTGATCTCACACTTCCTTACAGAGTGTCCTAGGCTGCAAGTAGGGCCAGGAAACCCCCCCATCTGATTAAAAGGGATAGCTTGCAATTTTAACATAGTTTTAAATATACCACATTATCTAATCTGTCTCCATGATTATACCAGGTTATTAACTTTGGTCTTTCAGCAGAGACACAAACCTGAAGTGCTGACCACTTTTAGAAATTAAAGAGCCTATGCTACTTTTAAAAATGTAATATAAATATTAGCAATAATTGGCATTTCTATAGCACTTTCTGGTCAAAGGACCACAAAACACTTAGTCGTCCCAATACCCCTAGTTAGGTTATGTTCCCCCCTTGTGGATGAGGTAAATAAGACATGAAGATTACCTGATTGATCCAGGGACACTAAATCAAGGACTAGCCTCATAGTTCTGGTCAGATTCCAAATCGGGCAACTAAATTATTTAGTCCTGGCTATTTGCAAAACCACCTTTCTCCTCATATGATATCCTTCCGAACAGCTGAGGAGCTTGAGCTGTCCTGCTTTAACTGGGAGAGTGCTACTCATCGGTTATTTTTGTTTTGTGGTTCTGCCTACCTAAATCCCTCCTTATATTATCCCCAAATTTATTGCACAGTGTTTCCCAGCTACAGAGACCACCCCACCCCTGAAGTCCCTGCTCCTCCTTTTTCTGTAGCTGGAAGCTGCTCTCGCTTGCTTCTGCTCTCAGGAGAGGGCCCTTACAGAGCCAACCGGAGGTCAGCCCCAGTACAAGCCAGGGAGGAGCTACCTCAGGCTGCAAGGGGAATGGCTTCAGGTGTTTTACGCATGAAAGAAATTGCCGCACAAGTCACTTAACACATTCAACCATGTTAAAGTAGTAGGTCATTTCTTGAATTTGCTAGTATAAAATTAGCGGTACATGGTGGGACTTTATGGTTCCACTCACATGCAGCTGGAGTTTGACACATTTAATTTGGTTTTATCAGTTCAAAAGAAAGCGAGAATTTTGGCAGTTAGTGACCCTCGGCTGTAGCACTGTTGAAACGAAAGCCTGCAACAATAGGAGTATGGTCTGCGCGTTGTTGTTGTTTGTTTAAGGTTAGGAAAAGCTCTTGACAGAGTTAAAAAAAATGGCACAAAAGCACTTATAGTTTGATCTTCATTTTGTGTGACAAGTTTTTAGGATCAGGAAAGTGGGGAAACTCAAAAGGAGATTTTAAAATGTTTAGGGTTTTTCCTTACATTAGGTTATCATCAGCTGTTGCATATCTCACAACTATGACAGGTTCAATCAAGTGTGAGAGAGAGCACTTTACCATGACATAAGATTTTGTTCTAGAAAAGCATATAAAAATATATCACTTACTCCTAATAGATTCAGGTCTGTGAAATTAATGAACAAATGTTAGCAGCCTGGATGCAGCTCACACCTATCATTAAGGGCTAGATGGACCTCTACTGATACTGAGCCCTATACTTTGCAGCTCCCTGCACCTATGGAGGCTGCTGTATCTAGAGGGAAATTCACATCCCAGCAGTGTTTCAACTGCTGCTCTTCCTCAGAGGTTATTCCAGGAAAAGGGAGGCTTAGCTTCTGAAAGGCATTCTGTAGAAATCCTACCAGCAGAGATGATGCATAACTGTTGATAATGGGGTGGCACAATTGAAAGGTGCTGGTGCTATGCAGTGGGGTTCAGGGAAGGGCACATAGACCCTGGCAGAATTTGGGAGCATGTGAACCTATGTGCCCCCCCATGTGTTGACCCCCTTTCCTTAGCCAGCACAGTGAACCCCCCAGCAGAGGGGAGGTTGTGATCTGCTTGTGCCACTAATGGTTCTCTTTGTGTGGCTCCACTTTGAGCCAAAGAGGCTTGTGTCAAGGAGGGTGGTCGCTGCTGCTTCTTTGCCAAAAGAAAAACACAAGGACCTTCTTGGGTATGCAACATTTATGACCATTTCACACGGGGGTGAGGGGGTTGGCAGGGAGAAACAGAAGTGTTAAGCTTTTATGAGAAATAGTGAGCCATTTGCAGAAGCTAAACTCATGTATACATTCATTCAGTTGCTAGTAGTAAAGGTGCTGGTTTGGTATTTTTACTCCTTTGAGCTTTTCTGTTGTATTAAAGGAAACTGATATATTTCAATCTTTAAGTTACATGGATTTTTTCTCACTGTCAAAATATGCTGTATTGTGCTATATGTATTGTATTATATATATTGAGTTATAGTCAAGGGTGGGATCCTGTAGTGCCAAACTCTCAAGAAAACATGAGCCTTGTCCCAATGAAGTTGCACTCTAATTTATGTGATCTTTATGAAGTGGTTGCTACAGAATTTGACTAACTTTTACTACAGCCAACAGCTCTGATGAGTTGTGCTCCCTTCCACTTACACTGACAGAGGGGCACAAGTATTAGTGGAAACTGGGCTGGGCTGCAGAAGGGGGATGCATGCCTCTTTCCAGCAACATGCCTGTTTCAATTCCTTGCCTTTTCTCAAGAGAGGCTGCCAATTGTCCCAAGTTAGTTGATGAGGTTGTTGAATGTCACCGTTCAGGGCAACTGCACCTGTGCTTCCCCCTCATGGTCCAGAAAAGGCTCCAGCTCTCAGGCTTCCAGCTCCCTCACAGTCACCGTGCTTTTGTGGAGACGTGTAGCCAGAGGAATGTACATTTCCTTGACACTATTGTGATATTTCCAGCAAAAGACAGACTGCTTTTGCAGGTCTCTTTTGCTTCCCTCCTCAGAGATGGTACACAGTGTGCTTGTCACAGCTAACTTGCCACACAGATCTTTCTAAGCAAACAAACACATTTATTCTTAAAGTAAAGGCATCACAGAGAAACCATATTAAAAACATACACATGGTAATAAGTTTACCAGAGATCACACCCTCACTCCCACCAGGGCTCTGGTCAGTGATTAGTCCTTGAAACCCTGCACAGAGATTTTTTCCTATGGTCACAAGTTTTGTTCCAGATCAGTCTAAAACATTGGCTTGCAGATGTGAAAAGATGCATGAGTCGAATATGCTTACTGTTCTGCCTCTCCAATTCTAATTTAAAAATAGGTATTTGAAACAATGAAGTTGCAAAAGTAGCACCAGTCACTGGAACCCTGTAGCGAATCTGCAGGGATAACATGATTTTGTTTGCACTGATCCAAGGAGCACATTTGCATAGTAAGGCAAGTTTCTGACTCTCCAAGGAAAAGAAGGGACATTTATCAAGAGGAAGGAATACTACTATTTCATTATCATAGACTTTGGTAGCACCTGGACCATTTTAAGGAGTGGGACCAGGTGACATAATTAAGAAAACTCATACAGCAAAAAAGAGGCTCTGGAGAACAGAGACTAGCAGATGATACAAATTAATTTAAGAAAGAGAAAGCACATCTGAAGATTTATACTAAGAAACCCCTTCCAGTTTGTGCTCCTAGCAGGGAGTGCAGTCTTTCAGAATATTTCATGACTGCGGCTGTATAAGTACTCCTTACTCCCCTGCGAAGGCAGTGGACCTTCTCACATAGGTAGGAATTACTCCTCTGACTAACAGTTCTCAGTTCTGGGCCCAGTGTGAGTGGATCAGAGTGCTCCTAAATCTGTTCTTGCTTACACTAGATGTGATAGGGTTGGTGGCCTGCTTTAAGCACTAGTGTCTTGTGTTTTCCAACCTGATGAGACCAACACTGAAAACAAGAACACGTAAAAGATCCCATCCTTCTTGATTAAGTGATACCAGCCAGAGCACCAGGCATTTAATAGAATATTGCTTTCACTGTGAAATGAGCCGGGAGATCAATATACCTTTTGTGGCATTGCTTTAAGACTTGCCATTAAAAATAGAAACCCAGATTCCTTTACAGCCTACTCTGAGATGCCCACTGACGGGCCAGTAACATCTTGAAAATGGTGGGTCTACTGCATAGGGGGACAAAAGCAACAGATACTTCCCACAAAGAGACTCCACAAACTGCTTGGAGTATGCTGCATAATTTATCCCCAATATGGGTCTGTATAGCTCACTACAGAGTAGGGGAATATGAGCATAACTCCATATCCAGCAGTAACGTTATGCAGTCCAATTGCACAGGTACCTTGGCCTTACTTCCATGCTGGGGTGAGGAATATATTTCTATAATTCCCCCTATTTCCCAGAGGCAAATGCCAGCTTATTCAGGCTTTGCTTAGGCTCAAGGTTGGGCCCAGTGTAAAGATTTTAAGGCGCTGTAAGAGGGCTCAATTGAAGCTGACATAAATGATTGACATTTTTACTTAGATTTTTTCAAAAACTGATCAAGACAGCTGGCTGGTAGTAAAAAGTTGTGTGGCAGTGTAATCTCTTCTGAGCTAAAACTGAATGGCACCCTCTGAAAACATAGACAGCAAATCGCTAACAATAAATCAAGGTGAATCAAAACAAGCTCAAATATATTCTGAAATTCAGGCCATATGAAATACTACATGTCTTACAAGGTTATGCTTTTAAATCTAATGCAGCTGAGCAGGAAGAAATGGATTATTTTTTGGTAGACGTAAATACATTATGAAACTACTAAACCACATGAACTAAACCATACATTAGGAAACTCTAAACCAAGGCCAGCGTAAGAAGAAAGGGAGCTAGCAACACTAGATGCTGCTCATGATTATATTTATTAACTTCTTACATAATACTTAACTTGCATAGGAGAAAGCAGAACTAAGACTAAAGTTGATAATTAAGCTATCCAATAGATGTGTGCTGGTCAATCCTGTTAGACTGCGTCTCATAACTTCAAGAGACAAAATGGGTGAGGTAATATCTTTTATTGGACCAACTTCTGTTGGTGAGAGAGACAAGCTTTTGAGCTTACCCAGAGCCCTTCTTCGGGTCTGGGAAAGGTGCTCAGAGTGTCACAGCTAAATACAAGATCAAACGGATTGTTCTAACTACTTATGCTAAACATATTCTAAGGGACCATTCAAGGTGAAGTGACAGACAGGTCGAATTTGGATACTTCTATTCCTGAGCATCCATGGGCAAACAGAACTCTTTGAGGTTATATTTGCCCAAGACATAGCTACTTCTATATATTTTTCCTCCAGCTTGCCCTGCCAGAGAGGCAGAAAAGGAGTTTCCAATCTAGAACGTTTGATGGTACAATGCTTGCAGAACAGATGTTCATTGGCAAAGTGTTCCTATTTTTGATTCTTCTATATAAAAACCTATATTGTATGGACAGTATATGGATTTTTTTTGCATAGCTCATGTTGCCTTTATAGTAATACCGATCAGGAAACCAAGGCAACCAGGAGACAGAAGTGTAAATGTACGGCTAGTATAAGACTGATTTTTTCCCCCCATACTGATTGACCTTGATGCAATGTTTCAAATATAATCTGCATGAACATATCAGATAAGCACATTTTATTGCCACTGATTCATTTCCACTTCTGTTGCAAAAATAAATACCTCATGAGAAATCTGTAGGTTGTATATTGTCATTTAATGGCAATTTTTCATCCTTTCAGTTGTTTGCACCAGTAAAGTTTTTTTTTGGGGCGGGGGGCGGCGGGGAAAGAGGGATGAGAAATGGGTGAGAAAAATTGACAGTGCCAATATCAAGAGTCGTGTCCTATAAAGAGAGGGAAGAAAATAAAATCTGTATTATTCTTGAGACTGGTAACTCAAGCTTCTTGGCAGATAAGAGACATAGAAATGATTTGCCAGAAATGCAGACAAGCAACACAAATGTTTATGCTGCAGACTGTTTCTGTTTTCTTGTATTTTTACATACAATGGGCTATGTTGTACTATGTCTCTACAGCAATCACTGAAGAGTTCTTCCAGAAGCCAGTGGCATAATATGGCCTACTAATTTATTTTTAGAAAGTTTTATTTTGATTTCTCAGTAATTTTTCAAAGTAGTCATCCTAGTAGGCAGATAAAATGTATTCTCTTTTTTAACTTGTGCATGCATAGGACTTGGTCAGCAAAACATCAGTCTCTGAATAGCTCAGAGATATGCTAAGGGGTCAAGAAGTGTGGGACCCCAGGGAGACAAAGAGAGAGGCATAATTCTCCTATTCTGCCTCTTCCACTAAGATGGCCTGTGTAAATTAAGCCAGCCACTGTTAACAGCCTCCGTAAATTAAGATGGCCTTTGGCATGTTTAGTTGCTGGTACTAATCTCCTTCTTGATATTTTCATAGTTAGCTCATTCATTTTTGTACCTGTACAAAAACACACATGTGATCCTACAAATGTATTTCATTTACAATGCGCATATCAATCATGATTTTTCTTCATTTGATACACTGTCCATGCATGATAATCCCTCTCTTAGGCATGGATAATTAAATGTAGGGTGCATTCTGATTTATGAAATTACCACTCCCTACAGAAAGTAGGCAGGTATCTTTAAAAAAAAAAAATCTCCCTTTTACTCTCTTCTTTCATCTAAGTAGTTGCAAGAATTCAGTCCATCAGTAATTATCATTAAAGTGCAGCCTAAAGTAGACTTACCTACAAAATTCGAATATAAAAGGAATTTATATTCATGATATTACTCACAGTGTGTACACATTATTTACATAATCTGATCATGCATGCAAGCATCTTTGTATTCTAATTCCAGTACCTATAAATCTTGTAAATCCATGCTTGTGTGTGTGTTTAAAAACAGATTAATCTACGGACAGTAGTGCCTTTCTGAATTGGCAAGGGTAGGATCTATTCTATTGCATGGAGCTGCTCTTGAATTGCACTAGTTGGCCACTGACATGGTAGTTTGTTTCAGAGGGGTAGCTGTGTTAGTCTGTATCAGCAAACACACCAGGGAGTCCTTGTATCGCCTTAGAGACTAACAAATTTATTTGGGCATCAGCTTTCGTGGGCTATAGCCCACTTCATCAGATGCATGTGGTGAAAAATACAGTAGGCTTTATATATATTACAGAACATGAAAAGATAGGCGTTGTCTTTCCAAGTGGAGGATCAGTGCTAACAAGGCCAATTCAATCAAGGTGCAATCTATTCTCAACAGTCCATACAAGAGATCCACTTCTTGGACACTACAGTGCAAAAAAGCGATGGTCACATAAACACCACCCTATACCAGAAACCTAGTGACCGCTATACTGGCCTACATGCCTCCAGCTTTCATCCAGACCACATCACAAGATCCATTGTCTACAGCCAAGCCCTAAGATATAACTGCATTTGCTCCAATCCCTCAGACAGAGACAAACACCTATAGGATTCCTATCAAGCATTCTTAAAACTTCAGTACCCACCTGGTGAAGTGAAGAAACAGAATGACAGAGCCAAAAGAGTACCCAGAAGTCACCTACAACAGGACATGCCCAACAAAGAAAGTAACAGAAAGCCATTGGCCATCACCTACAGCCCCCAGCTAAAACCCTCTCAAGTGCACCATCACGGATCTACAACCTATTCAGAAGAATGATCCCTCACTCTCTCAAACCTTGGGAGACAGGCCAGTCCTCGCTTACAGACAGCCCCCCCAACCTGAAGGAAATACTCACCAGCAACTACACACCACACAACAAAAACACTAACTCGGGAACCAATCCCTGCAACAAACCCTGTTGCCAACTCTGTCCGCATATCTATTCAAGGGACATCATAGGACCTAACCACATCAGCCATACCATCAGGGGCTCGTTCACCTGCACATCTACCAGTGTGATATATGCTATCATGTGCCAGCAGTGCCCCTCTGCCATGTCCATTGGCCAAACCGGACGGTCTCTATGCAAAAAAATAATGGACACAAATCAGACATCAAGAATTGTTACATTCAAAAACCAGTAGGAGAGCACTTCAATCACCCTGGATACTCAACAACAGACTTAAAAGTAGCATTTCTTCAACAAAAAAACTTCAAAAACAGACTTCAACAATAAATTGCAGAACTGGAATTAATTCGCAAACTGGACACCATCGAATTAGGCCTGAATAAAGTGGGAGTGGCTGGGTCACTAGAAAAAGTAAAAAGAACGAGGCGTACTTGTGGCACTTTAGAGACTAACAAATTTAAAGTCATTTTCCCTCTGTTAATATTCACCCCTTCTTGTCAACTGTTGAAAATAGGCCACTTCCACCTTGATTGAATTGGCCTAGTTAGCACTGACCCCCAGCTTGGTAAGGCAACACCCAGCTTTTCATGTGCTGTAATAAATATATATATATACTGCCTACTGTATTTTTCACTCCATGCATCTGATGAAGTGGGTTTTAGCCCACAAAAGCTTATGCCAAATAAATTTGTTAGTCTCTAAGAGGTGCCACAATGACTCCTTGTTGTTTTTAACGAGGTGGTATGACAGATCACTGATGGGAGCTAGCATGGCATTTTCCAAATGAAAATGGGCCGAGTCTTCCCTTTCATAAAACTTTAAACAAACAGGGGTCTGGTAGCTCAGAGATATGATGATGGATGAGAGTTTCCAATCTGTGTCATTTGACCAAACTGTGGTGGCTCAGTAGTGATGCCTGTTTGAAATTAGTTTGCTGATCTCAGAATAAATTTCTCGACTCTGTTTCACAACCCACCACCTTGCTGGCACCTTGCTGGCAATCTCAGCAGAAAGCCCCAGACCGGGATGGAACTTTCCTCCAACTTTAGAGGTCACTTCCAGCTCAGTGCAGGGAAAACTTTGGCTGCTGGTATCGTATCTGGTGTATGGGGAGATGCCAGTCTCTAGTGCCCCCCCATCAAGCACCTTTCAGAAAGGCTAAACTTCTCAGCAACAAGATTTGCGTTATCTCAGTGATCCCTTTGATTGGAACCTTTCCCTTCATTTGTAAAAATAAAACTAAAAAATGAAATTGGTTTTTGTTCTGGTTTTGTTTTACTGAGATCAGATGAACCGTGCAGAATTCTGTAGGGATTAATTTCTTCACCCCAAGGTGCTGCAAAACCTGTCCCCTTCTGAGACATTTCTCTTAGACCTGGAGCAAGTTATGTGCAAAGATGAGTGGAGAGTGGTACACATTTATTTCCAATAACAAGCCTATTCGTTTTTAACACCTGGAGTAAACCAAATCTTGCCCTGTGATGTGCAAATACATTGGCGGGTAGAGAACTTAAGGAGTTCTCCTCCAGAGCAAAACAATAGTGCAGCAGTACAGCATTGCTGTGCAACTGTCAGGAGAATTCAGAGGGCTCAGCAGGACATTTTGGCTGGCTGGTCCCCTGTTCTTTCAAGATTGTGATCTCTTGCAAGGCTTTGGACTGCACAGCAATCATGGGAGTATATGAAGCAATAGGTGTGAAAAAGATAGCCTTCTAGTTAAGGCAGTGCACTAGAACTCAGGAGAGCATTCTTCAATTCCCAACTCTGCCAAAGACTTCTGGACCGCCTGGGATAAATCAGAGTAGTTCTATTAATTTGGATCTTGGGGAAATCACTTAGGGCTTGTCTACACTTACAGTTTTGCAGCGCTGGCCATTACAGCTGTGGTCGTACAGCTGTGTACAGCCAGCGCTGCAGTGTGTCCACACTGACAGCGACCAGCGCTGCAGTGTGTCCACACTTGCACCAGTTGCAGCGCTGTTGTGAGTGGTGCATTGTGGGCAGCTATCCCACAGAGCACCTCGTTGCCAGTTTGCTGCTTGGGTGGTGTGGGGAAGGGGACGGAAGGGTGCGGGTCATTCCGCTTCCTGTTCCAACGACCGTGGTGCATCGCTTCCTTTTCAGCCGTTTGGTGCCATTGTGATTCTGCCGCGTGTGATTTCAGTAAGAATGGAGCCCGGCTGCTTAGGATGTTGCTGATGAATGTTGCCAGCACATCCCGTCTGGCAGTTGATCTATTCTTCTTATGCTCAAAGGGACAGTGAGGAGAGCTCAGATGATGAAATAGATGCTGCTGACACTGCTGACACTAAATTGCTTGGGCAGTAAGGACGTGCTCTGGCAGCGTGGAACGCCACCTTTGGGCTCTGCGGAAACAAGTATCGAGTGGTGGGATCACATCATCCTGCCAGTCTGGGATGACAGCAGTGCTGCAGAACTTTAGGATGCGAAAAGCCACTTTCATGGGACTGTGTGCTGAGCTCGCCCCAACCTGCTGGCGCAAGGACACGAGAACTGAGAGATGCCTGTCAGTGGAGAAGCGGGTGGCTATTGCAGTCTGGAAGCTGCAATCATGACAGCTACAGATCGGTCGCAACCCCAGTTTGGAGTGGGAAGTCCGACGTTGAATAGTGGTGATGCATATGCAGGGGCATTAATCGCATCTGTTCAGAGAAAACCGTGACTCTGGGGAATGTGCAGGACATGTGGTGGCTTGCCCAATGGTCCTAACTGGAGCCGATGCAATATTCCTATTCTGGCACACCCCACCTGGCATCCGAGTACATTAATCGGAATGGGGATTTCTCAATGGTTCTCCAGGCGCTTGTGGATCACGTGGACGTTTCACTGACATTTTACACAGGATGGCCTGGAAGGTGCATGATGCACGCATCTTCTGGAACGAGTGGCCGTTCAGGAAGCTGCAGGCAGGGACTTTTTTCCAGACGTAAGATCACAGTTGGGGAGTCGAAAGCCCATTGTGATCCTTGGAGACCCTGCTTACCGTTAATGCCTTGGCTCATGAACCGTAATACAGGAAGCTTGAGGCAGGAGCAAGGACCGGTTCAACTACAGGCTGAGCCGATGCAGAATGACTGTGGAGTGTGCTTTTGGACGTTTGAAGGGGAGATGGAGAAGTCTCTACGGGAAGCTACACATGTTGGAAAGCAGCATCCAGCGATTATAACCGCGTGCTGTATCTCCATAATATTTGTGAAGGGAAGCGTGAAACTTTCAGTGACGAATGGGCCTCCGAGGTTCAAGCCTGAAGCTGAATTTGCCCAGCCAGAGAACAGGGCTAATAGAGAGTCCAGCACAGTGCTTCAAGGATTAGAGATGCCTTAAGAGCACTTTGAGGCTGAAAGCCAACAGTAATGTTGGTGCCTTCCACTGCAGTTTAGTGCAGTGCCACACGCAGT
This sequence comes from Chelonoidis abingdonii, assembly GCF_003597395.2. NCBI lineage: Eukaryota > Metazoa > Chordata > Testudines > Testudinidae > Chelonoidis > Chelonoidis abingdonii. Next base: position 182,719,610 of record NC_133770.1, on the reverse strand, counting down.
TACCTGCAGTGGTTTCATTGATTTGCAGTTCCTATTTTTACTTGTAGTAGATGTTACAGTTTCTGTAATAATAAACAGTGAATAAAAAACAAGAAATCCTTATTAAAAATACATATCATAACCAGGAAGGGGGGACGGTGATTATTTCCCTCCTTGTTCTAGGGCAGTCTTTGGATGCAGTGGTGGATGCTGTATGCCTTTTTTTATTATTACATTTTAACAAACTTTATAGCCCATTTTGTTTGTTTTCAATAACTTATTTTCTTTTTTTTTTTCCATCAATTACTAGGTTTTTGTTTTCTCTTTCTATGAGATGGAGGGTCAGGAGACTGATCCCGCTCAAGGGGTGTATTAATTTAGTATTATGGGCACTAGGTTTATGTGGTGGGAGTCTGATAAAACATAGTATTTGAACACTAACCATTTATTAGTTCTAAGGAACAGATTTGACTGACAACCAGACAATAACTCTGTTTCTGATCAGCCAAAGAGTGTTACTTGAGTTCAAACCACAGAGTAACGTACCCTCTCACAAATAATTTGTTACTGATGTGACTAGATTTTAATAATAACTTGATAATATGTTAAATTTATTTTAATTTTAATTCATCTACAGAGCCCCCGAAAAGAGACTTTGTAGGTTGTTTTCTGTCTGATTTATAGATCTGCCTTCTATTCCCAGATTGATTTCAAGGCTATAATTCTATCCAGATTTTCTACTGATGTCAAAACACCACCATGCAGAATAGTGTTTTTATAACTAGCATCACAAGAGAAACTAAATTACAGCCCTGCTATCCCAGCTGCTATATGTCTTTGTTTATAATCTCTCTTTCTTTCTGTATATACCTTGTACTTCAATTTCATGGAAAAAAATTAACTCCAAAATCAATCAGGTTAGCATGATATCTGTTTTGTCCCGTACTTCAACCCATGTGTAAAACAGTAAAAGGCCAAAAGTCTGTACTGAAATACATACATGCAGCTCTATTAAAGCCCCGCTCTCCCGGCCGGAGCTCCGGCAAGCCTGCTCTCCCCGCTCTCCTGGCGGAGCGCGGCAAACCCCGCTCTCCCTTCTCCTGGCCGGAGCTCCGGCAAGCCCGCTCTCCCTGCCGGAGCGCGGCAAACCCGCTCCCCGGCCGGAGCTCCGGCAAGCCCTGCTCTCCCTGCTCTCCCGGCCGAGCGCGGCAAACCCCGCTCCCCCTTCTCCGGCCGGAGCTCCGGCAAGCCCGCTCTCCCTGCCGAGCGCGGCAAACCCGCTCTCCCGGCTGGAGCTCCGGCAAGCCCCGCTCTCCCTGCTCTCCCGGCCGGAGCGCGCAAACCCCGCTCTCCCCGCTCTCCCGCCGGAGCGGGCGGCAAGCCCAGCTCTTCCGGCCGGAGCTCCGGCAAGCCCCGCTCTCCCGGCTGGAGCGTGCAAACCCCGCTCTCCCCGCCGGAAGCTCCGGCAAGCCCGCTCTCCTCGCTCTCCCAGCCGGAGCGCGGCAAACCCCGCCTCCCCGCCGGGCTCTGGCAAGCCCCCGCTCTCCCCGCTCTCCCGCCGGAGCTCTGGCAAGCCCCTCTCCCGCGTCTCCCGGCCGGAGCGGGCAAACCCCGTCTCCCGGCTGGAGCTCCGGAAAGCCCTGCTCTCCCGCTCTCCCGGCCGGAGCGCGGCAAAACCCCACTCTCCCAGCGGAGCTCTCGAAGCCCCGCTCTCCCTCCTCTCAAGCTCTGAGCCCAGGGCAGTGGAGTGCTAAGCCTGACCAGAGAGGCTGAAAAGGAATGCTGGGAATAAGTCCTAATACCCTGGAGGCCAAGAAAAAACACTGGTGAGCGTCCACACCTGATGACCAGTGCTGCATCACCAGCGCTGTCTCGCTACACCGGAGCAGACCAGGTGTACAGCCAGCGTGCAAACGGGAGTTGCAGCGCTGGCTGAGCTTTTAAGTGTAGACACCTGCTAAGTTGCAGCGCTGTAACCCCCTCACCAGCGCTGCAACTTGCAAGTGTAGACAAGGGCTTAGTCTTTCTGTGCCTCAGTCCCTCTCCTGGAAAGTAGCAATAATGAAACTCAGATGCTCACATTGTGGTGATGAGGGACTAATGATGTGGAATATGTAGATTTTTCAGGTGGAAAAAGAAAAATCTTCCCTCTTCAAAAGAAAACATCAATGCATTTAATTAGTGCACAATCATACTGCAGCTGACAGCCAGGTGGCTTCATAAGCAGATCAGGAATACTGAGTGCTCTTTTCTCAAATATAGATTTTTATGGAAAAACTAAAAAAGCAAGCATTGCTGGGGTTTAAGGCCACGGTACTTTCTACACACTAAAAGGCACCTGTTACAGATTAGGTTCATTTAAAGGCTTGCTCATTTTCATTTCTAAAATCTCCGTCTAAATTGCATTTATTTCCTCAGGGGTCTATTGTGGTAGGTACATGCTACTTCCACTAATGGTGTTAATGGGAGCTGTGGGTGTAGCCACAGCAGAATATAGCCCTAAATCCTTTCATGTTAAAAGAGCAGTTTTTAAAAATGGGGATTGTTGTCAGGTACATTGAGACACTTGTGTGTAAAAAGGCTCTCTGCAGTTTTATTTTTGTATTGTATTTTCTATGCCAGGCACGAGATAAGTTGTCATGTGTCTTTCTAGGAGCAGCTGAAGGCTTTGGACTGGGAAATAAACACATTTGTGGATTATATGTTTGGGCCTCGAGGTAAGTGTGCTTTTCAGGACTCAAAATAATTGATCTTTTCATGTGCAGACAAAAGCTGTTTGAATCATCTTCAGATGCAATATAATAATTGAAAATAAGAAAAGCAGTTGCTTTCCTGAAGACAGTGACCAGCATGTTCAAAGCCGACTAGAAATTTTGAATGCCTTACTGCAAACACCATAAGGAGGCCAGGCTGGATTTTCTGAAAGTGCTGAGCACCCACCTTCTGGAAAATCAAGCTCTGGAGTCTCCTGGAGTGTTCTGGAGTCTCCAGCAATTAAAAATTAATCTTTTTAATTAAAGATTATGTCATGTGATGAAACCTCCAGCCAAAACTGGCAACCCTATCAAGCCCTATCAAGTGGGGCATTCCTGAACTGTGTTATTTAAGAAAAAAGTCTTTAGCATATAGTATAGTTAAGAAAGAAAGAACAAAAATCTGTTGAAAACTCAGGAACTCTAAATTATGGTGTCAAAAACAACCTTAATTCTACCTCATTCTCTAGCTAATCACACAGCACTTGTTTAGACTCAGATGTATCCCATTACATCATCATCATCATCCGCATTTCCATTGTCGCCCACAAATAATACCCTAAGTGTTGCACTACAAACCATTTCTCCACTTATCACATTTGGGCCACTGACCCCAATACAAAAGTTTCCTTCACTTCAGCCACCTAATATGTTGGCCATATACATAGGGTAAGCAGGGGGTGAAAGGCACTTTCCTTCCACCCCTAAACACAGCCAACACACCCCTAAACACATATGACCAACCTTGCCCAGAGATAACTAAATCTGAAGGAAAATAATGATTATAGAACAAACAGAACATACTTCTGTTACTGGCAGCCCTCCCTAAGCATTCGCAGAATATGTAGCTGTGTTTTCATGCACTCAGATGCTATGGTAATGAAAGTCAGATAAACACAAATCAGACACTACATATCTGTGGTTTTCCTGTCTCATTAATACTTACATGGTATTGGTCACTCACTTTATATCTCCTCAAAAATATGTATAATAATGTGAGCTGGACAAAAAATTTCTTATGGGACTGTCTTCCATCAGAAAATGCCAACATGGCAAAATCACAACATTTTGTAAAAATGTATGCATTTGGTCTGAAGTTTCATGGAAATTATTGAGATGTTTGGCTTCAATAAGGTCAAAATGTTTCATTTTCACTTTGTTTTGATTTGTCATATTATAATAAAACAACTCAAACAAAACAAAATAAATATTTTGTTTCATGAAAAATTCTGAGATTTTGACTTTTCATCCCGAATCAGTATGAAACCAGATTTCAGAATCTCCAAATTTTCTGCACAAACGAAATTCCATTTTTTGACTAGCTGTAATAATAATCCCATCTTCATGTGGTTCACGTAGTGAACAAAGAGACTAATCCTGAGAGATACAGACCACAGTGAAAATTAAGGGTGTCTAGAATCCCCCAGAATGAGATCCAAAATATCAGCAAACCTGGTGCAGATTCAGAGGTCATTTCTTTCATACACTTTCTGTTCTTTGGGTACTCGCTCTAGCTATCACCCGAGGAGGCCAGACTTGCTTCCTGAATCAAAATATAAAGATCTACAGCATAGGGTAATTGTAAAGTATAAATTATATTCTAATACATTTTCAGATGCCTGATGATTGCATTTCATCGAGTTAATATTCTTCAAATCTTAGCATTTCTTCCTTAAAGGGAAAATTGTTACAAGGTTCTTAAAAACTGGAAAGTAGTATTTTCTTTTATTCCTTTGGGAGTGGCAATCACCTCCATCAACTGTGAAGCATCTATGATCTCTGCAAAACTTTGGCTCGCACAATTTCTGCATTTCTACCTGAATCTATTTTTAAAAATGAATAGAATGACTTCCTAGAAAATACTTGTAAAATAGGCCTTTAATACTAGCAAGCTAGTGCAGTCCAATAACCATGTGTGTGAAGGTTTTGTTCCTTTTTAAATATATAAAGGCTATGCCCTTTCATCCTTCTCTTTCCAATGCCTCCAGAGCCAAGTCTTTGAGATGGATGAATTGCGGTTAATATAACCGCACAGCAAATATTATAACTCCACTGGGTCTTCAAAATGCACTTCAATAAAACAAGTACTGCCTGTGCCAAGTCACTCAAAGAGATTCATGTTTGGCATTTGAAAGGAACTGAATATTAATAGCCAGAGAAACAAAACCCTGTGAAAACATGTGTAGCGCTCAGAGAGATGGTTCTAAAGACATTCATGCACAGACACACATCCCAAGGAACTTACTGGAGGAGAAATAAAATGGGACTTCAGTCCCTCAGCTTGGCAGGATCTCGTGACACTCTACTTCCACATCGGTTGCTTCAAATACTTTCCTGAGTTTACCTGTGCTCAAATGTCAGGATTTCTCCTTTTCCACCATTTATTCCTGAGCTGTCTCTTTCTAGTTGGGCATAGAACCTCAGTAGCATCTTATTCTAGCTCTTGGGGCTGATCTCGGTCCTTACTATGACCAATTTTCAAATCAATCCAACTGCTCTAAATTGCATCTTTGGACACAGATCGGCACCCAGAGACACCGCAATCAGGGACGCTTAAAGGTAGTTTACAGGCGTCCTCCTCCTTGGCCGTGTTGGATGCAGAAGGGCCAAAGCCAAAGATACAGCCTTTTGACTTGGACATATTACCCTGTGTCTGACAGATATGCTGTTAGCTGTTCTTTTTATAAATGTGCTGAGAGGCCTTCAGTTATGAACACCTCTAGGTGAAACTATTATTTGCCTCTAAATCCCTTTAATACAGATATTATGTAGTACTAGTTTAACCCAGCAGAGGGTAAGGTTACAAGTTATTTTGAAGCACCACATTACTGGAGGACTGCTCCCATGTTGCTGTTTTGTTCTCAGCTGGCAACAGGCTTACTTTTCATCTCCTTTTCCTCCCTCCCTGCTATGGACATCTGCTGGTAAGAATAGAACTACAGTGTGTTCCGAGAGGTGCTGCAGTGGAACAGCCAGGGCTGGCGCTTCCATTTAGGCAGCCTAGGCAATTGCCTAGGGCGCCAGGATTATTAAGGGGCGGCATTTTGCTGGGGACTGGAGGGCAGAGGCGGCTCCAGTGGACTTGCCGCAGTCGTGCCTGTGGAGGGTCCTCTGGTCCCACGGCTCCAGTGGAGCTGCTGCAGGCATTCCTGCGGACAGTCCACTGCTCCCCCGAACTGGCGGACCCTCCACAGGCACGACTGTGGCAGGTCCACCGGAGCCGCGAGACCAGCGCGCGAGGCGGCGAAATGGCTGTGCGCCTAGTGCGCTAAAAACACTAGCGCCAGTCCTGGGAACAGCAGCCTGAGTGGTGCAATTTGATACTATATTTCTGAATTTACCAGTAGCATTAAACTGTGCAATTGTTAGACCAAATAAGCCACTGGACGTAGCTGTGCTAGTACAATTACAACTAGAAACGAGTGCAGTTACAAAAATTGTGTTTTAAAATACTCTGAGGACAATACTATCAATTACATCACATCTCAAACACTAGATTGAAAATATTGTCTTGTTTGTCTATGGTCCCATGCAGTAGCATGCACTTTTACTTTAGTGGTCTGTGAATGTAGAATGACACAGTCCAGAACATGGCACCCTGGAAAATGGTTATATAGACAGATGACTCGCAAGAAGTTGCTGAAGTAGAGGGACTGACCCCTGAAAGAGAAGCGCTGATAAATTCTAGTGAACTTACCTAAAAAGCCTAAAATAACCAGCATTACAGGCTTCTTTCTATTGGCTATTTTCCACCACTCTCTGCTCTTGGTTTGACAGCAGGCTATGTGAAATAAACGACTACTCTGTAAATCCAGCTTTTTTTATTTTGCTTTATTTTTAATCAATAACTATTTAGGTGACAGCTAGGGCAGTTCCAGGGGCTGGCAAGCAGGGAATCCCCCTGAATGCCAACTTCCAGGTGGTGCTGAACTGCTGTGCCACACAGCTTCCCCTCCCCCTGCTTTGCTCCCACTTGGTTGAATTTGGAGGGGTGGGATTGACAGACCAAAAGTGTTTTTTGCCCTTTATAGGCCAAACATTGCTTTCAAAAAGCAATTTCCATTGGTGGTGTTGAAAGTCAGCTAACACAGGCTGTGATCCTGCACTTAAAGGCAATGGAAGCTCTGCCATCAATTGCAACGAATACCATCAAGCCACTTGTAGCTTTGTCTCCTTCTGATGGCTATATCTCATAAAGCAGTTTAAATTGGCTGCAGCTTCTGAAGTAATCCTCCTTTTGGCTCAAGAAGTAGAATAATGCTTTTCATCCACAGATCGCAAAGCACTTTCAGAGGAGGGTTAGTATCATCATCCCCATTTTACAGAGCGGGAAACTGAGGCACAGAAAGGTGAAGTGACTTGTCCAAGGTCCCCAGAAGACCAGTAGCAGAACTGGGCATAGAACCCAAATATCTTCAGTCCCAGCCCTATGTTCTCTATCCACTAAACTGTGCAGCCGTGCTTTTAGATCCACAGGTCCTTAGTTCAATCCCAGTATGCCACACTGAGGTGCTTGCCCTTATTTGCTTTAGATTTTCTTTGATGTATACCATAACAGGAAAGGCTCTCTGCTCAGAACACAGTGACCATTCAGCTGTAAGGATCAAAATGGGGCTTGTTTAATTTGATCCTTTCAACAGGATTCCACTATGCCTCTGTAGTACTGCAGGTGCATTTATTAGTTTTTATATTAAGGAGACGAGAAAAATAAAAAAAAGAAAGGATAGTGACATAGTTATGTGATGTGGAATGACACTAGTTGCAGGAATGACAGCCAGTGGTTGAGTTTGTTTTATTCATGTACAAAAACAAATTTAAATTGGCAACATATTGAGAGAGGATATAATTTTTGAGTGGTATGATGAAGTCATACTAACATACCCTTATAGGATATGTATTTTGCCATTAAATATTAACAGCATCAAAAATCAGCTCCAGAAACCCATATCCTTACCCACTAAGAAATTCAGATTCTGCCCAGATACAAACAGATGCTGCTGTAAGTGACTGAGTTAGAACACAGAATACCTAGCCACCTCTGAACGTCCTGGATAAAGCCTCAGTGCCAATATTTTGCCACTGCTTCATTGGTGTCAGGATTTCACTTCCTGGGTCATCAGTATTTTTAATTGGAAATGGGTTAGTTTGAGATGGAATCTGAGCTTGTGCACATCTCTCTCACCACAGATTGTGTTCCAGTGCTCACGTAGTGCAGTGTTACTCACTGCTTTCCTCTGGGATTTAGTTGTTAGTTTGACAGTTCTGAATCATTCCAACAGTATGTCACACTTTCCCACATCACGTAAGTGGATGAATTTGAACCTGTTTGAACATAATGGAGCACCGAGTCTGACAGATGGTAGGCACTAATGTTAACTTCTCTCTCTTTTTCTTATTCTTTTTGTCAAATCCATACATCTCCCACCAACCCCCCCCCCCTCCCATGACATAGTACTGTTTTTCTAAAAAAAACCAAACAAATCAATCGAAACAAACAGCCCAGCATTTATGAGCCACCTTACTAAGAGGAAACAAGTGTGACTATGCGCATAAGAAGAGAGAGTGGGAGAAAGGAACAAGTTTTAATTTCAAGCTTCAAGAAGGAGCACGGAAAACCAATAGCAAGACTTAAAGAGTATGTTTAAGTTGCCTGACAGTGCAGCCATAGGTCACTTTGCAGTTATTAAAGTGTTAGAACATGAGCTGTGCGCCTTTAGCAACAATGGGAAAACTTGCTTTCTGTGCCCAGAGTAGAAGCTGCTTTCATCACTTATCTAATTTTCCACTTTAGTTGAGCTCATCATTTGACTTCTACCAGGTTTCAGAGTAGCAGCCGATTAGTCTGTATCCACAAAAAGAACAGGAGTACTTGTGGCACTTTAGAGACTAATAAATGTTTTATTGTAGCATAAGCTTTCGTGGGCTACAGCTCTCTTCGTCAGATGCATGTTGTGGAAAATACAGAAGGAAGTGTGTATGTATATATATGTATACATATTATATACACATACATACACACACACACACACACACAGAAGGAAGGGAGGCGGGTGTGTGTGTATTTTCCATTACATTCATCCGATGAAGTGAGCTGTAGCCCACGAAAGTTTATGTTACAATACATTTGGTTAGTCTCTAAGGTGCCACAGGTACTCCTGTTCTTTTTGATTTCTACCAGTTACTTTTCCTCTAGTTGCAAAGACGGTTTCTGGTTACCTTCTCAGTCTCCTGTGGAACTCCTTTGATCTGGAGACTGCATGCCCATGTAAACTCTCTTTAGATATCAGTCTTCCAAAGCAGGCAAGACTGGTGTTATCTTCATCTATATTACATTTTCTCTTTTTTCTAAAAGGTACATTCTATCAAACTTTGTATGGCTTGAGTTTAATTCACCTTTGTTTTCTTATGCCTTATCTCTTTTGCTTGTATTCTCATCCCATGCATGGGATCATGGCCCAAGATCATCTCAAATACATCTGGTTATCTTACAGAATGTCAGAAAGCTTTTTCCAATGCCATCCTAACTGTGCCTTTGCACAATATGCTGTCTTGGAACAGACAATGCTAATGCCAGGAGACATGCTGGATATTTATAAATTACCACGTCTAAGAGATCACAAACACATTTTCAGATTCCAAGGAAGAAAACAGCATTCTAGCTTGCTAACACAGAACGATCTGAACTAACAAAAGGAAGGAAACCCCAAACAAAGGATGCAGCTCCATTACTAGCTGACTGTACTTTTTAGGCAGATTTATTCAGCAGCTCTCTCAATAGTGAGAATGAAGATGCTTCTTGGGAACCAGTTGGGGGTGGGGGAAGACAGACGCAGAGTCTTCCAGCTTTAATAGATCTGGCTGACAGTCTGTGCTTTGAAGAGCTTGCAATCTAGTTTATGACAAAATTCAACTAATGAATATAAAATAATAAGTGGGAAGCAGGGAGGGAGGCAGAAGGTGATAGGAATAACAACATTTCTTTAGGCTTTCTGTTCACAATGGGATAGTTCTAAGTCATTTAAAATGTTAAAAATAAGGTTTTCTGATGAAAATGCTTTTAACAAAACATTAGAAGATACCTTTTTTCTCAAAAAAAAAACTTTAATGTTTGATTTAAGTATCCCCCTGAAGCGTTTTCAAGCCCAGATTTTGAAGTATTGTGCAAGAATGAACAAGTGAAACTGTAAACTCTCATGTGGTATTTTATTATCCAGTTTAGCAAAATGGAAAAAGTAAACATGAATGGTGAAACAAAGAGGGTTTTTTAAATAAATCTAAATGATTAATACTACAACTGAGGGTCGTTTTAGCATACTGTTTGAGTTTTTAAACCATAACTCCTGGTTCAGATAGATAATCTCTTTTGGAAAATTGGACAGACTTGAAAGAGAATAGCATATATGACGAAGCAATTTCATTTACCCATAAAGTTTGTTGCTGAAGGGATTTTGCTGTAGTAAAGATTGCTTTCCCTGCTAACTCAGTCTTTCTAATTGCAGATCTTGGCAGAGGGGAAATCATCATTATTTGCTCCTGGAATCCCTTTGCTCACCTGGAAAAGAATGATGCTGCAGATTTGGCATGTTAGGCTAGATTGTACTCTTCCTATTCAAACAAGTGTTCTTATTACTATCAATGAGATTACCTGTGTGAATAAGGCAAGCAGGATTTGGCCTGAATGCTTCATTTCGGGATCAAATAAGTGTACCATATGAGCTAATGAAGGAGCAAGCCTTTGGTTTAAACAAAAAATATATTTGCTACTCAGCAAAACAAACACTGAAAAACAAATGACAAATGAATAGATTTAATGTGTTTGAAAGCTTTCTCCTATACAAAAGCCCTCCAGTAAGTAAATAAATAAAACGCATGATAAAAATGAAGAAAGTTGCTACTGTCTGTGAAGTCAGTTTTTCAAATGTGCATTTTTGCGTGTATAATACTATTAAAAATGCAGGTTATTTGTCCATTGAACAGCCTACGATTTGGTATTTAATTTAATTTTCATTTTGTATTTAAATTTTAAGCACGGACCTATGTTGAAATGAATAGAGCATTTTTCAACCCATTAATGTACATAGTATATCCTTTGGAATGTTACCTCATGTCATTTGCAATGTTATAGTAGCCATATTGGTCCCAGGATATGACAGAGACAAGGCAAGTCTTGGCGCATTCCCACGTGTGCCTTTAGCAGACACTCTTCTGAATATGGGCAGCCTCCTTTTAGCAGTACTGTGCAAGCCATTTTTAATTGCTCACTGCATTTGTTTCTGTTCAGATTCCAGGGTCAGAGGATGGTTCCTGTTGGATTCTTACCTACCCACATTTTTCCTTACTGTAGTATATCTACTTTCCATATGGCTGGGTACCAAGTTTATGAAGAACAGGCCTGCATTTTCTCTCAGGGGTCATCTCATTATGTATAACCTTGGAGTTACAGTGCTTTCCTTGTACATGCTCATAGAGGTAAGTTTTCTTAAACGCAGCACCACATCAGAGAAAGTCAAGCACTAAGTCATTTTTCACCACAGAAATATTTTAGTAAAACATAACTTCCAAGGTAATCTGGGCTTTCAAATTGCAGCCTCTTTCAGCCAGTTTAACAATTGATCTGTGAGACTCGAGAATAATTTGACTCGTATAGCACAGTCTAGCCATGGATCTCAAGGTCATCATTAAAGAGCTATGCCTCACACCTAGTTAGTCAGTTTCTGCTAAAATAGAAAGTTTGCAAATAAGCATTTGAATTTTGAACTATGGCTGTGCCTTTTTATTCACCATTTGTGAACATTCCCATGAATTATACAATGCAGTCGTACCATGTTGGTCCCAGGATATGAGAGAGACAAGATGGGTGAGGTAATATCTTTTATTGACTCAACTTCTGTTGGTGAGAGAGCTTGAAAGCTGGTCTCTCTGACCAACAGAAGTTGGTCCAATAAAAAAATATTACCTCACCCACCTTGTGTCTCTAATTCCTGTTAATTGTTTTTATTATTATTATTTGCATGTATATCTATGGAATGGTTATTTGTTCAAATGCCCATATTTACATGTTACTGAACTGATTTATGTAGAAGAGCATGTGCAATATTCATTATTTGCTATTCACTGTCATTTGTTTACTCTCCTGTTTAACAGGGTTCTAGCATCCAATCAGGAAGTGTGTAGTGACCGATCATGTGTTATGAAAAGCAAAAGTTCAGCTTCCTGTGATAGTTTGGGAACCCCTTGGCTGACTGTTCGGTGACTACACTTTCAGAAATTATCTATGAATGAACAGAAAAGAGGGTTCAATTTGCCTGGTGATTTAGTCAAAGTGAATAATTCAACCAGCTCTGTTGTGAAGTAGCATGTTTCCTTATTTTACAAATGGGAAAATTGAGACACAGATTAAGTGATGTGCCCAGAGTCACACAAGAAGTTTGTGGCAGAGCTAGGGATAGAACCCAAGTAAGCCTGATTCACAAGGACATTTTCTTACCCATTTAGGTGATGTTTTGAGAAAATACAGCCTTGCATTCTTGCATCCATATTCACTCTGATCCCTTTTAGAAAACTATACTGGTCTAGAAAACTTCATAGTAACATAGGTGTGGTTCCATTCCCAAATGTGTCTCAGTTGAACAAACTAAGATCTTGGCTATAGCACCCAATGCTGACCCTGGCTTGCTCAGACATGTCCTCATAATGGACGCTACTGGGTGACTAATGAGAGTGATTTTGAGCAACTCATCCTCCCTTGCTGGTTAGAACATGTACAACTGATGAGAAATGGCAACAGAAGAATAATGGCCCTTGCAGAAACACTTTGCCCTGAGCTTATCACAAAGACAGAGAATAGGAGCAGGGTCTGAAGTACCAAATGATACCAGTTCTGTTAACCACAGTTCTAAACTATCCTGCATTTAAGATGTATTGGGTTTCTGAGTAATTAATTGTTATGGATAATTCTAGTTACTTGACCTTAGTGTTAACAGGCTAAAATTAATCCTCACATGTTTGTTTGGTAAATAACCCAGCTTGATGAGACAGGCAGGCTGAATTACGTGCTTGTTTTTGGAGTGACCTCTGGAGGTGCCAAATGACATTCCAGGCCTTGTTCAGACTACTCTCTCAGCATTCCAGGCTTTCTAGTGCCGTGTAGGGCACCAGGATCAAGTCATCGACAAGAGAAAAACAAATACTGATTGTTCTCTCAGCAGAATGGCAAAACATTACTTTGCTCAGAAGTCAAATAAGGCCTCGTGAAAACTTTCAAGTTTGAAGGGAATTAATTTATTTTGATCTTAACAAGAGGCAATTTGTCTGATCAAAAACTATGGGCTCAGTTCTGGTTTATGCAGACACACAAGGGGCTAATCCCACATGAAGAGGCTCATCCCATTCAGAATTCACACTGGCGTCAGCAATTCTTACGGGTGCATGAGGAATGCAGGATCAAGCCCAAAACATGGGAGAAATGAGCACAAGCCCACTTACTGGATGGTTTGGCCACTATACAACAATTTGACTCCTTAATAAAAGTAACACTTCAGGGGGTTAACATTTAATTTGTGATGGAGGCACACAGAATGTTATCTAAATAGTAAGGTTCAAAGAAAATGCAGCATATTACACAAGAAAATCAGACCCCTGCTGTCCTGTGTCTGCAGTCAGGCTCAGCCCTCCACTGAGCAGGTGAATACATTAGAACTTAGCAGGTGTAAGTCATACAACTGAAGTGCACATGATTTTCAGTGTAACGTATCTTTGCTGTAAATGCATTGCAGAGACTTCTGTTAGGTTGTCTGATCTTTCACCTTCTGAAGATTGTTTTGCTGAACACAATACTAATTTGTCAGTGCCCCTCTAATTATTCATCCAGGCTCACTTCTGCAACCCACAGCTCATCAGCTTGTATGTCCAGTTCACGCACACAATTTCTGTTGTTCATTAATTATAGTGACAGAGCTCACCACTCCATGTTCTACATCTGTTATGGATCCATTTGTGGACACTCCTTAAATCATTTCTCTTACCTTCTAACCAACCCTGGTCCCAATGCCTCTCAGAACTCCACCTGGCCACCTCTGAGTTGTGTCACTGGCATAGGGTCCTTAACAAATACTATGCCAGAAGCAGCTCCTCTGCACACCTTCTCCACCTGTCCATTCTTCCTACTCTCTGTGCCCTCTCCACCAGGATGCAGGGCTCAACCACAACAGACGCAGCTTCCCTCCAACAGAAAATTCTGTGCTGGGCCTTTGCAGCTGGATTATGGCTCCGAAGTGCTTGCTGGGTAGTGCAGGGGGCTCATAGCCCAGCTTGAATATCTGGCTCATGGTCCGAATTTCATCGGTTCACTAACAATTGGCTTATTTTTTTCTTCCCAAAAGATTCCAATTTTTAAATTAAAATCCAAATGCTGATGGAAAGATTTTTTTCAGGGTGGTGGTGGTGGAGAACCAAAATGCAAAACCTCTGCCTAACTTTAACCAAAATCCTAAATTGTACCCAGAAATGAATAGAGAGCCAGAGCAATCTGGGGAGCACTGCAGTAATAGGATATCTCCGGAAAATCCCATCAAACAGTCAGGTCTCTGGGCATTGCACTGGACATAGATAACTCCAGCAAAATTCACATCAGAAAGAAACTGTTACAACTCTCATGCTACATAAAGACAGTAACAAGAGACACTTTCAACTACAGACAATATTTGGGACTCCAGTAGCCCTGGAAGCTCAAAAAGAATCCTGAACTGTGACTAACAGTTGGAAGCTAGATTCCCTTAATAATGGGAGAAGCCATGAAATCTACCAAGTTCTGGAGTTGTTTCCCTCAGTAGTCAATGCCATCTCTCTCCTATTTAGATTAACCCTCACCCAGCATGCTCTTATTCACATCCTACCTTGTTCAGGCATTGAGAAGACCGAGACACTGCGCCACCTGGGTCAAATCAAGAAGAAGTGTAGAGCAGAGAGGTGTGTCATCAGCATATGGCTGGCACTGCATCTCAGGGTGCCTATCTACCCTGTAGCTTCATATTATTAATTCCTATGCACCAGTGAGGCATGTGAATGTTAAGTGAGGGGAGGTAATAGACTAGAGCACCATACATCAGAACCCTGTCTTCAGAGTAACAGTTAACATTGCCCCTTGGGATCTATCTGAGAGGAAAGAACAAAACCACACCTGAGCAAGTCTATCACATCTTGCTTCACAATCAAGTCAAGATAAAAGGTTGCCAGTATAGCTAAAAGCAGCACTCTGAGCATCCTCTCTAGGAGGACATCATCAACCAGCAAGTTCACTATTACAGACAAGCCTGAACCCAGATTGACAGGTATCAAGACAATCTGAGGATTTCCAATAGCACCAGGAGTTGCCTCCCAACCACTTTTTCAATTACTTTACCCAATAGGGGCAGAGCAGAGACAGACCAATCATGATATTGCAGTCAAGTCATAAGCCTTATTAGTTGGATTGTGTTGGTCTTTGCAAGCAAACTTTGGAATTACAATGGCACCTCACAAATTGGCACTAATGAGCAGAAAACCCATTAAGATATTTGAATTTGGCACAATAGTGAACAAGATAAATAAAAACAAAAAAGGGACACTGCATCACAAAATATATTTTGTTCATTTATTTTGGTAGCTGAAATTTTAATTATTTGCTTCAGAACATGCTGCGGTAAATTTTGCTCTCTACTCCACCTATCCTGTTAAATCTTTGCTGAGAAGCAGTGAGAGACAGCAATTTTAATACAGCAAGTTAAGAAGAGAGCAAATCTGTGAGGTTTTAATGTATATGCAGACTCTCCTGGCACTTTAGTGAAAGCACAGTGCTAGAGATCAGAATTCAGATCTCCATAGAAGTGCACTGAGCCTGAAATAAGTGGAACCTTTTATTGGTACTGAGAGGCCATCCTTCCCTACAGCAGGTGATCAAAGCAGCCTTCATTGACTCTCGAGTGGGCTGAGGAAAGGGAAATGGAGGTCCCATTGTCACAAAAAGGAAAATTCCGGTATGCATTACATGACTGCAATTATTTGTGTGAGGACCCAATCTTGCAAGCTGCTGAGCATTACTGACTGAAGTGGGAGTTGATAGTACTTGGAACTTTATAGGATCAGAGCCTTATGGAAGAGTCCTATATAATTTAATATGGATAAAATCAATGGGGCTGTACAAAAGTTACTGACTATAGAATTTAGTGGAGGATGTTGATATCCATCTAATAGGGGTCTGATTGTCAGAAGTGCTGAGCAGCTACAGTTGCTATTGACTTTAATTGAAGTAGTGAGTATTTGACGTCTCTAACCCAGGTTTGAACCCCCAACCTCCTATAACATTCTATAGCAAAGGTATAAATGTCTTTATTAAGTTGAACAGGATGGTTTAAAAAAAACCCTTGAAAAGTTGCCCTTTTCCATTAAATGATACAGGACAGATTAACACAGATGGGGAGCAGTAAAGTGGATAACAAGACCTGGCCAATAGGGATCAGTATCTCAGTTATGTCTGAGTCCAAGGTTCACATAAACTGAAAGTTTACCAGGTGTGCTAAGCGTAGCTGCTGCTAATTTCTCATTCTTTAATTAATGCAGAAAGGCCTTATTCAGTCTTGTAAGAGGAGAAGCAGCAGGAAAGGGAGGAAGGAATCTGGAGAAAGCCAATCAAGAGAAATCTTTTATAATTGGGGGGGGGGGAAATCAAAATTCTTCATTTAAAATCATTTCCCATAGTTAGTGAAAGGTCACTGAGGACACAAAGCAACAATGTGTGAAATGTAAAAATGTTTCTATGGGGGTGAGAATCCTGCATGGTTACGGTTCCTTTCTCAGGGGCTGTTCTTTCTTGAGCTGAGTTAGGAAATCTCAGGGGCTGACTTTGCTGTTTTCAGTAGCCCTTGTTCTAGCTGAACACTCCATCCTTATTTCTCTGTCTCAGTTCCATGTGAAATAAATTAAATGTGTTGTTTCTTTCCTAATGGCCTTTTGAGCTCCATATTTGAGGTACAGCATGATATTTACCCCTTTCCTCAACAAGGCAATGTCAGATTTACAGCTCAGCTCTTACTGACTTCACTGGGAATTGTATCAGGTATCCAAGGACAGATTTGATATTAAATCAAATACAATGAGCTTTTCAAATGCAAAATATGCTATTCTGAATAGCTCCTATAACCAAGAAGGTTTAATATTCATATAGCACTTCACATCTTCGAGGTTACTTGCAAACATCAGCTAACTAATCCTCATTACCTTCCCCCTCCCCTATTTTAGTGAAGGTAATATTAACCCATTTTAAGTGTGGGGAAACTGAGGTAAAGCAAGGTTATGCGACTTCTCAAGGCCAAACAATCAGTGAGTGGCAGTGCTGAGATCAGAAGTCAGGAATCCCTGTCCCTCAATCCCAGGCTGAACCACTGTTGCCTTCCTAGGCACTTTACAGCTGTCCTGACAATAGAGTATTTGAGGTCTTCAGGACACATGAGCAATAATCTTTAAGTACTCGCTGCACTGCTTCTCAGCTGCCTCTGTAAAACCTTGGATTATACTGTGATTCTTTGAGACTCATCTAAAAATAGGCAACCTACATAGACACGCTTCCATGAATACCATAGGGTAAATTTTCACCTAGACATGCAGGGATTTTATTACACAAGTCCGCAGGTGTTGTACAAGTAAATTCTGCACCCAGAAAGCATATCTAAGACCTTAAAATAAATTTTTTGTTCAGGAATTAATCACAAAAGAAGGATTAAAAGGTCTTCTCCCTGTTTATCTACTAAAGAGGAGTGTTAGTAAACTGCAAGCATCCCTCCATGCCCCACCAGCATGTCTCAACCTCTTCCTGATGAGGCTACATCTCAGGTAGTTCAGTCTCCAAGCCCAGTCAGTCTCAGGCCCCTGTATACAGGCGCTGCGCATAAGAGTGTTGATTAATGTTGAACAATACATATCTCATTTTGAACTATTTTTCCTGTCATTTTTAATCAACTGATGGCTATACCCTCTGAGCTCTCTTTGTTCAAGAGTCACAAAAAACCTGTAATTTTAAAAAAAAGTATTTACACCAATATGAGAAACTACTGTTCAGAAGACAAGAAAAATAGATGTTTCTTCACCATAGAGACAGCATTGGTACAGCTGTCACTTTCCTACCTTATGGTATGTCTGCATACATTTTGGCGGTAGCAGGGATAGACATACCCCTTCTAGCTTTAATCTAGCTAGCATGGTAACGTGATGCAGCACCACAAGCTTTAGCCCTGGCTAGCAACCAGAGTATGAATCCCCTGGAGACCCCATGTACGCCTACTGAGGTAATTCAGACCTGATCTGCTAGATCCAATTGTATAGACAACAATCTTCTGTGACTGCTTAATCCAGACCTGGAGTTGAGAGACAGTGTGGTGACACCAGCTAGCTCAGCCTAGGGGAGCCAGAACTCCAGGGAAAACAGCAGTGTCCACTTGGCTCAATGAACAGTCACAGTTATATTCATTAGCGTCCTGTCTCTCTTCACATGCAAGACCGCAACAGATCCCATCATTTGGATCAAACTATTTGGCAGCAGCACTTCTTGTTGATAACTGACATGAGCTGCTGCTTCTGGCAGGGAGGGTATCTTGTCTTCCTGCTTCTCTATTTTCTTATTCTTCTCTTTCCTTTTGTTTTATCTGCTTCTCTTCCCCCTCCTCATCACCTTGTGCTTTCTTTTCTCACCCCCTTCTTCCCAGACCCCCTTCCCTTTTCTCCTTCTCTGCTTTTTGTTTCTCCCTATCCCCTCTCCTGCTCGCCCTTTTTTCTCTGTCCCTGTTCACTTTCCCCAGTACTCTTCCCCCCCCCCCACCATGGGTTTCCTAATTACTTTTTTTAAAAAAGTAAAATATATATATAAAAATGCATAATGCTCCTTTTCAGAGGAAGCCGGATGGTACTAACATCATCTTAAATACAACTAATTGAGACTTCCTTTTGTCCCCAGTATAAATACCAAGTCCAACATCTGTCCTAGCTCATAATCACAGCTGAGAACATGCTGCAGGAGCCTGGGTTTTTAGAAGGGCTGTAGCAAGAAAAACAAGAAAAATTGTGCAGGAGATGGAATCTGGAGTCAGTAGTCAATGGGGAATCCATCTGGTGGGGGGCCCAATAATAATTATGCTTGGATGCAATGCCTCTCTCCTCTCCTTATGTTCTGGGCCAGGGGAAGCAACCTGTGGCTGTTGGACATGTGTTTAGGAAGCCACACATGGGAGGTTTGGAAGGTGTTCCACTGCTTTCCCACAGAGCTAAAAGCAACTGTTCTGGTCCAGAAATCCAGTGTTAAAGAAAGTCCATATAAAAGTCACCAGTATTGTAGTTCAGTAAT
This sequence comes from Chelonoidis abingdonii, assembly GCF_003597395.2. Classification (NCBI taxonomy): domain Eukaryota; kingdom Metazoa; phylum Chordata; order Testudines; family Testudinidae; genus Chelonoidis; species Chelonoidis abingdonii. Next base: position 182,700,509 of record NC_133770.1, on the reverse strand, counting down.
TAACATGTGATTCTCTCTTCTAATCTAGTATTATAGGATAATGCATGAGAAAGTTGTGATTATGTGTCTGTAATCCCATCAAGGGGGATCCGATGATGTATTAAACTTCAATAGTTACTTTTGTTGCTTACTCTAGCATTCAGCCAGTGGAGAGATTTCAGCATCCATCTCCGGCATGACTTCACCGGCCTCAACAGTGTGTCTGTACTGACAGACACAGCTTCAAACTATAACAACACAATTGCTCTTTTTAAACAGGCAGGAGTAAGATTTCTGTACCAGAGCTGTCACTGTGAGCTTGGTCCCAGTCTCCTTATAGTTGAGTTTTTGAGTAAAGATGTATATATGTTTGTATTACAGTAGAAGCCTATTAATCAGAATACTGAGCTGCAGTGATAAATGAAAAATGTATCAGCGATCAGGATGTTGCAGTTAAGCAGAATGGTTTAGTATTATGTTCACGTGGCAGTGTGAATCTTCCCCCGCCCAAGTGACCCTTTATCTAAAAGAAACCAAGTAATAAGACATGACCATTATTTCCAGGGGGATAGACTGCCACAGAAGCAGAACATTTTAAGCAGTATTTCCTGGAGAGAGAGGGACAGAGAGAGAGAATTATTTATTACATTTGGGGAAAAACTTTTACTTCCTTAGCACATCTTCCACTTTCCCAGAATGTCTGTGTGTCTGACATTACCTGAAAGCTTTTCAGGGCAGGGACTGCTCCTCGTAGGTGCTTGAACAGCATCCTGGGGCACCTACTTTGATGGGAGACTCTGGCTGCTATGGTAATACAGATAAAAGTAGTAACATTAATGTGTGGCTTCAGCTACACAGGAAGGAAAGGAGCAGGTCTAGTGGTGAAGTCAGGACACCTGGTCTGCTGCTGACTCACATTGTAACATTGGGCATGTCAGATAGGGAGATACTGAGGCACATAAGATCAGTCAAATAAATATAAAACAGCAGCTGGGTGGGAGGGTTAATTGAACCCCCTACTCTGCGTGGGCAGCTGCAGATCCAGCCCACATTCCTCTCACCCCCATACATGCCGTCCAAACTTTAAAAAGATCCAGAAAGGATCTATTAGGTACTCCCCAAAAGGAGTCCCAGGCTTAAAAACGGTGTCACAAAGTAGAATGATCTGATGAGGTTCAACAAGGACAAGAGTCCTGCACTTAGTGCATAGGATTCTTCCTTCCTACTACAGACTAGGGACCGAATGCCTAGGCAACAGTTCTGCAGAATAGGACCTAGGGGTTACAGTGGACGAGAAACTGGATATGAGTCAACAATGTGCCCTTGTTACCAAGAAGGCTAACGGTATTTTGGGCTGTATAAGTAGGAGTATTACAAGCAGATCAAGGGATGTGATCGTTCTGCTCTATTCAGCATTGGTGAGGCCTCATCTGGAGTACTGTATCCAGTTTTGGGCCCCACACTACAAGAAGGATGTGGAAAAATTGGAGAGAGTCCAGCAAAGGGCAACAAAAATGATTAGGGAGCTGAAGCACACGACTTATGAGGACGGGCTGAGGGAACTAGGATTATTTAGGGGGATTCCAAAGAGGATGGATCTAGACTGTTCTCAGTGGTAGCAGATGACAGAACAAGGAGTAATGGCCTCAAGTTGCAGTGGGGGAGGTTTAGGTTGGATATTAGGAAAAACTTTTTCACTGGGAGCGTGATGAAACACTGGAATGGGTTACCTAGGGAGGTGGTGGAATCTCTTTCCTTAGAGGTTTTTAAGGTCAGGCTTGACAAAGCCCTGGCTGGGATGATTTTGTTGGCGATTGTCCTGCTTTGAACAGGAGGTTGGACTAGAACCTCCTGAGGTCCCTTCCAACCCTGATATTCTATGAAGTATACCTCAAATAATGCAAGATTCATGATAAAAGTCACAAGAGTTGGCTACACAGGCATTACCAAAATGACATAACAAAAATATCTGCTGATGAAAAAACTGCATAGAGGCTGCATAGAGCAATTGTGAGAAATAGCAGAAGAACCCAGGGCAGGGGGGAGGATGTAAGAAGCAGTAGGAGCTTCCTTCCCATTGAAGCTTTATCTTCTACCTTTGGGCCAAATCTTGCAACTGGATCCAGGTGTGCCACCCTCTGACTCTAGTTGCAAGATTCCACTATTTCATGAGCTGGGGAAGGGAGGCACATAGAAAAACAACAAATTATGAGCAATAGCAATACTTCCTTTCTTCTTGTTTTCATTAGCAATATGAGTGGTTGAAGCTTTTAGCAAAACTGGTTGCATTTATTTGACCCAGCTGAATACATTCCTTACTGGAACGCCTAATATCACCCTCAATAAAGCTTTGTTCAAATGAGATCCTATTACTCCAGTCCTGTACCTGTTGCCAGTCAAGGGCAAGATGACAAACTGAGGTTCTTCCAGCATGTCTGAAATGACAAGGTAATGATTAATCAGCTAATCCAAGAAACCTTGTCTGTAAGACTTCTGTTTTTCGTATAGGCAAGGAAGTACCCATTCAGGCTCCTATGCTCCCCTCTGCTTTGCAGAGAAAGGCAAAGCTATGGGAAACTGTTAGGAAGGGCATTGAGAGAGGCTGGACAGAAAAGCAACTAGGCAGTAGCATCCCACCTCCACCAAGTAATTGCCTCTGCCAAATGCAGCGTGGGAGCTCAGCTCTGCATGTTCATGGTGATGTGTAGAGCGGGAACAATTGGTGAGTTAGGGAACCCCCATTCAGTGCGGTAAATTCTCTGTTCAGAAGACTCTAATTTAGTATTCATTTTGTATTGCAACTCCCCTTGTACTGTTTAGCACAAAATCCAGGAGGGGGTGGGATCAGGAAGATGGTGGAAAGCCAGCCAGTAGCAGCATGCCAGTGCAGAGTGCTGTGCTGGAAAAGAGGAATGCTGCAGTAGAGGGTGAGTCAAAGGTCTTCTACCAGTATTAGTTTTCCCACAGATCATGACCCAATCAGAGCCTTGCTGAAAATACACCTGCTTTTTCTACAGTGCTGCCAGCCCCTCTACTTTAAGGGGAAAACACAAAGCCACAGGTGGAATAAACCTGTTGAGACCTGGGGGTCATTTTCCACCCTCTTTTCCACAGGAGAAGAAGTGAGTACACACAGGCCAGAGAACACAAATCCTGGAGGTACACGGTAGAATGCAAAAAATGGGAACTGAAGCTCTTTGGCAGAGCATGTTGTGTGATGTCAGCTGCACCAGGCATTTGCAAAAAGAGTTCTTCAGCTGGATATTCTAGGCAAATGATCCCATTCTGCCCATTTTAGTGACCTGTAGCACACATTGTAAACAAGACCAGTGGTATTTGAACTGTTCTAAAGGAATGGGAAAAAAATCCCCCCCCACTCTTTTTTAAAAAAACAATACTGACCTGGAAAAATATTTAATTATTATTACTTCATAAATCCATGTCTTTAACACCCATCCTTGCAGCACAGCAGATGCTCTAAAGCTTGTTTTGGCTGTAGGCACCTGACATTTTAAAATGAAAGGGACAGCACAAGACTTCTTTTCATTCATATTTATAAAAAACATGTCCTATTCTATTTGCCAGTGCTTTAGATATATTAAAACTGAAAGTTCTGAAACCATTCTAATTTAAATTTTCACCATTAATAGCACCGGTTTACATTTGAACTTCATTCAGTTTGAACGATGCAACTGGATCAGTTCCCCTCTTCGAGTTTCACAACCAAAGCATAAGGTGGCACTGCATGGTTTGCAAACTCTGCTGGAGGCTTTATTTAAATCAAAAAAGGTGTTGGTGAAGCGGGGGACACTCTGGTTTCACTGACACATTATAGATTAAGATATTTCAATACATTTTATAATATTTTAGAAAACCATTCTCTCTTTAAAATAAAATATCCTAAAAGTGGGGACTAAGACAGCTGAGATTTAAAAGCTCAGTTTTCTTGAACTAAAGCAGTACAAAGTGCTTTTTGCTTTTTCAGATGAGAAGATGGGCTTGCTTGTGGCTAAATCAAGGACCAGAAGTCAATCAATTTGAGTTCCATTCCAAGCTCTGCCTCATACTTCCCTGCGACCATAGACAAGTCATTTGTGGACTGATTTTCAGAGAGGAGATCAATGGGACCTGCAGGGAGTCAGGGTACCTCATATCTGTGACCACAGACACAGCTGACAATGAGGATTAAACCTGTGGCTTAAGGAGGACAAACCTCTACCACTTGAGCTAAAGCAGAAATGCTTTAGTTAGGAAAAAGTAGCAAGCTGCTAAACTGTTGGGTCCTGCCACTAAAGAAAGATATTTCCATATATTCTAAGCCAAAATATTTCATTGCCACCCTTGAAAAAAAGTAATAATCTCCCTTTTAGTCTATTTCATAATCTGCCTTCTGGAGCTGTTGTGAACCTCATAGATTCTCAGATAGAAGGTGAATGTAATGTAAGGTCTAAAGTTTGTTTTCTTCAGTTAGGGATTTTTACAGTTCTGTACTGGAAATAACAGTAACTTGTAGAAGAACTTGGGTCTCTACTTATTCTACTTCAGGGATAAGCAGGAGCATACAGAACACTGGCCTGCAGAGCTAAGAAATGTAAATGAATGGTTTGCCAGAGAATTAAGAAGTCTCTTTTTTTCTTATTGTTCCCAGTATTTTTTTAAACTCCTGTAAGTACATAGAATGAGTCCCTTGGGTTTCTCACTAGAAAATGGGTGTGTTATGATAAAACAGTATAAAAGGACATTTTCACAAACAACTCTTTATAGAAGGATATTAAATAACCCATTCTCACCATCCTTACAAAGATCTGTTCTGACCGAACCTCATGGAACAGTACAGCTAAAAAGGTTGAGGTATTTTGTTTCTTTGCATATTGATTGAATAAGACATTACATCACACTTGCTTGAATGTCCAATGGGAATAGCAGTGATTTCATCCACTGACAACCATCGGGCTGTAGATAGAATAGCTATTTAAACTTCAATGGCAAACTAATTTGTAAACTATGAAAATACTGTAGGTTTCCTGCACAGTATGTGTATTTCTGTTCAATAAGTATGATTCACTTTTATGTATACACACTGTAGGAAACGTTGTCCTAAGCCTCCTGTGGTGGGGAAAGAGATACTGGCAATCATTGAATAGAGGGTTTCTCATGGGGCATGTCAACATCAGGTGTGGCAGCAAAAGTCCATACAGTACTAAGCAGTTCTTTTCATTGCACTACCTACTAAAGTAGGGTGACCAGACGTCCTGATAAAATCGGGACTGTCCCGATTTTGAGAAGTTTGTCCCACGTGCCAACCAGAGTACGGTCGGGACACCATTTGTCCTGATATTTTGTTTCCGGGTCTTTGGCGACAATTCGGCGGCGAGTCCTTCAGTCGTGGATTGTCTTCAGTGGTATTTCGGCAGCGGGTGCTTCTGTCTTTGGTGGCAAGGTTTATTACCCACCGTTGAAATACTGTCGAAAACTGTCTGTGACTGAAGGACTCTCCTCTGAATTGCCGCTGAACTCCTGGACGGGTGAGTGTAAACAAACAAAAAACAAATCCTCCCCCCGTGGTATTCCCGATATTTTCCTCTTAACATCTAGTCACCCTATATTACAGTACAGGAATGGTGTTTTTTGAACAGCACCTAAAGCTGATCAGAAGCAGAAATGACCTTCAGTAAATGGCAACATGCATCAGGACACAGATTTTACCTCAGCTTGCTCTTCAGAAAGAAGAAAAACAGTCATTTAGGAGACAAGCTACTGTTTTTTCCCTTATCTTTCCATCCCTCCTCCAAGGGCCAGATTTTGCAGTTTATGTCACAAGTCTGGGCAACCGCACCGGTATCCCCCCTCGGCAGGCAGTAAGGACATCCACTCTAGGTTCCTGGCTCCTCAGTCATCACCTCTCTTGGATTCAGACCCAAGACTCATTCCCCACTGAGCAAGGTTTTTCCAGTCTGCACAGTTCCTTGCCTACACTGTGAGTTTCCCCGCAAGCCAAACCACCTAAACGGACATGCGTGTCTGCACCATGCTTTCTCCTCAGAGGCTATAAACAACACAGTTGCCCACAGTTATAAATTACCACACAAAGTACATTTATTCTTAAGATGAAAGTTTTACAGAGCACACATAGTAAGAATAGAAGACCCTACATGCATGCTAATAAGCTTACCAGAGATCACCCCGCCAAATCTAACAAGGGTTCTGGTCAGTGACAGTCCTTCTATTCCTTCCACAATAATTGGACTCCCTTCTTTGGACAGGCGGTTCTGACCATTTTCTGGAACAGAAAGAAGGCCTTAAATCAGTTTAAATTCAGGCTGTTTATCCAAAAGTCCTTTGTTTGATATAGTCTCTGGAGAATCCAGTTTGAACCGGTACGTGCAAGCCTCTCCAAGTGGCTGTACCTCCCTGGAGGTGTTACAGCCTGAGTGGATTTGTCTAGTCACCCACATTGGTCTTAGTTTCGGGAGGAGCTGTGCTCACCTTCCCCCCCGTGTGGACTTCCAGAGACCCGCAAAATAATCACAGCAATGCCCTTTGCAGTGCTATATTTGTTTTGTAGTGTTGCATGGTGTTAACGTCTCATATTTATGTGACACTTTAATGCAGTATCAGGATACCCCTATGAAATTATTTTAAAACTCTTTGTCACTTCATTCAGTACAATATATACTCTCTTCTCCTGGGATATATATATATGAATGATATGGGAAAACATGTATTCTCTCCCTCCTCCCCCAGCCCAAATACACTTTGTTTGGATGAAGAGGAAAAGATATTGGCTGCACCAATAATCTGTTTAGCACTTCTCCTGCTGCCCTGCATGCATCAGATAGAACAGCTCTACGTAAAACATAGGCTTTCTACAAAAAATGCATGACTTCCTAAAGAGCTGTAGGTTGAGAAGCAATGTTAGAGATGACAACCTATCTATGATAGTTTTGAAGTGTCAAGTCCAGCAAAATGAGAAAGGCAGGGTTTGTTGCATTGTATATTTCCATCACCACCGTCTAACCTTTTAATTCCAGAACTGAACTCTATTCTGATATATGCAAATAGACTACTTTAATAGCATCTGTTCATGGGATGAATCGGCAGTGGCCCAAATTCTGTGCCATTTCCACTGCAACACTGAGCGGAAGCACAGAGGAATATGAATGAATACTTTTGTTGACTGATTTTTCTGTGTGTGTTTTGTTCCAGCTTATGCTGTCCAGTTGGGAAGGAGGCTATAACTTACAGTGTCAGAACCTTGTCAGCGCAGGAGAAGCTGATATCCGGGTGAGGCAGAAACAGCAACTCAGTAACTAAAAGATGTTGTGGTCTATTTCTCCATAGGCTTTGGTGCAATTCCCTTGCATCACTAGCCTACTTATATTTTAGCATTAGGATTTTTAAAAAATGATATTATTTCTGTTTGTTACACAGTGGGATATGTATATGCTGATCCTGGTTGGATGTATTCTCATTCCCCAGTACAGGGTAGAGAACAATGTGAGAAGTATATTTTTGTTCTGGAAAGGCTTTTACAAAAGTTTATGTCCACTATTTCTGACTCATCTGGCATTGCATCTTCATTAATTATCAGAACAGATACCAATACAAAATGGAAATGTTTTCTATGGAAAACTAACCCCTTTAATTAAATACCTATGGTGAAATTGTCCATGCAAATTTGGGTTCTTGTGGGTCCAAACTAGCACCTGAACCAGCCTGAACTATGGGAATGTTTGGATCCATATTTTGCCTCTTCACCTCATCTCTAGCCTTGACTCCTATTACACACCTTAAAATTCAAAGTTTTGTCCTTCTATTGTTCCAAATTCTCCATAAATTCTCTCACCTGATATAAGCCACAAAAAGTGTCCTGTGGCACCTTATAGACTAACAGACGTATTGGAGCATAAGCTTTCATGGGTGAATACTCACAAGCCTGCATCTGACGAAGTGGGAATTCACCAATCAAAGCTTATGTTCCAATATGTATGTTAGTCTGCAAGGTGCCACAGGACCCTTTGTCACTTTTTACAGATCCAGACTAACATAGCTACCCCTCTGATACATGTCACCTGATCTAGTTAATCATTCTTCCTTTTCATCCTGATACTTACTTCATTCCTCCATTTTGGCCCCTCTTCTCCTTTTCTAGGACTTTCCACGTTTTGTTTGGCAAGAGTCACTCGGACACATTTTCCCATCTATATAATGTTTTCCCTGCTCCTCCCTCAGAGATACTAGTTTAAATTTTCTTCTCTCCCTCTTAGCTTATAGGGTCTATGAATCTCACTGCAATACTCCGCATTAAGGGTCCTGTGAAATTACCATATTCTGGGCTCGTATTAATTGTCATTTCTCTCTATGGAGGATCTGCTCCACTGTGTCCAGGGGGCTTTGATAATGGATTATGTGGACTGCCTACTTTACTCTTTTGAGAACTTGTATATTACAACACATTTAAAATATTTAGTCATTTATTTTTTTTCAGATCACGTTTGAAAAGTATTCCAATAGCAACAGTCCCCAAGTCGGTTGCTGCTCAAGTATCCCACTAGTTCATTATGCTTCACATTCTCCCCACTCACGTATCTGCCTGTGGAGCCCCCGAGAAAAAGGCTATTGTAACTTTTTGATGCAGATGAAGAGCAATGAGAAAGCCTTGCTTTAGAAGTTTAGATCACAAGGTATTTTCATAAAATCTTCATTACGTGCAAAACAGATTAGAGGTCTAAGAGTGTTTAGGGAATAAGAAACATTTGGCCAAATCCTGCCGTCTTTCATCCATGGGAAAATGACTTCAATGGGAATTTTGTTAGAACGAGGATTGATTAAGATAGCAGAATGTAGCCCTTTACGAACAGACCTTCCCCCCCCCCCCTTTCTCTTGCTCATACAGGTGACCAAGGTGTTGTGGTGGTATTATTTTTCCAAAGGAATTGAATTCATGGACACTATTTTCTTTGTACTGAGGAAGAAAAACAGTCAAATTACTTTCCTTCATGTATACCATCATGCCACTATGTTTAACATCTGGTGGTGTGTTCTGAACTGGATCCCTTGTGGACAAAGTAAGTGTTTCTATCATTTTCTCCGCAGTACGTTAAGGGGTGATGTAGGGGATTTGCAGACAGCTATGCATTGCAATCATATTAGTAGTAATATTAGCTACCTGCAGAATTATTCACAAATCCCTGCAAAATCAAGGTGAGTATATAGTCATATAGATTTATTTTCAGAGGTTCTGAGCACCTGCCGCTCCTATTGAAATAAAGAATTGTGAGTGCTCAGGATCACAAACTACCAAGCCACGAAACTATTGCTACATGCTCAGATACTAGAGTTATGAATAAGGCTACAATTTAGTCATGTGCATTTTTAGTAAAAGTCATGGACAGGTCATGAGCAATAAACAAAAGTTCACAGTCTGTGACTTGTCCATGACGTATACTATAAAGATCCCTGAGAAAATCTTGGGGGGAGAGGGGGGGCGCCACGCATTGCTGGGGAGGCACTGCTTGTGGGGGATGCCCTGGGAGGCCACTGCTGAAGGGGTCCGCTGATTGGGGGGGCACCCCGGGTCCAGCGGCACCAACTGGCAGGGGCTGCTGAGCAGCAGCTGCTCTGGCCACCCCTGAGACCACTGCTGAGGCAGGGGGCAGGAGAGTGCTGCTCTGGCAGGGAGCTGGGGCCCGGGAATGCTGCTAGGGACTGCTGAGCAACAGATGCTCTGGCTGCCCCCAGGACCACTGCTCAGGCAGTGCTTCGGATCAGCTACCCAGGTCCGCCTGAGCAGCGGCTGCTGCGGCTAGCCCTGGGGCCATGCCAGCAGCTGCTAGTATAGCTGTTCCCAGTGTCGCCCGAGTAGCTGGCCCGGAGATCAGCCACATTGGCTGCTGCAGAAGTCATGGAGGTCGCAGAAAATCACAGAGTCTGTGACAGACCCAGTGTCCTAGTGATGAGCACAGTATAAAGTGCCTAGACTGACAGATAGGACCTGATTCTTCTCAAACACACTTATTTCATGCAAGTGTGTCTTCCTCAAATAATATAACTGAGAGAAGAATCTGTCCCATAAGATACTTAAGGCAAAATAATGATGTCAATGGAAATTTCACCCCTGCTGTATAGCACAACATTCAAATGCTTATGTATTTTTGACTTCTTGCACTAGTAAGATCTTTCGTTTATAAATGTGTAACTAAGCATCTGTGACCAGCATAACTGATTTGAAGATATTTAGAAGTATGCAGGCCAAACTGAAAAAAAACTGTGTACTCAAAACCACTATATAGCAATAAAGAGAATATTCAAACTCCATCCAGAGTAGGCAAAGCCAAGTTTGTGTGCTTATGAGGAATTGCCATTGCTTACTATCTTAGTGAAGGTTTATGCTCCCCCCTCAAGTGTGAATATCTTAAACAATAATTTAACTTTTCAACTTCACACACTACTGAAGAATCGTAATTACATTTGTCACCAAAACTTTGACAAGCCAACAACTATCATATTCTCAAGACCTTGTTTTGAATAGGCAAAGGTCTGATCCTGCTCCCCTTGAAGTCGGTAGCAAACCATCCATTTATATGGGAAGAGGATTCAGCCTTAACTTCATATGAGGCCTGGGCTGTTAGGAGAGAAAGGGACTATGTCTGCTCTCACTTATACAAAAGTAAATCAGAAGTAACTCTACTGAAGTGCAATGGAGTCACACTGATGTAAAACTGATGAGAAATCAGTATCAGAGTACACCCTGCACTTGGCAGTGTAAGTGTAACACGTTCACTGTCTCTTAAAAACATTCCTCTCTTTGAATCGCAGACCCTACATTCATGAATTTGGCTTGTTTTAGAGTCCTATTTTGAAGACTTGAAATTTGACTGCATAGTTGGTAGGAAGTCACAGTGATGCAGAGTAATGTGCATTTTATCCAAGTGAAACCAGATGTCTTTGTGACAGAAAATTGGCCTTCTCTGGCTTACTAGACATCAAAAGTCAGTATAATAATTATTGTTGTGGAATATATCTGCTATTATCAGATCATGTTCATCTTGACTGGAAATTGTCATTCTCACAGTCTCCTCTCATACCCAAGGGAAATAGTGATAGTTAGAGACTGCTCTCGCTGCATTCTGGCTTAGAGTGGAAAGCGGAGAATTATTTCTAGCATCAAATCAAGAACATTCCTGTTAGTGGGTAAATGGAGTGAATTTTTTTCCCTGTAGCCTTGTCATCTAAGTTGAAAAGAAAATTAAATGTTTTAACTTAGTTTTTAAGCTTTGGTTCCTACATCCCTCAGAAGGGAAAGTATCTCAACCTATACAAAATTCAGCAGCTCTATTTTTAAAGTAATGTGTTATAAGTTCTTATTTTTAATAGTGTAGGACCCAAGTCTCCACTGCGTAGTGCAGTCACTTTGATTGTGTGAAGTACGTGTAAAATACTCCCACAGATCCTGTGGAGAATTGTGATTTGGCAATGATTTACACACACTGTACAGGTATCAAGGACTGCTTATGGGCAAGGCAAGTCGACTTGCCAGCCTCTGTGCTCTCTTCTATAGCTAACGCACAGGACCTGATTCTCCACTCTGTTCACCTCTTTTACAGCAGCATAATTGGAACAGAGAATAATTGTGATGCTTCCTGGGCTACCCCCAGTTGTGAGGCACCGCGCTTCCACCTGCCCTTCTGTAATAAGTCCCTGTCCCAAATCTGGACCTTAGCGTCCAAAATCTGGGTGCTTAGCATGAACCTCCAAGCTTAATTACCAGCTTGGATTTTATCTCACTGCCACCAATCAGGATTCGGAGTACCTGATAAACTCTCCCGGGTCTCCCCCAAACCTTTCCCTGGGGGGACCCCCAAGACCCAGAAGCTCTGAGTCTTACCGGCAAGGGAAATACTCCACTTCCCTTCCCCCTCCCTCTCCCACCCAGACTTTCCTCTCTGGGCTAACCTGGGAGAGCTGATGCAATCTCTTTACATCACAATACCCAGAAGCATGTCTCCTTTATTCCACAAAGAGACAAACCCCAAATACAAGGAAACAGAGATGGTCCTATCTCTTCCCCCTCCCACCAACTCTCTGGTGCTGCAGCTTTACCCTCCGTAGATCTAACACAAAGAGAATCCCCTCCCCTTGTTCCTTGACCTACCCAGAGAGAAAACTCAAACAAGTCTTAAAAAGAAAACTTTATATAAAAGAAACGAAAGCATAAGATATAACTCTGCATCAAGTGACAAATACAGGGCTATTGTTTAAGAAAGTAATGAACAAACAGTTGATTTCAAAAGAGGATCAATTTGAAAATCCCAGCAACTCACACATGTAATAACAAGAATAATATACCCTATTGCTTATTACTTGTTGTATCACATTGGGACCGAGGGGTGAATGAGCTTGGAGTAGAAAAAAAAAAGCTCTTTCTTATAGCCGAGGAGAAACAAAACAGAGCGAAAAGCAGACACACCCAGAATTCCCTCCCTCACTTTGAAAATCAGGTGTCATGATTCGGTTCTTGGTCAGGTGTTTGGTTCCCTTTGTTAACCCTTTACAGATAAAAGAAACATTAACCCTTAGCTATCTGTTTATGACACCTTCACATGAGGAAGCCTTGTCCGTGCCTGCTGGAGGTCAGCTCCCCAACTCCACTGGCCACGTGAACACAAGCACACTCCTCCAAGCCTCACAGGCCCTAGTGTCTCTTTATAGGTTCACACTCGGCACATTGCAACCCTTGAGCCCCCACCCCACCCCAAACATCTCCCTGGAGTGTCTAGCCCCTGTTCCACTGGACACTTACCGTATTCAGATTCACTGAATACCACTTTCATCTGAGATCACTTCTCCGCTTAACCCACAGGGCTCAGCTATAGCTTTTCTGCCAGGTGGAGTCTGCAACAAGGACAAGGTTTAACATACCAGGAGGTTCCTCTTACCAATCCAAAACAAAACCAGCTCGAGCCCCCTCCCAGTAATTGGGAAAATTAACTACCGCCCGTAAGAGGCAGTACTTCCCCACTTGCAAACTCCAAGTCTGTGTGTAACAAGGGAAAACTTAAAAAGAAAGGAAACCCAGCATTAATTTGGGAAAACACAGCAACCAATTCAAAAGCATCTAACCGTAAGCAAACACCCACCCCACAGTACTTTGAGCCATGTCCTTTGCCTCAGTTTCCCAACTTACAGGAAACAAATGTCTCTTTAATACAATCACTCCCCTTGTCCTCTACTGCACTCCACTCACAATTGGTTGCCTTTGGTAAGCTACTCTTATCTCTGCCACCTCTGGCCACTCACTACCACCTCTGCTGCTAGTATCTTTGCCACCACTCAGCTCTGCTGCTACTGCTACTTGCCACTCACTGTTACCTCTGCAAATGTTGCATTCTGAGGGTCCACCATAAAACCCAGCTCTTAGTGATCTCACTGAGTAGGGAACACATCTCAGCTCTCTCTCTTCATTACCTTTCACTGCAACACTGTCTCCCCACTGGGTCTAAGGCCTAGTCTCTAGACCTGCTCACTAGTGATTCCAACTCTAGTAACTTCTGAACAGAAACAAGGACACTCTGGGGAATCCAATCAGCTGTCTTTAGATACTAAAGAGGAGAGCTCAAATGGTGTCTAGGACTCTTTAGGCAGAGTCCATATCAGATAGAAATACCCATCCCACCCCCATCTCATTTTCACTGGGATTTGATATTCCTAGCCTCTGCTTAGCAAGTGAGTGTCAGTTTAGGGTAACCCCCTTAATCAGGGCATGCTAAGCACAGTTCTGCTCATACAATAAGGATGATAATTCTAAAGTGAATTGTAACCCAAACTAGCCAAACTTGATCACTTTGGCAAAACAGCTCTGTCAGCTGAATACCTAGGCAGAGTGAGTGTGTCAATGCAAATATGGTCTCCTCCTGAAACCTTTTCCCCCAGTTCATCATTGGATGTCAGAAGACAGCTCATTCAGACCCTGCTTACATAGATATCAGTGTATCAGCGCAGCGGGTCTCCTAGGCGAAAGACCCAGTGTGGGCTTTGCTTCCCAAGATATACAAGTCACGTCCTTTGTTTTCATTCATAAACAGGACACCTGCTGGTGCTTTGTTTCTTCCTGTAGATTCTCTCTTGTAGACACTGCAACCTTACAACTGGAACCTGGGCTCAAGGCAAGTTTATACTACTATGCTATATGGGTGCAGCTGCGCCGCTGTAGTGTGTCTGATGAACACATGCAATGCCTCCACCTCCACAAGAGGCATAAGCTATGGTGGTAGGAAAGCATCTGCCGCCAACAGAGCATGGCATGGACAGGGCTTAGGTCACTGTAACTTGCGTTGCTCAGGGGATGGCTTTTTCACATCTCTAAGTGACGTAAGTTACATCCCCTTAAGTGGTAGTATAGACAAGCCCTTGGTCTGTAAATAGGTCTCTACTGTGAGGTAGACAACACACAATACCTCCCTGTCTGATCACGAGTGTGTCTGTTACCACCTCCCTGAAAGGAACACATCCAATGCATGTCACCTCTTGGAGACCTGCCTTAACTCCAAGACCTTAAGAACACAGTTTTCAGTATAGAGACATAAGTCCTTAAATATTACCCCTACATGCATTTTGCAGTGATTACATCAACCAGTGGGCTACTGGTTCACAGTGAAAATCTTATGTCACCCTTTAGTAAATTATTATGCACATACATGACCAAGGGAATTCCTTTAAAACCCTATGCACCCTCGGCACCGAGAGGGCCCTGTGTCATAAAAATCAGACCCATTTGTTCTCTGACCAAATGTTAACATTCTGTAGCTGCTGAACATTCTACTAACAGAGTGAACACATGTAACTTAGCAATATTGCTACTTCCTGCTCAACTATCCAGGCAAAAAGGTGTAGGATAATTTATCCACATCATGCAAATGCTAGAATTAATATTCAGTTACTGCAATTGATTGTAATGGCAAAAATATTGTTTAGAGCCAAATTCTGCAGTCCTTAAGCAAGCAAAACATTCATTGAAGTCAGTGAAAGGTTATCCTCAATTAAGGCCACAGAATTTGCCCCGAGTACACGAATTGTACTCAGATACAAAGAGTAAAGCTGTCACTGCTGTGTTCAGTAATAGGAGTCCTGCATGTTCTTTTACCTCCCTTGGCACAAGGCTGCTGTTTATGGCAACATAATCTAAACTAGCTGAGTGTTTAGAGCTTAGAATGACAAGACAGACAGACAAAGGATTTTTAGAACAAAGTGAAGGGATGGCCTGCCATCTAGAAAATAAAAAGGAAGAAGCCAGAAAGGAAACCACAGAGTAAGATATACAGCCTCTGACATAAAAGGAAAAGGAACGGGTGTATGAGGCACTTCTCAGGGCACCCAGGGCCAAGTATCATCTTGTTCCCACTCACCTCCCGCAAGAGGGAGACTTGCTTGTGCCAGCTAGGCATTAGCTCTCCAACACAACCAGCCTCTCAGCCACTCTAGCACTCTCCTCTGTACCAGCCCTGCAAGATAACAGTAGATGTATCCCAGCCTCTGAGTTCGTTCCAAAGTGTCCACCTGTGGTAACCAGCCCCTGATCACTGGATACCCCCAGAAATCCCAGAGCCTCCATTCCCAAAGGAGCAGTGCACCCCAATTTACCTTAGATCACTGCTTCCGTACCAAGAACGGCACTTGAGTTCAGTTACAGTAAAACAAAAGGAAACTGGTTTAAGAAAGGATAGAGGTTCAGTCAGAAGCAAGCGTAAGCCATGGAAACAGTTACACACATCACAAAACGCAAACTAGGGCCTACATTTATTAATAGTCACCTTTACTATGTAATGGAGTCGATTCTCACCCCGAAGTTCAGTCTTTTGCAATGCTTGCTAGCTCCAGAGAGCCAGGACCCAATCTCTTATGAAGCACCCCTACTCATCAAGGTACCTCCTCAGTGAGTGGATCCAGCATATCTTTCTCCAGCTTGTGATATACTCAGTTTTTATTCACAAACAGGGTGATCCCCAGGCTGTCACATTGTTCCTTTTCACTGCCAAGTGGTTTCAGTGTTTATAGTTTGTCTTTGATGGTTTTCCATTGACTTTTCTGGGTTGATGCAATGATGGACAATGAAGCAATGTATTACATAATTGACTAGCCTGGGAAGGGTGACAACTCAGTGATGGCCAGTTGAAGCAGGAGAGAGACACTCTCTTTGTATACCACTTCTACTCTAAGACCATAAGGGTATAATTTTCAGAATAGTTACATTGTTCCTTAACTATTCCCTGTACACACAGCCTGGAATGGATTATGGGTATCGATAAATTACAAGCTTTCAGTAGAGATAGCACATGCTAGCTTTCCTGGATAACTACAGCGAAAGCAGTGTGCGCACCCTGCCTGAGACAGGAGTTGCTTGCAAAGAAGAGTGAACCCTTTGCTAGCTGGTACCAGTCGAACTTGTGTCACAGTGTAGTAAGACTTTTTTGTGGTGAGGGGGTGGGGGAAGGGAAGGTCAGCAATCTCTAGTGTGGAATCCACTGCAAGTCCAAGAATATCCTGACCAGAAGTGAGAAAAAAAAAAGTAAAGAGGAATATTACTGGATGCAGTGGCAGAACGCTAGTGAGACCACTTGTAGATCAGTAAAAGTCCCTCCCTGTAAATTCTAAGAACATATTTCCTAGTAGAAAGTCCTTCACCCCACCCTCAGTGATACCACTGAATAAAATGTGTTCTTTGTTGGATTCTTACAGGTTTCTTTGGACCCACTTTGAATAGTTTTATCCATGTTCTCATGTACTCCTACTATGGATTTTCTGTCATTCCTTCCATGCGCAAGTATCTGTGGTGGAAGAAATACCTCACTCAGGCACAACTGGTACATTTATATTTCACTTTCTCTTTACTTTTAATAGATTTTTGTCAACGGAGGTGGCATAAAGCTGTAACCTTGAATATACATCTTTTGAAATGTGGGAGAAGACGGACCTCTGATTCAAATTCCTGTACCCAAATTCAACCCCAAAGTATTTGTTTCCAGATTGGATCCAAACGCAGAAATCTTGTGAAAAACCTCATAAGAGTTCAGTATGATCAAATTCAAATTGTGCTGCCAAATCCAAATTCAGCCTCAAACACTAGAATAAACTTAATATGAACAGGGCCTATGGAGTCCATTTTCATGAAGAATATGTTTATTCAATACTGTCTTAATTCATCTGAACTGAACTCACGGGGTGGAACAGGACTGAAATACTTAGCAAGTTATTTAAGCACGATGATAGAATACACAATTGCTGTGGCTTTTAAAGTGTGGTTCTTCTCTGAAAAATGAACTACATATAAAAGGCATTTTATTATACATTAGACTTAGTCCCACAGTTGATTCAGTTACAGCTGCTTACTTTACGGATGTGTTTTTTGCTTTTTACTCCTGTTAGAGGTGCTAAGTCAATACAGCTCTGGCTCACACAAGACCTCTAGAATTGTTAAACTAGGTTCTCCTGCAGAATCCTTGTTGTTGGTGATACATGAGCCAGTGAGAATCCAGCTTGACCTGTCTGTACTAACAGAAGTTAAACACACACACAGAAAAATGAACAAACATTCTTTTACTTGTGAAGTTTTCAAATACTGTCTGGCGTCACTGAGAAACAATCAATGTGCCCTCCTCCCTCCGTGCCATTTTTAGGGAGTAAATGTTCAGAGCAGAACTATTCTTTAAGTAAAGCCTGTTCACAAATGCAAAAAGGCAGACATTAACTTGACTTAAAGATACCAAACCTTATTTTTAAGGCTAAGAATGTGAAATGGACTTTTGCACCTACCTTAACAGGCATTTTCATTCCAGATTTTTTTTGTTGTTGTCAGTATTGTTTTTAACATAGCACATTGATTCTACTTATGGTTTAATTCTAATTTTAATTGTTTTAACCTTGTAGGATTACTGTCAGAGACAAGCTTTTTAAAAGTGGACTATCTTGTCAGCATAAAAGAAAGATTTGCACAGTTCTTGGCTACCAATCTTCTTTCATTTAAAAGAAGTCTGGCCTTTATTCTGTATTTGTTTTAGGGTAAAAATCTTAGGATACATTTGCAAGTAAATAGAATGGGCCTGATTCTTGCTATCAATACAAGTTCACTGTGTGCAGTACTTTCCAGGATTGAGCCAGTTAAGATTCAGATGTAGCAATAGTACCATGCAGTATACTTTGACAGTGTCACGTTGGGGGATACAATTCAGACCAGTGTGGAGCTGTGTCACCACCTGCCTTGTAAACCTGGGTGCCTGAAATGCCCTACTGTTGTGCCTCACAAACTGGATGCCAACAACCAGCATACAAGCATGCAGGTCACATCCTAAATGTCTATGTGCCATACATCCCTGGATCAGCAACTTTGACTTTCACAGCCAGCCTACAGCACAACAGTCTCACCATGGCTTCCCCCAGCCTTGGTTACTACTACCAAACTGACCCCAACACACTCCCAGTCCTGAAATTTTCCCAAAACCATGTAACCTTTAGTGTCTGGCCCTCTCAAAGAAATGAGGTTAGTTGATCCTTTAAAAGAGAGAGATAAAAGCACCATTGCAGATTATTAATTTAACTGGGGTACATAACCCTTCCCTTCAAACAAATCACTGAGTTGATTTATAGTAAAAATAAAACAGATTTAGTAATAATGGGACAGATTAAATGATGTCAAATAAAAGGAATAAAGTTATAAATGATTGCAAGCAAATAATAGTGAAAACATGCATCTAAATTTCTGAAACTCAATTTAGTCAGGTACAGACTTGGTTCAAGATGGTTGATCTCATCAAATCTTCCTTCTTCCCAGCCATAGCTGACTTTTCCTCAGTCAGGACTTTCCACAGAAGTACAAGATGTTGTCTTCCTAGGTGAAAGATCTTTGTCTAAGCAGCTCTCTCACCTATATTCAGTTCCCAGAAACTTCACCACCCTGTTGGTCAAAGGACCCATTTTTCTCAGCTTGTAAGACAGCTTGTGTCTGTCTAGTGATGGATGCCAAAGACGGTTGGTCTTTGCTTATATCTTCCAAAGTTCAACTGCCTTGTTTCAAGAGGCAGGATGACCTCATGCTGTTTTTCCTATACTTGGGAGGACGGAAGTGGAGTTTCCATTGTTTTGATTCCATCATGCTTAAATTTATATAGGAGATAGGTGGGAACAGCACAGCTATTTACCTGTCTGGCGGAGATCTGTTTCTCCCTTTGATTGGACAGGCTGTAAAGTCCAATATCAATGAGTATCCATAATTCCTTATAAAAAAATTATATATAAAAAAATAAAACCCCAGTCTGTCATAGGCTTTCATAAAACAGCTTATTCAATGAACTTTGTATACATTACTGCATTATAAATCAATTGATTCAATGGCTTGTCACTTGAAGTTCAACCCCCCTGTCCGTATAGCCCAGATAAAGTTTCTCTTTCTTTCCAGAAGCTGTCTTCTCCCGTGATTGTTAGCTTGATAACTTTGTTTACCTAATATGTGAATAGACCTTCACTGTCTCTGCCTGTTGACCAAGCATTCCTTTGTATAGGACAGACCTATTTACCACCTTTCCTTGACAGACCCGGCTTAAACACATTTTAGTCATCATTTCAGCATAAAGCCATAACACTGAATATACACCACATACATACATTATTCAAGAATATTAATGATCAGTGAGATATTAGATTTCAAATGATACATTACATGCCTTTTAAAGAAATATCATGACACCGGTGCGTGAGGTGATTCTAGGAGAAACTCCATAGATCATAAAAAACCCTCCCATTATTTATGCCCTTCTTCATAGAAAATGGACACTACTAAATCATGGTAAATGCACCACTGATTAAAAAGTCATAAAAGCTATCAATTCTGTAAGATGTTAAAATGATATACTTTTCAGATAATTTTAAAGCTCTATAGGAAAGTTATGACTTTTTTTTTTTTTTTTAAAGTTGTGCATCAGCTACTTATGTGCACCAAAGTCTCTTCAAAACAGGAAATGTAGCCCTGGTACAATAAGAAAATGCAAAAATCACATAAAGAAACAAGAGCACAAGACAAACTCTCTGATTTAGAAAAATCTGCTTTAGTCTGGATACAGTACGCAAAGCCATGTGCCCTTTGTAGTCAGCATTAATACATCAAGAATTGTGTTGTTTCAAAAAACATATCATGCTGCACTCCTTACTGGTAGTAGAATGTTCTCTACATATTTGCATTTTAAAAGAAGACTTCTTTATTCTTATTTTGGGAACAGACACCAGCAAAAAGCTCTAAAACGGTCTTGTGAAAATGTGTATTCTTTGAATCAGGACTGCATCTTAGGTCTTTTGTTTTCCTGCACACTTAAAACAGAATAATGCCTCATTCTAAATAAAACTACATACAGTACATTGGTTCCATAGAGTACCGCATAATTCATTTGGTTGGATAGGGTCATATGATCCAGTTAATTAGGCCATGTTTGGTAATCCAAAATAAAGGTCTTTTGCAGCTCCCTCCCCATCTCATTTCTCCTTTATTTGCTGTCTTCTTACACCTACCAACACAACCAACACCTACCTGACCCAGACTTCTAGTTTCTCCTTTAAAATGGATGTTCCATTTTCAGCTCAGTCTTTTGAAATGACTTCTTCAGGTCTCAGGTATTCATCAGGTTTCTCTCAGGTTCTGCTTTAAAGATGATGCTGTAGGTGGGGTACAGTGTTCTAGGGGACATCCCAGCCCCATTAAAAGAGCATAGCTACCAGTTTGCCAGCCAGTCCTAGAAGAAAACTTGTGTTTTCAAAAGTATCTATAAAATGGCCAGCGCTTAATTCTTTAGGCCTTATATGGAAATAATTCTGATAGGCTTAGAACAATGTCCCCAACATAATGATCACAAACTACAAAAAAAATTATAATATGGAGATTGCATAGGAAATACCTGATTAAATGATCACCATCCTCTTTCCTGAAAATGCTCAAATAGTAACTAACAAAACAAACAAACAAACAACCCTCATCTAAATGTATATAAATAAAATGTCTCTCTTTTACAGATTCAGTTTCTGCTCACCATTATCCACACTCTTAGTGCTGCTGTGAAGCCATGTGGATTTCCATTTGGTTGCCTCATGTTCCAGTTTTCATACATGGCCACACTGGTTATTCTGTTTATAAACTTTTATATTAAGGTAAGCTGGGGAAAGTAAAACTCCTACACTGAGGTCTGATTTCAGGTTATATTTATTCATCAAGCTCCTGATTTGCTGATGAGTGCAACTCTCTGTGAATTTATACCACCATGCACTGTGCTACCAGAAATCAGAAATCTAGAATGTTTTGCCAAATGGACTGATCCATGACATAAGAAACCTTAATACAATCAAATTGTTAGCATTTTATTAAAAGAAAATACCAGATTTCTTTTTTTTGTTTTTGGTGGGTATTTATGTTTGTTGTTTTTTGTTTGGTTGGTTTTTTGCTATTATAGCAGTTGAGGAATATGGATAAACTACGTGAAAAAAAAACATACCTTCAAAAATTAAGTGATCCTGATTTTAGGGAGATGCTATTTCCTTTCTCATTAAGTGCCCAATTCTACAGTGTTCTGAGCACTTTCTGCAAGCTGCTTTCTGCCCTCAACTGCCAATAAAAATAAAGGAAATACAGTGACAGATAAGTGTTAACTTTTGAGCATTAAAGGCCTGACTGAAGTCAATAGAAGGACTTTAGTTCCTTCTGGCCTGAATTCACTGATGCTAGAAGGATCAGGTTAGAAGGAACTTATCCTTCCAGCCTTCCTTATGCAATTAGGCCCATTGACTCCATCAGAACTACTAACAAAGGTTTATTCTCATGAGTGAAGGCAGGATTAATCAAGCCAAAAATACAGATGCAATAGACAATATGAAATATCATAGTATGCAGTTCTAAGAGTAATGAATAATTGTCATGGATACTCTTTTCTTTTTTTTTTTTTTTTTTTAAAAAAAAACACTTTATATTTAAAAAAAGAAGTCATAAAAATGAAAAAAGTCACCACTCCACCTCAGATAAAGAAAAATCAAGTACATGCAAATAAGCAATAGGACATATTTAGAATAGATGTAGAAAATATGGAGGAATATCCAAAACCCTATACAACTTTATTGATGGAGAACAGAAGATAATTCTCATGAAAAACAGTGGCATTAAATGGAAAATTCTGTATAATAAACTGCAAAATACATTTTAAAACAAAATTATAGCCATTCCTAACTGGACAATTTTTATCAGTTAATCATAAAGTGTCAGATTTACCTTGATAAATTGTTTAAGTATCTATCAAGAAATCTGACCCCATTTAAAATCAATGGCAAAACTTTGATTGGACTTCAGTGGGGCCAGAATTTAACCCCTGCATTTGTTTTTGTTTGTGGTTTTTTTTTTAAACTATTAACACAACTTTTAACAGATCTTTGGGATTTAAACCAGACCTTCTTTCAATGGATTCTATCCAACTAGGTTAAATGCAGGAGGCCAAATTATGTTCTCAATTCCACTAATCATCATTTTAAATTCAGAGCAATCCCACTGAAGTTGGGAGGGGGGGTACTCTGTATTTGCAACCATGCAGCAGACCAGAGTTTGGGCAAAAAGAGTTAGTTATGCTTAATATATCTTTAAAAAAATAATAATAACGCAGTCTCTGCAAAATGCAAATTCCAGTCTCAAAGACTGAATTTGGTGCGGTTTTAATACAATGAGCCTTTATCACTGGATAACCCTGTTGTAATGGCTGCAAATTGAGAAAAATTCAGGCTAAGTAAGTGATGTGTATATTAAAATGCCTTATCCTATACACATGGAAGAACTGGGCATCAGATGGGGCCAACAAGGAGCTATGTCTCAAATTACATCCTTGTAGCCAATTGATCAGATAAAAAAATTTGGACCAATAGCCTTTCATGCAGGATCATAGTTTAATTCAACTCCCTAGTAGGTCACACATCCAACAGTTACCAGGTCTCAGATCCTATCCATACAATTTAAACAGTGTTCAATGTGTACTGAACAGGTTTTGAGGCATTAGTTTCATTTTACTTTTATTTTTAAATGCTTGCTTGGAAATAGCCTAATGCAGAAGTAAATTGAAATACATTTATTTTTTCCCCATCCTTACATTTTCTCCATATAATTTTTAAATGTTGATATGCTGATTCAGGGTACAAAACTCCAAGAAAGAGTAGAATTTTGATATCGTTTTACACGTTTCTCCAGTCCAAACACAAATGCGCAGGAGTATCTGTTTTTGGAAGTTCTACATTTAGGCCTTGTCTACACTGGCAAGTTTCTTTACAATAAAGCAGCTTTCTGCTGTGTAACTCCTGAGGTGTACACACGGCCAGGCCACTTAGTTCACAGAAACTGCGCAGTTGTAGCACTGTAAATAAATAAATTAAAAAAAAATACCCACTCCAGCGAGAGGCATACAGGTTGCTGCGCCGGAGCTACAGCACCACAGTGCCAGTGTAGACACCCTGGTTTATTACAGCACTGCAGTTAGCCTCTGGGAGGTGTCCCACAATGCCTGTTCTCACCTCTCTGGTCATCGATTTGAACTCTACTGCCCTGCCCTCAGGTGGGAATATTGAAAGTCCCCTTCCTGTTTGCTCGGTGATGCGTGCAGTGGTCTCAGCACATCTTTCTAGGTGACCATGCCTGCTTCATGCACCTGGCGATCCCCTGCTTGGAGCAATGCTGAGCTGCTGGACTTCATTGGCATTTGGGAAGAGGAGGCTGTCCAGTCCCAGCTGCACTCCAGCCGTAGGAATTATGATACCTACAGACAGATTTTACGATGCATGACAGAAAGGGGCCATGACTGGGACACACTGCAGTGCAGGGTCAAAGCGAAGGAGCTGCAAAACGTCTTCCACAAGGTGCGGGAAGCAAACGGCCATTCTGGTGCTGTGCCCACAAGCTACCAGTTCTACAAAGATCTAAATGCAATACTCGGTGGCAACCCCAACTCCACTGCGAAGACCACTCTGGATTCTTTGGTAACTCGTGTGACAGTCAATAGTGGACCGAGTCAGGAAGAGGAAATCTTGGAGGAAGAGGGGGACCCAGAGGCAGAGGATGACTTGGAGGCCAGAGATACATGCAGCCAGGAGCCCTTCTCTACCCCAGAGGAGGCTAGCCAGTCACAGTGGTCAGAACTTGGTGAAGCACAAAACAAGAGAGGAAGCCCCTGGTAAGTGGCTTTGATTTTGGGAATTGCTGAAGCGAGTTTTTGGGGCCAGGAGGGTTGCAGAAACCAGGCTTGTGTCTGTATGATGCACATACCACCACATACCTAGTCTGAGCAACAGAACAGGGTGTTGATTGACTCCCTCACTTCACAGAAATCTGCCTCAGATCTCCAGGAAACTCTCATGGAGCTACTGGGCAATCTGCTGCTGCAGGGTCTTTGGCAGGGCTTCTTTGGTTCTTGCTTTATTAAGTGTAACTTTCCCACGCCACTCTGCCATCAGCCTGGGGGACCATTGCTGCACATAGGCGAGCCGCATAAAGGTCAAGGTGGAAGCCACAGTCTTGGAGAAGACCCTCCCTTGATTCCCTGCTCACCCTCAGCAGCGAGATATCTTCCCACATTTTCCACAGACTGTATTAATTATGGGACAGTAATGATTATAAGGTCCCCCCTACAGTGCTGCCTGTCCCCAAGAGCTACATGCCCAGTGCACAGCAGGGTCCAGGAGGAGTGATTTCCCCGTCTCTGCGGTTCCTCATCATTTTGGGGGTCTTGTGGCTCATGTGCTTGCCTGGGGTCAGCCAGTTAGTGACAGGTATGTGAATAGTGGCTGCGTTTTAAATCACTGAATCAGTGGTCTGTGTGTTGCAAACAATACTTCTTCTGTAAAATGTTGCATTTTGGCTTCACAGAGATAACAAAGAGGGAGGCTGGGCTCCCAAGGTTATTGCCAGCTGAATGGCTGCGCAGAATTAGAAAGCAGCTACGAAAAACTAAAGAGGACTTTCTGCGTGATATTATGGTGCACTCTGTGGCTGAAAAACATGAATTGAAGGAGTGGCAGGACAGCGAGAAGAGGGACTGAAAGGAGAACATGGTGCACCAGAACGAGGCAGCTCTTAAAGGTTATGGAGCGCCAAGCAGACATGCTCCAGACGCTACTCACACTGCCAGCTGAGCAGTGCCATGCCCATCCTCCCTGCAGCTGCTGTCGCAAAACTTTCTCATGTGCCTTCCAGACACTGCCAACACACTCTTATCAGCCTCCTGGCTCCAGTCTGTACCCGCTGCATTCCACTCCTGCCCCATCACAGTCCAGCCCTGTGGACTCCCACTACTCACTGCACTCAACACCCATGCCTCTGCAGTTTAGCCCTGCTGAAGAACACTACTTGCCGCACTGTACTGCAAAGGACATGGTTGCATATGATACCTGGACATACACAAATCTTTAACTGTCCCAGGACCGCCCCCCCTCTGCATCCCCCACAGTGCTGAGGTGTTTTTTTGTTCGTCTCTCTCCTCCGGTTGTTGTTTTTTAATACAAATTGTTTAGCTTTGAAAGCAATCTTTATTCCATCAACTGAAAGCAAACAGAGCCCTGCAAAGCAACAGGCAATTTTCTTAAGCCTTCATAGTGCATCATCTGCACCAATCACAATCACCTCCTAGCATTACAAGCACTACACTCCTAAGCATAGCAACAAATATTAATGGATTTCAGCTTCAAAATTGCTTCCTCAAGGCATCCCTGATCCTTATGGCCCCCTGCTGCGCCCCTCCAATAGCCCTGGTCTCTGGCTGTTCAAATTCAGCCTCCAGGGACTGAGCCTCAGTGGTCCAACCCTGAGTGAAGCTTTCACCCTTCCCTTCACAAATATTATGGAGCAGCTATAAGCATAGGAATATTGTCATCGGCCAGGTCCATTTAAAGACAGCACCAGTGGGCCTTTAAGTGGCCAAAAGCACACTCAGTCATTCTGCACTTGCTCAACCTTTTGAACCTCTCCTTGCTGCTTTCAAGGTGCCCCGTGTGATCCTTCATAAGCCACGGCGTTAAGGGCAGGCGGGGTCTCCCAGGATCAAAATGGACATTTCCACTTCCCCTATGGTGATCTTCTGGTCTGGGAAGAAAGTCCCTGCTTGCAACTTCTTGAACGGGCCAATGTTCCGAAAGCTGCACGTGTCATGCATCTTTCTGGGCCAGCCTGTGTTAATGTCCCTGAAAAACCCACAGTGATCCACAAGTGCCTGGAGAACCATTGAGGAATACTCCCTTTTGATTTATGTACTACGTGACCTGGTGCCAAAATGGAACATGTGTACCATCTATCGCCCCTCTGCTGTTATGAAAGCCCATTTGTGCAAAGCCATCCACAATATCACGCACGTTGCCCAGAGTCACGATCTTTCAGAGAAGGATGCAATTAATGGTCCTGCACACTTCCGTCAACATAAGTCCAAAGGTTGACTTTCCTACTCCGAACTGGCTAGCAACCGATTGGTAGCAGTCTAGAGTAGCCAGCTTCCACAGTGCAATTGCCACGCGCTTCTCCAATGACAGGGCAGACCTCATTCTCGTGTCTTTGCGCCACAAGGCTGGGGCGAGCTCGTCACACAGTCCCATGAATGTAGCTTTCCTCAGCCAAAAGTTCTGCAGCCACTGCTCGTCATCCCAGACGTGCATGACCATGTGATCCCACCACTCAGTGCTGGTTTCCTGAGTCCAAAAACGGCATTCCACTGTAGCCAGCACCTTCATGAATGCCACAAGCAATCTCATGTTGTAGCTACTATATGTGGCGAGATCAGTGTTGAACTCCGCTTGCCTTTGTAGTTTAAGGAATAACTCCACTGCCACTTGTGATGTGTTAAGGACAGCAAGCATCATACTGATCAACAGTGCAGGATCCATTCCTGCAGACTGAAGATGTAGAGCGTGCAGTACACAAAGCGTTGAAAGATGGCACCAAATGTGGACAGAAACACAGGGATTGCTGGGATGTGAAGCAATGCATCACTGGGCCTTGGGACAGGACCCAGGATGCCCC
This sequence comes from Chelonoidis abingdonii, assembly GCF_003597395.2. NCBI lineage: Eukaryota > Metazoa > Chordata > Testudines > Testudinidae > Chelonoidis > Chelonoidis abingdonii. The sequence goes on along the minus strand of NC_133770.1, from coordinate 182,673,472 downwards.
GCGACCCCCTGCACCTTCCCACAAATCTTAGCAGCAAAAGAGGAAGAGATGCTCTGTGGGATAGCTTCCCAGAGTGCACCACTCTGAATACTGATGCAAGTGCCACAAATGTGAACATGCTATTGCGCAGGCAGCTAGTAGTGTGAACACACAACAGAGGTTTCCCTTCAGGGCTCTCTGAGCAGCCCTGTAATTGCTGGCAATGTAACTGCCAGTTTAGATGTGCCTTACCTAATCTCTTCAGGTAAGTCAAAGACAACACAATAACCCCTGATCTTGTTGAAATCAGTATTTAGACTGATTATTAATAATATTAATTTTTATTAATTATTGAAAATAGATTAACTGCTGATCAGCACAGATGCCCACTTAAACTTGTCTGCATTTTCCTCAGTAGAATGCATGCCCATTAACATCTAGTTTCTCATTTACCAGTTGGGATGATAAACAGGCCCATTGAGAGACCACAAACTGTTTTATGTGAGTCAAAGAAATATGGGTCATACATCTACAAAACACTACTAGTTCTAAGTAAAGGACTCTGGCCAGAGGTTGGAGAGGCAGATGAAAGAAAAAGGAACCTCTATAAAGTTTTAATATTTTGGGGAGACTCACACAGAAAGAGCATTGTTAGAAAAAGTCAACAGGCATTGGTGCTTAGCTCTAAAAGTGAGCATCAAATTGAAGTGTCAGGTGCAATACATTTCTCAAGTTTGTAAATGAAAAATAATTTTAGAAATTACAGGCGACAGGAAAGTTAAAACGTACCATTTAAAAATATCAGCTCTACACTATGGGCTTTGGAGCCTGCTGAGGTCTTAAAACAAACAGGTTGAGGTTTGCCGAAATAAATCAGTTAGTCTTTAAGGTGCCACCAGACTCTTTGTTTTTGTGGATACAGATTAACACGGCTACCCCTCTGATACAGTACTTGTTAAAACAAATGTTTGCTTAAAATAAAGATTTAAAAAAAAAAATCAAAAAGGGAAGAAAATTAAAATGAGAGAGATATACATAAAGTACAATCAATGAAAGGCACAGTGATGTGTATAATACGCAGAACACGGTAGCTCAAGGGTTCTGGTCTAAGCAGCAGTGACCCATCATCCTGTTCTATTAGGATTCCTATCCTGCATCCATCATGGTGGTATCTTACACTATTTGGTGGCCTTTGTGAAATGTTTTACTTTTTCCCCTTCTAGGCTTTTATATGGTTCTTATCACTTCAGTATCTGAGCACCTTACAATAGCCTTGTGAGGTAGTCAAGTATCAGGACTGTGACTCAAAAGATCTGGCTCTGCCATAGACCTTGGACAGTCCCTTTGTGCCTCGATTCTTCATATGGAAAATGAGGATAAGAGCACTTCCTTGGCCCATGTTATTTCAGTCTTCGGGGCAGGGGCTCTTTTTTACACTGTGTGTCCATACAGTGCCTAGCACAATGGGTCCTTTGCCTCAGTCGAGATCTTTAGGTGTTACAGTAATACCAATAAAGACTCCCCATATTGTACATAACATAGCTCCCTTAGTTCAGCCTGTAATCGGATACATATTTGCCTCTAGAGAACAGCTGAGAGCTCAAGTCAAACTTTTACAATTAATTGTAAGATGTAGTGTGTGTGTGCGCCTCTACTAAATTAAACCAATTATTTACCTTGGGATTTTGCTCTTTATAGACATACCAGAAAAGGCCTTCAAGAACCGATATGAAGAAGGTCCCTCCTGTGACAGAAATCAGGAATGGTTTCCATAAAGACTACTTCACTGCAGCCAATGGGGTTCTAAACAATAAGAAAGCACAATAAGTACAGTAACTCAATACTACATTGTAGTATTTTTCCACTTTTTCTAAATAAAAAAGAGACTGAGTTACAAGACACGGTTTTAGTGTAAACTCGGACTCAGTTTGGTTACATTTATCAGGTCTTTGTACCAGACATTTATTAATGTATTGCTATTTAGATTTTAACAGTGTGTAGCTTTAAGTGCTTTGTCCAAGATCACCATCAAAATGAGAGAGGCCACGTGAGGCATCATCCCCTTCCCACATGCAAAAAGGTACATTCGTCAATCTCTAATGTTGACACAATGCCTTACAAAAACATTTCACTGGGAAACCCAAAGAGTGGTCACATTTTCATGGTAGCCTTCAAAAGGTAGGGTTTTATTCAGACTAAAAGGTTTTGGCACATGGAGGGCCTCCAGAATACCTGTGTCATAGTCTGCTGACTTAAGCTGAAAGGCAGCTGAGTGGTCAACCTGTTTTGACTAGTTTAATCAAGACCACTTATGGAAATCAACAGGATAGATAATTCATACCAGTGCCTGACTCCATTAGCACCCCTGTTCTGCCCCTTCACAGCCACTCTCAAAACACACTCCATCGTGTGTCAGTCCTGAGGACATCAAACCTCCCTCCACCATCATAGATATTTTCATTTCTGGAAAATAATGCAACTAATGGAACAATAATTAGTGCCATAGTCCCTGTGCCCCACGTTTACAATTTCAGCTTGCACAGAAATATGCACCACACATTTGCTTTATGCACATAGGGCCTAGTCCAAAAAAAACCCTCAAAGACGACAATGGGAGTCTATTGACTTCAGTGGGTTTTGGACCAGGCCTACAGTCTCTTTGGCCTTGTCTAGATTAGGGTTTAAAGGTGTGATGTTAGATGCAGTTACCTAACTCCATTTAATTAACTCCTCTGAGAAATCTAGTCAAGACAAAGGAGCTGTACTTTAGAGCGAGCTAGTTGGTCCAGTTAGAGCTAGGAGAAATTTGAGTAAATTCTTTGACCACTTGTCACAAAAGCATAGTTGACAGGAAATCCCATGATTTTTAATTTAATTTAAAAAAATAACCTAGTGAGGACAAGCCCTTAAAAGCCACAAAGAGTCTCAAATGCATGTGAAGGAAAATACTAATGCACAAACAGCCTGCATATGAATCAAATTCCAATGCTGTATGAAAGGACTCTGGAAAGTAAATTGAACTTAAGAGGAGTGAATCCCACAGAATCCAGGACACATCCTATAGGAATTGCCATATCAGAACTGATCAGTAGCCCACCGGTCCAGTCTCCAACAGTCACTAATGGAGAATGCACCCTATGAAGATGTAAAAAAGTAGCAGATTGTGCTACTGTATTCTGTAAAGAGGGACGGAGGAGATTTCCTATCTCTAGCTATTAAACTGGTTGTTCCTTGAAGTATGGAGATCATTGTCCCTTGTAATTTTATCTTTACAGATATTATTCTTAGTCAAATAAATGCTAAACTGCTATTAGTCAATTTTATTTTCTCTCACCAACCTATTCACCTTAGTAACACCCTGCAGCAGCGAGTTCCCTAGGTTAGCTGGACATTCCTTTTTTAAAAGTATTTCCCCATATTCATTGCATTTATTTAGTTTTGCATTTGCCCCTCTTATTCTTGTATTATTCCCGTATTCCTATCCCATCCTACCCTATTCCCGTATTATGAAACGGGGCAGAGCACATCTCCTCTAATTCTCTTTTTCAAACTAAAGTAGTTCTAGCTTCTTCAAACCCCTCTTATATGGAAACATTACCAACTCAAAAAAAAAAATCTATCTAGTAATTTTTTACTACCCTTTACTGGATAATGGACATCAATCCCAACCCAGCAGCTCCCACAAGTTCTGAAAGCTTTGTAGGATTGCTGTTGACTGGCCCTTCCTCTCATCTCTGATTGGCTTGTTGAGGTGAACACCTGAGAGAGCTGAGGTACTGAAGGGATGGGAGAACTTCCAAATCCCTGTCCTCAAATTCTCTTGGCAGGTCTGCCTGGAGACTCCACTCTTCTGGCTGAGCCCATGGCCCCAGAAGTATCACATGTAAAGAGACAGTCAACTGCCTTAGGGAATATCGTATGCAGGCAGACACCAGTTTAAGTGAGCAGAGATATGAGTAGAAGGAGCAGACACACTAGAGACTTGGGAGCAATAAGAAAAGGAGCAGATTGAGGTGATGGGTAATGTAGGAGAGGATGGACATATTTGATCAGTGGGAAGAATTGCAAGGCATGGGATGGGGTCATTTCACAGTTCAGTCTGAACGTGTGCCTGCAAGCTCATGGGCCTGTCTGAAGATAGTCAGATCAGGGCCGTCCTTAGGCATACGCAGAATATGCAGTGGCCAGCCCCCCACTCCATCCTGCCCCCATTCCACTTCTTCCCCCGAGCAATGCAGCCCACAGGATTAACAGGGGTACTGGAGCCAGCAGAAGTGGTCAGGCCCACCCCTGCACTCACCAGCAGCAGCGAGAAGCAGAGTGACCTGACCCCAGCCTGCTCTGCCCGCTACCAGCTGCGTTGCTGCACTTCCCGCCGCCATCGCTGCGGAGTGCGGGGGCAGGCTTGACCCCTTCCTCCAAGCCCCCTGACCCAAGTGATAGGGCTGAGAGCTGGGGAGGGGAGCATAGCGGAGTGGAGTGGGCTGGGGCCGGGTCGCTCTACTTCCTGCTGCCACCGGTGTATGCAGACCCGACTCCTGCTGCCGGTGCCAGACCCTCCACTAATTTCCCACGCCCAGGGGTGGCTCCAGGCCCCAGCGTGCCAAGTGCGTGCTTGGGGCGGCATGCCCCGGGGGGCGCTCTGCTGGTCGCAGGGAGGGCGGCAGGTGACTCCGGTGGACCTCCCGCATGGGGGTGGGGGTGCAGGTGCTTGGGCTGTGTCAGGCACCACCATAGATAGGGACAACCTTGAGTCAGATCCCTGATTTGGACCTCTTCTAATTATGACTCTGACTGCCTGAATACAACCATTATACTCAGGGCCAGCGCTTCCATTTAGGCGACCTAGGCAGTCACCTAGGGCGCCAGGATTTTGGGGGGGTGGCATTTTGCTACTCTTGGTGGCAATTCAGCGGTGGGGGGGGTCCTTCCATGCTCCAGGTCTTCATCGGCAATTCTGCAGCGGGTTCTTCACTCGCTCCGGGACCCACCCCCCTCCGCAGAATTGCTGCCAACGACCGGGGGTGTGGAAGGACCCCCCCCAGGGTGCCAAAAACCGTGGCGCCGCTCCTGATTATACTGAAGCAGAAGATTGAAATCCCCACTGCAGCACAGACAGTTCATTTAAGCAGCCTTGTTACTGTGCAATGTCTTAATAAATTAGATGACCAAAACTAGCTGCAGTAGTAGGGTGACCAGACAGCAAGTGTGAAAAATCAGGATGGGGGTGGTGGTGGTCAAATAGGGGCCTATATAAGAAAACAACCCAAAAATCAGGACTGTCCCTATAAAATTGGGACTTCTGGTCACCCTATGCAGTAGTCAAGTATTTACATAAATGGCACTGGAATATCTTCTAACTCCTGCTCATTGCATATCACAGCCACATTCTTGCTCCTCTTTGAGCTGATGTCTTCATTCTGTCCACAATGAAAGTCTCATCCTTCCCGGACATGTTAAAAAAACCCACAACAATCTAAATTCAGAATTAATCAGCATGGATGAATAGCTTAAGTTGGCACTTCAGAGAGACCTTGCTTGGCAGTTCTCTCTAACAAACATTGTAAAAATCCCAAGAAGTGAGCAACTAGTCAAACGGATTCAAATGGGAAGTTAGAGACAAGGTGGGTGAGGTAATATCTTCTATTGGTGGGGGAGAGGAGCTTTCAATCTACACAGAGCTCTTTTTCAGGTCACTGAAAGACATGGTTCCATCCATCTTGTCTCTCCAATATCCTGGGACCAACATGGCTACAACAACACTGCAAACATCACATGGGAAGTGTGAGCTCTTTAAATGTGGGTAAAACTTTGGAAGACCTCGTAGGTGTAGATTTTGTATGAGAAATGTCTCCAGCTGTGATGGGCACAGACAAAAGCAGGTCAACTGATTAGATGCGGGAGGAGGCAGCTGGTCAATGAATAGAAGTAAATTGAAATGATGGGTTATTAGACTTATGAACTAGTGCCTAGGCACCACTGGTCACCAAAACAGAGTTGACAGGAAGTCCTGTGATTTTTTATATAGTCAGAGTTGTCACTCTGCCTCCCAGACATCACCAGAAGTCATTTTAGCCTCATATCAAGAGCAAGATTCCAGAGTCAGAAGGCATAATTATTAATTGGGGTGTCAAGCAAGTTAATCTCAGACCCACAATATAGAGGTAGGGCAACGAAGAGGTTGTGTGGCCCAACATGGAATCCTGAGTTTAGTCTGAATAGAATCCATAACCTTTGGGTGCAGAGAGCATGAATATGTTCCTAAACATTCATTTGACTGGCAGTCTGGAAAACATCAGCATTCAATGGTTAAAGTTTTACCTGGGTTTGGTTTTCAGATTAATTTAAAGATTGTCTTTTGTTTTGTTGAAACCTAATTTTAAAAGGAAAAAAAATTGCCTTACTTGAAAAGGTTCAAAGGGCTGAAAAAAAAAAATAGAAATATATAAAAGCATCACCTTACCAATTCAAACCACCAGAAAGACTGGAATCAGGTATATTCTGAGTTATTTAGATGTATTTTAAACACCAAAATGCTGCAACTTTGAAAAACACAAAAAGGTGATGACTTTTTAAACTGATTTTCCTGTAACACTTAACATTGTAAATAAACAAAAATTTTACAAATCAGTCTTTTCTTTGTTATTTGAGGCATAAATAGCTGGGGGTCAGACTATCTGAGGCAATCTTTTCCTGGAACTTGGACAGAGAGAACTGTTTGATGGATATTCACCTGGGTGCAGATGGTCTGAGAAAAACCCTCAACAGCTTCAAGTACCCCCTGCCCTCGAGCAAGCTTCATTGAGCAAATGTTTTAGGGTAATTGCTTGTTATGCTTCCCCTTGATGTCAGTTTTTCAGAGGAAGCTACCATTATAATTGTGAATGGGTGGAGTTCCCAACCCCACCCTGAATCCTAATTCGTGTGCAGAGTGGGGTTGGGAACTCCACCCATTCACAATGGAACATGTCTCCAGGAGCGCAGTATGGGACACACAAATGTCACCACTTTGTATGAAAGTGACAATTGCAGCACTCATCTGATCAAACCTTGTCAGTCTCTAAACATCCTTCCTCCTCCCACCTCCCCATTATGGTCAATTCACATGCAGTTTTAAGTTCTCTGCCTCGGACCAGCTGAATATGAAGTCTGACAAGCCCAAAGAGACCCAAGACCCGTGTAATTTGGCAGCACATTCATCAACTCCATGGGAACAAAGGGAGGAGATCTCCTCCCGCATGCTCACTCCCAAACACACTACAGAGCAGCAACAGAGTTGTTTCTGGTCACTAACCTAGCCTAAAGCTTCTACAGCCTGCATCCCTCTCCGCTCCAGGGCTGCCCATAGGATTGAGGGGCCCTGGGGCAAAGCAATTTCGGGGACCCCTTCCATAAAAAAAAAGTTGCAATACTATATTCTTGTGGGGCCCAGGGCCTGGGGCAAATTGCCCCACTTAACCCTCCCCACCCCGGGCAGCCCTGCTCCACGCATGGAGGAACAACTCTACATCCAACAATGGGCTTCTTTGCTGGGAGCTCCCACGGTGTGCAGGAGGTGCCAACCACCTGCATGAGCTCTTACCATCCTGCCTTCCCTCTACAGCAGAACTGCAATGATCCCACTGTGTTTGAGGCCCTGCCCGCCTACAGAGGATTTGGGTCTAAGAAATTGTTTTTTCTTTTTTGTTGTCAGACTGAATGAGCCTCAGAGTAGACAAGTGTCCTGGTTAGACAAACAGCTGCTATAGCATGTGTCATGTATTGCAGTTAGGAATAAGTACTACAGCATGACAATCTTTCAACTCACTTCGTAATTCTTTTGTAATCTATGCCAATCATTTCCCCCTGCATTTTGTGTTACCTGCTATGATGCACATTGCCAAAAATTAGTGAAATTACTCCAATCCACTAACAAATATCAAACAAGCCAAGCAAACCTGGTGTACATTCACTTACATTTTTAATCTCTAGTGTAACTCTTTGCACACTTGAAAGGTCTTGGGAGAATTTACACAACAACAAAGATGTTGCTGGGCAAAAAAAAAAAAAAGCGGCCTCAAGTTTGGCTGGCTCAGCTTTTCTTCTAACCTCCCCGAGGAAAATGGCCAAAAGTGGACAAATGTATCCATCTGTAAGGTAACAAATTTTTTTTAAAAAAAGAAGTTACCCTCATCCACCACTACAGGACAACTGAACACAAACAATGTTTTCTATAACTCTGCTGAAGCTCCTTTAAAAGAACACTATCTCTGAAGGTGGAAATATGGTCTGATAATCATGAGTGAGGATATTTTAAGATATCCCCGTTGTATCTACTGTGAAATAAAATCAGCCACCACATCAAATATTTCTGTCACTGTCTCTTGACAAGCTGTCTTACCTACTAGAACCGTAGGAGGCTGAAAGTTATGGCTTGAAGGAGAATCCTCTAATACCAGAAACAGACATGAGGAAGATGGAACTGCAGGTTTAACTTGATCACTCCTGGCTTTTGGCATTTTAAGCATTTCTAGGTGTGTCTCTGACAAGACTAAATCGTCCTTTAAAGAGTGCAGCTTTCCAGCAAGATTTTAGTCAGAGGATGGTTTCTATAACTTTTGGGAATGGGTCGGTTTGCATTTTCTACCCTCAGATACAGTCCCAATCAAAAAAAGTCATTGGACCAAAAAGGGTGCAGTGTCATTAATAATAAGATAATTTAGTCCTCTTGCCTACGCAGTTCATTAACATCTCAGTTCCTTGTACTGTAGCGTAACTCTGCAGGCACTTTCTGTCTCACAGGAACTTTGAATTCCCCAAACACTCCCTGATTATAGGCCTTGTTCAGAGGACAAGTTTTTACAAATGCTTAGATAGTTTTTTTTTTTTAAATTGGTCCTTGCCTGTTGGGTGATCTTTTGATTCTCCATTGTTCCTCCTCTGCCCCAGGAATTCCCCCAGTAGGTGTTTGGTAAGAAAACCACATCAAATATAATCAACAACTTCAGATTCAAAATTAAAACAGAGGCAGACATGCAAGTCCTTCTACTATCTTTGATTGGCGTTTATAAACTTCTCCATAGGGGATTGTAACCATGAGACACACACCCCTGCGGCGCCTCCTGCTGGTTTCCTGGGTATTTGTGCTTTTTCCAGCTCCAGAGCGCCCTCTGCAATCCTGTGTCCTGCTTACCGCTGGCCCCCATGTCCCTCCTGGACCCTGGTGCCCTTTATCCAGGGGTTCTGCCCACTGCAGCAACCCCCAATCTGGGTTTCCCCACTCGGGGGAAGTCCCAACCCCCTATCCCCATCTCACCTCAGTATCAGGCTACTGCCAGTCACCATCTATCCTCCTTCCACTGGGGCAGACTGCAGTATCAGCCTACTCATCATAGGCAAGGGGGGTTTGGACCTGCCGCCTTGGCCTATCCCTAGGCTGCCCTCGGCAACCTCAGTACCCTTTTGGGGCTTTAACAAGGCCTGCAGCCTGGGTAGTTTCCAGGCCAGAGCTCCCCAGCTTCTCTAGCCTTCCCCCAGCCCTGCACCCCTTGAGGTACCCTGTGAGCTCCTAAGCAGCCAAGCCCTTCCCTCTCTAGAGGCAGAAAAAGACTGACTGTTCCTGGCCCACTGCCCTCTTATAAGGGCCAGCTGGACCCTGACTGGGGCACAGCCTCAGCTGAGGCTGCTTCCCCAATCAGCCTTGGAGCTGCTTGCCTCAGCCACAGCCCTCTCCCAGGCTGTTTTTAACCCCTCCAGGCAGGAGCAGGGTAACCACCCCACTATGGGGGGGGGGAGGGGAGGGGAGGAAGGAAGGAGGAGCAGTGGAGCAAGAGAAAGAAAGGACATGACCCAGAGAAAATAGTGGATAGGCAAACCCCACATAACATCACTTTCACATGTTACCAGCCTTCAGGAAAATTAAATATTCACTCCTGAAGATACTCTACTTGAAATATTAATTCTCCTTAACATTTAACTACAACCCAGAGGCCACATTCACCTTCTGCATGCCAAGATAAGGTCAGCCAGTCTGTGAGGATAGGCTAAGGGGAAAGGACAGTGAAGAGAGGTCTCCACTTACTAGTGTCCTATAGAAAAACAAAAATCAGATTGCTCAGGGAATAGCCCTCCTTCTTTAAGATCAGCTTTGCAGGGTTTTGCAGGCACACGCATTGCAGCTAGTGGTTTCAGCACCGTACTGATTGCAACATGGTAATGATTGTTTTGAGGGTGGGATGGAAGACAACCTGTTAAATTATTACACTATTGTTTGATGTTTTCTTTGCATGGGGCAAACTACTATCCAAAAAGCATTAAAATGCAGCTGTATTCAGCCCCACTGTAACCTTTCAAATGTCACTGCTAATTTGCACATATAAAGTGGATAACAGTTTGTAAATATTTAATTCCCAGAAGAAGTAGAAAACTGCTCAAGCACACAGCCCGCCTGTGTCAGAATAGCACAAAAGCATAGACTGCAAGCAGTTTATGCCAATGGGTGGAACGGAGGGAAGAATAGGTAACACTAATAAACGACTTTGGAAAGGATTAAGTCTGCCTGCTGCTCTTGCTATTTCCAGGTCACCCATCTCACAAGCTCTTAAAACTGCATCATGCAGCCTTTGATTACAACTGCTACCAGGGTAGACCAATGCTGAGATACATGCACACAAAACAAAACATTGATGGATGTAACATCATGCAAAATGTCTGCCACCTGGAAAAAAAGGTTTAAAAATGGAAGCTTGAACAAGAAGTCAAGGCATGTACATTACACTCTAATAATCTTCAGTGTCATCAACAGATCATGTGGGAGCCAAAGTTAATTTGCATGTCAGGTTATTTCAGTCTCCAGGCTGATAAGCATCAGTGCATTTTGGTTGCATCTTTGCCCCTCTTGAGCACTGATGTCAGAATGATCTGTCTCGGTCACAATAAGAGTGAGAAAATTAAATTATATTTCCACTAAAAGGATGAAAGGAAATAAGGGAACTGAGTGAATAAATAGGACTACCACCATCTATGGCTTTGTAAAGGGAACACGTTCACGAGAGCTGCCAAAGTCAACTAACTGGCTTCAAGTACAAAATAATCATCATGACCCATCATGGCACAATGTTGCCAGCTAATCAGTTGTGAAACTTTGGTTTCTCCAAACTTTCAGCTGGTGCCTGACACTGTTGTGGGCAGATAGACTGCTGAGGCAAACAACAGTGGTAGTCCGTGCCCGGTGTGCTTAGCGCCAATAAACACATCAGGGGAGAAGCAAGCAGAGTTTATTTGAGATCTCAAAGTGGTGCTGGGAGACTTGACATGCCTCAAATCCAGCACACCTAAAACAAGCAGTCTGTTCCTTTATATCCATGAGAACTTTTCTCGCTGACAAGCAAGCCCCTGTTTCCCCTCCCTCTTCTGTCTGGCTGCAGCATTCTTTTCTCACACACTTCTTTCTCCCCCCCTTCCTCCTCTTCCCCCTGTAGCAGTTACATAAGCGCAGGTGCATTAAGTAAACTTGGCCGCGGCAGCTCGTTAGTAAGTTTTCCTTCTGCAAGTTATCTTGTCCTTCTGCTAAAGGTGCACAGGCCTCATTATTTCTGACGGCTGTTACACCAGGCCTTCTGTTTATTTATTGGCCTGCTAGGTCAATTAGAGTTTAACATGGACGGACTCTTGCTCATGAGAGGCCTAAGGGAAAACTCCATATTCTTATAGCCTTTACCTTTTAAAATTACTTAGAATAATGCTTAGTGACACTTAGTGGCCTCAACAACACCACTGGATCAGTTCAGTAAGAAGACAGAAAATCTATAGATGACAGATAACTAAAGGATATTTAATATTTTACATGAATGAAAAGAAAAAATATCTAAGGGGATGGGGAAGAGAGAAAGGGGAAAAAAATGAAAAGCAATGTAGGGTTGTCATCAAGAGACGCTCCTCTTCCTCTATCAGTCATGAGGAACAGAATCATAGAATATTAGAGTTGGAAGAGACCTCAGGGGGGTCATCTAGTCCAACCCCCTGTTCAAAGCAGGACCAACACCAACTAAATCATCCTATCCAAGGCTTTGTCAAGCTGGACCTTAAAAACCTCTGAGGATGGAGATTCCACCACCTCCTAGTGAAATAGTGTTTCCTAATATCCAACTTAGACATCCCCCACTGCAATTTGAGACCATTGCTTGAGACAATAGCTATTTATGACTTGATTTGCTTTCAACAGTAGAACAGTCACTGAAACGGTGTGAGATACATGATGATTTTCAATGAGTAATTAGAAGAGGAATCCACATGGAGTCTGACTCCTCAATCTAAACGCTTAGAAACATGATGCAATGGCTTTAGGAGCCTTTTCAGTCTGACTGTTCAATTAATGGGCAGTAAGAGATATGATACCTGAAACACATGGCTTCATTTCTCTACAAGAAGCAAATTCTTTCACTGAAATATTCAAAAAGAACAAGACAAGTAGGACATGAAAATATGGACAAGACAGAGAAACATATTTAAGCCTTTGAAAGCTCCATTTTCATGGCAATTGATATCAAACAGGAAAAATTAACATAGAATCCAAAGGTAAGGAAAAGGCAAGTTGTGTCTATTCTATCCCTTTGCCAAAGCAAGTTAAGTCAAGTCTAGTCTACATCTGAAAGGGAAGTAATACCATTTAATTACATCTTAGAAATAAAAACCAAGAAATTATTACAGATTTTTCTTAAAAGCCCATTTCACTGGAGGAACAAGAGCAACTACTACAGCTTGAGTCAACAGGGCAAGCTTTAAGCAAGTGCTTTGACTACTTGCACAACAGGCCAAGCTCTACTGGTGACTTACTAGTACTAGTTCCAATAGGAGAGATCCCAGTGCTCCCATGAGCAATAGATTAAAAAGACTGACCACCACTTGATTACTTAGGACAAAAGATATTGGTGACTTTAAACCTCTATGAACATACTCTATTCCTTCAATTTTGCCATCGTACCATCATCATCCCCCGTATACCATATAAACAAGCAATAGAAATATCAAACGATGATTCAAGAGAAAGGGATTGTTTTAAGTGGGTTACATAGTTCTAGAGCAGCTCTCTGTTCACATCAAAATTGACATATTTCATTGCATGCAGTTGCATTTACTGCTTTTTGTTCCTTCAGTCACATGAAGAATTTCTTCCCCTCTAGTTGTATTTTCCTCTAAAATTAAAGCATCTATTAATTTTTTTTAAAGTGTGATGCTCAGGCAGGTCTGTGCAAACACACAGAGAGAATCAAATTCCCATGCTCAATTGTGTCATGGCTACAACCCCTCAGACCTCATGAAGTTCAACTATGCGTAGATAGTAGCAGAAGTGCTCTTCTCCTCCCTGATAGCATGAATCATAAATGATGGTTCCTTAAGTAAAGTTCACCTCTTGACCAGAGATATTTCTAGTACCAGGCATTAAAATCAATCACAGGAAAAGTTATGGAAAATGCAAGTTATATCTTGTTGACCAATATATACATATAATAATATGTATTGGTCACACACTACTATGTATACATACTATGACAAAGTTCCTCCTCTACCTTGGTAGGTCCTGCACTTACTGGCAGATTTGCTCACCTCAGTGATCTCCCCCACAGTCTGGGTCAACTCCTCCTGTGTCTGATCAGGAGCTGGGAGGTTTGGGGGGAACCCGGACCTGCCCTCTACTCGGGGTTCCAGCCCAGGGCCCTGTGGATCGCAGCTGTCTATAGTGCCTCCTGTAACAGCTGCATGACAGCTACAACTCCCTGGGCTACTTCCCCATGTGCCTCTCCAATACACCTTCTTTATTTCCTACTCACAGGACCGTTCTCTTCCTGGTGTCTTAACACTTGTACTCCGTTAGTCCTCCAGCAGGCACACCCTTCAAGCTCAGGTCCTAGTGGCCAGGTCCGGCCTCTTGCTTCAGCGTCCTCACACACACTTCCTCTCTCTGGCTCTCCCCCTTACTTGACTGGATATGAGCTCCTTTTTAAACCCAGTGCCTCTGATTAGCCTGCCTTGATTGTCTGCAGGTGTTTATCAGTCTGTCTGCCTTAACTGGTTCTAGCAAGTTCCTGTATTACTGCTAGTGCATCCCCTCTGCTCTGGTCACTTAAGAAACATGAAAACTATTCACCCATGCTGCCCAGTATATTTCCCCTTCAAGACTTCTGTACCCAACTGTGTTTGGGGATCTTGTCACACATACATACTACTACATTACATACATACACACACACACACACACACTTATTAAGCATAAATAGCATTAAGCACATTATAGCAGATATTGGCTTAAATTGGCCTTTGATTTTTTTATAACCCTGCTCACTTATGCTAAGTATCCCATAATCCCTTGCACTCACTGAAGTAAATTTTAGCTTGAGCAAATAGGGAAGCTGTCAAGATCAGGATAGATGAGCACTTTACTATAGCAATACAAAGAGTTACTCTCACAGGCCTGTACCGGAATGTCCCAAAGAAAGAGGACAAGGCATATGATTGTTCTACCCTATTACAAATCTAGGAGGTGTCTTCACATCCTTCGGCACCTGAAATGCATGTGTTCAGAACTAAAAGATAAGGGGCACACCATTGTACTAGAAAAACAAGGTAGAAATCGGATTAGTTGAATCTCGTTTCAGATGATGATCACAGTATCTTTTACTTGTGAGGTGTAACTTTGGAAGCACACTTTCTGTGTAAGGTGAATGTAACATCACTGCATTAGACAGCTTCCCAGAGACTGGTATCACATGGTACAGGAAAAGGGTGTTATAGCAATAAACCTGACTGACATTGGTTATTTCATATCCAGTGTATCACATAACAAACCAGAGTGTGGTCAAACACTTGACAGAATGAATTATCAACAATCTACTTCATCCTGGCAAACAAAAGCTCATTACCAACATCTTATCTATTCTCAGAGGCCTGCTCTGTTTGATCAAACCATCTCCAAATTGTTCTGTTACACATATGAAATTGGACCACTCGATAATGATTCTAAAAGAGATATCTCAGCATTTATGTGCAAACAGAAGTGTTACTGCACAATATATTAGGTAGTGTGTGTATGTCAGAAAATACAATTCCAGAATTTACAAAGCTGCACTGACCTTCCCCCGGGTGGGAGAGGGGCATTTTTGGTTTTAATTTTTCCATCAACGTTTTTCAGTAATAGCAAGTACAGTGCTTATCTGTAGTTGTTTCCTCTTCCCCCTACCCCACCAGAACAGGAATCATGCTTCCAGTGCATCAGCTAAAGCTATCAAAATGTAGGTGTGATCTTCAGTAAATGATTATGTGCAAAGAGACACAGACTACACACTGCCCTGCTCTTTGATGTTATGTTACATGATCTTCATAGGCAGGAACAGAATAATCTCCAAGGAGGGATGATGAAATTAGACACTGACAGATTTGGGTCATACCAAAAGTAGTTTTGGTTATGAACTATGTAATTTACAGCGAAATATTCCCTTGATTCTAACTGTCACAGTTAGACAGAACCTGTTTTATAAAGCTTTGAACTTCATATAAATCATTTATAAAATCAGCATTAATTATATTCAACTTGAAAACTAGCCATGAGAATTCTACAATTCATATAAAATTCCAGCAGTTTCATTACTATTTAGGCCCCAAATCAAGCTCATTTAACATTTTTGTAAAGGCACGTTTGAAGGTGATCTGATGCAAATACATTTTTTGTTTAAACATTTAAATAGTAGCAATTCAGGAGAACATTACTCCATTTAAAATGAAAATATGGACAAACTCAACTGATGAGCTTTCTGAACATAAGTACAATGTGATTATTTTAAATTGGTGCTTGTAGTTGAGCTGCACATGACAAGCCAAATTCCACAGCATTGAGTGCATATGCAAAACGCCTCATTGAAACTGCTCAAGAGATATTCAATACGCTGTCATTTTGAAAGTGAAAAGTGCTGAACTCAATGTGCATGGAATCATCTAGCAGAAGTTGTGAAAACTTAAGCTGTATAAACACACAAGACCATTGCAGGTCTAGCTCTCTTGTGGGCGAAACACAAAATATTAAAATAGATTGGAGGCAATTTTCTTAGTATCGGCCTCCCACTTTGTGTCTGTGCCAGCTGAAACCATCACACTAGCTGCTGTCAGTAAAGTCAACGGATAACTTTGTATCCCACTGACTGCCACTCCTGAATTCCTTAAAATCACTAGGGGAATGGAAGCAGAAACATCTCAGATTATGTTGTATTAATTTGGATGGAATAAGATTGAGAGGTGTTAATATGACTTTGTCACTGTCTAACATTAAAACAATTGAAAAAAGAAGATTCAGAGTTTCGTATAGAGAGACCTCAGCCTGCTTACTACCATGGCAATTACACTATTAAAAAAAAATATCTTTTAAACCTTGTATTAAAGATAAAGAAGGAAAATCAGTTTAAGTATTTGAAATGTAAAGTATTAAATAAGGCTTTTGTTTGGTCATCCCTTTCCCTTTTGCTGGGCAGAGGTTTTTTAAAAAGAACCTTTCCTCCCTGCACTCCTCCCACTCCTTGCCTGACGGTCTCTTAAATGGTATTCAAGATAATTGTCCTTTTGAGGAAGAAGTTAGCAGAGATGAGCTGTTGTTGCAAGAGGCCAGTCCCGTCTCCTAGCAGACAAAACACGACAAACACACACAAAAGGGGAAAGAAAAGAACAAACATAGAAAAGTCGGTGTTGACTCTCATTTGCAAATTCACTGCTTGAAAAAACAAAAACAAAACCACAGTATCAGCTCATGGTCTTATCTCCTACTCTGAGACCTGGCAAACTTGTATCAGCATCGGACTGTTTAGGGAATGACATTTGCTGCCTTTTTGGTCACCGTTTACAGCAGCGTTGCAAACTCTGCAGTCTTGGCCAGCTAAACAAGACTGCTGTTAGACAAAAACCAAAAGAAGAGAGATAAGAAAGAAAAAAAATATGGCAGGGAAGAGGAAGAGAAAGTGTCTCACCTCCCAAGTTGTGTTCAGGATTTAGCTAAAGCCAGTGGAGGTGGTGCTGCCTTCTGACTCCCTCTGGTTTGGTCAGGACAGGACATCACTCAAGAGTAGGAAGAAGAAAGTCTCAGGAGATGGCAGGGGTGGTAGTCATGATGGAAGCTCATGCCTTCCCCGTCTTTCACTCAGCCAGCATTCACATCCCCTCTAAGTCAGTCAGCATTGTAGTAGCCAGCTTCCCCCCACCCCCAGTCTCTTTTTGAGGATCCCCAAAAAGGAATGGTGAGTGGAATAATCCATCCCCTCATTAATTTATCCACCAATTAGGCCTAATTTTGGATAGGCAAATTTTGGTTCATTGATTTCTAGTCTTATACTTCTCTTATTTACCAGGCATGATCTTGACACAGATCTTGAGTTACATCAGCACAGCTTTTAGTTTAGACTAAATTTAGTCAGTCTCTCTCTTGTTTCTTCCCTCCCGCCCCACCCCCATCTTATTATAGATTGTGACATTTTATTAATTTTCACTCACTTTTCACAGTTGAGCTCACAATTATGGTAAATGTGTAAGCCCAAACATCACAACAGACCCCTTCCCCCACCCTTCAGAGCCAGTCCTGGTCAGGAGAAGGTTGTGCAGGACCAGGTCATCCTTGTCCTCAATGGCTGTCCCAGTGCTGCTGGAATTTGAAAGGTTGTGGACAGACATAGCAACTTGCAAATCTACCAAGTTTAGGTTTCCAGTGAAGTCCTTGATACCGGCACCCGGTATCTCTCTACTTTCTGCTATACCATTAAAAGCAGTTTGTCTGTACAAGGAAAACGTGATTTCTGAACTCCATTTAAGTAGGAGTCTCCATTAACTTAACTTTGCTTTGGCTCTGTCCAAGCCCAGGAAACATTTCTGGAGATCCAACATTCTCTCTTCCCTGCGTTTTGGGCTCCCACAGGCCATAGATATGAGCCTTTCCTCTCTAGTGCCAGCCAGCTTCAAAGCAGAAGGTGCAGACTGAAAGACAGTGGCTTCAAAGCCAGAGGGGTGGGACTTGGGGTTGGAAATCTGGAGCCCAGTGAACAGCATGGAATCTTCCAGACCCAAGAGACACATCCTTGTGGACTTTGAAGTTTGCTAGCTGGGATTGGGGGTGGGGGCGTGCTCTGGAGTTCAGATTTCAAAGTATATTGTGGCAACTCCCTTGACATCAGGTAAACACAGGAGGGAAGTGAGCAACAGAGTCAGAGGTGTACCCTAGATCACCCATTGGGCCCTGGTAATACATCCCAGCTAAACAAAAAAACAACAACAGGATTTTCTTAAGTGATTAAAGGGTTAAAAGGTGGAGAAATTGATATTTTTCCCCTATGTAGAGAAAAATTTTTCCTCTTTATAAACACAAAAAGAAAGAAAGGGGAATTTAATTGTCATAAGAGAGCAACATATTGCTTAAATCGTTAAAATGAGCAGCTTATAGTGACTAAAGGAGTTTATTTGTAAAGGTATTAACAAAACATCTAATGCAATCCATTTTACATCAATTTGTGATATAAAGCATGATGTTTATTCAGATTTCTGTTCATCCTTGAAACTCATCACATATAAGCTGGACCTAAAGGTAGCACTGCAAGGAACTCAATAGTACCAATCCTTATAGACAATGGAAGGAGACACCTGAGAAATTAGCAGCATCTTCTTTTAAAAAAGTCAAAAATAGCATTGTAATTATTTTGAGAGGGGAGAGATTGAGGAACATACATCCTCCATATTCTCCACATGACTAAAAGTTCTTCTACAGAAATGACATCAGGTGTGTGATGTCTTCAAAAATTGCTTTCCAGTACAATAGTGTTTTGTTAATCAGAAGCAACAACGAACACCTTACTATTTTCTTCCACTTTCTCCTGTGGATGTTCATACTGCAGGGAGAAAAACCAAGAGTATTTCAGAAAAAAAAAAATATGAGCATATTAATACAAAGACTTGCAAAAGTAATCTGGAATTAACTGAAATTTAGAAATCAATTTTTTTTAAACAACCTGTGTTTATTTTTAGTTGCCAATTGTTCAGTAAAGAGCATAATACTGCAGGGTACTGAACATCTTCTGTGATGTGACAGCTCCAGGATCCAGCATTCTACATTTCGCTTTCAAAAGTGCTGCCCACAATAGAGCAAAGGGCTGCACTCCCTCCACTGGCAAGTGCTTGCAAAGCCATCAGTTTCATGTGAAACAGAATCATGAATTCAGGATCTGACATGTAAGTGAAAGGTTTTCTCTGAAGTGCCACATGAACATCATTTTAGCTAGTATAATTATCATCACTATCATATGGTTTACCCTCCTTGGCAGGGGGACTTGGCTTTTAGGAGCTCAAGAAGGCACCGTGCACACCAATAGCATTATGCACATATCACAGAAACCAGAAGATCCCACCATCACAAGAATACTAAAGCAGTGGTCACAAGCTTCTAAAGCTATGCCAGAGACATTAAACAGGTCTACATATAAGAAACAAACAGTGGCACTAGTGTGTGCAGTGGGGGTGGAGCTTGATAAAACCTTCATAATTCATCTATAACATTTTGAATGTTTAGTTCAGCTGAACACCCTGTTAAAGATTCTCCTGCTAGGATTCTATCACCTGCTCAATGGCTTATACAAAATATGTAGCTTAGATCCTTGGTAGAGTCATAATTCAGCATGAGTTATATCTCCTACTGTAAAAGGAACCAGTATTTATTTTAGAGATTTTTCACATTTAAAAAAAATTTAGGGTTTGTATTTTGCTTTAAAAAATATAAAGGAAACAGGCAATGCAAGTGACCTTCTACATTTATTTTCTGTAAATAATGAAGTGACCACAGGTGAAGTATTATTCTAGCACTTTAGAAGATTAATGGTTCTATTATGCCATATAGGCCTTGGCTACACTTGCAAGTTGCAGTGCTGGTGAGGGGGTTACAGCGCTGCAACTTACACGGTGTCCACACTTACAAAGCTCAGCCAGCGCTGCAACTCCCTGTCTGCAGTGCTGGCTGTACACCTGGTCTGCTACTGGTGTAGCAAATCCAGCGCTGGTGATGCAGCGCTGCTCATCAGGTGTGGACACTCACCAGCACTGTAATTGGCCTCCAGGGTATTAGCAGGTATCCCAGCATACCTTTTCAGACTCTCTGGTCATCGTTTCGCACTCCACTGCCCTGGGGTCAGGTGACCCACCCTTTAAATGCCCGGGGAATTTTAAAAATCCCCTTCCTGTTTGCTCAGCTGCAGGCATTTTGCAGTGCGTTGGTGAGTGGTGCATTGTGGGCAGCATCTCCAAGAGCACTCGTCCATTTTGGCGCTGGTTGTGGGAAGGGGACGAAGGGTGTGGTTCTTTCCGCTTCCTGTTCCAACGATCCGTGCTGCATCATTCCCTTTTGAGGCGTTTTGTGCAATTGTGAGTCTGCCGCGTAGATTCAGTAGGAAAGAGCCGAGCCTGCTGAGGACTGCTGAGTGAATTGCCACACATCGTCTTGGCAATTGAGCCTATCTCTATGCTTCAAGATCCAGTAGCGAGAGCTCAATGATGAAATAGATTCGGTGACTGCGCTACACTAAATTGCTGTGGCTAGTAACGAACAGCCAGCCCGTGGAACGCCACTTTGGACTCAGGGAACAAGCATCTGATGTGATGGTACATCGTCCTGCATCAAGTCTGGGTGAGAGCAGTGCTGCAAGAACTTTAGGGAGGAAAAGCACTTCATGACTGTGTCTGAAGTCTCGCCCCAACCCTGCAGCACAAGACGAGACTGAGAGCTGCCTTCAGTGGAGAAGCGGTGGCTATTGCATGTGCTGGAAGCTTGGCAACTCCAGACAGCTACCGATCGGTCGGCAAACCAGTTTGAGTGGGGAAAGTCGACCTGTTGGACTGTTGATGCAAGTTGTAGGGCCATGTAATGCATTCCCTGTAAGAAGAACGTGACTCCTGGGGAAGTGCAGGAACATTGTACTCAAATGGTTCCTAAACTGTGGAGGGGCAAAGATGGACGATTCGTTATCTGGCACCACCCACCTACATTCCGGTACATTAATCGAAGAGGTATTATTCTATGGTCTCCAGGCGCTTGTGGATCATCCATGGCGTTTCATGAATTACACAGGATGGGCCGAAAGGTGCCATGATTGCCACGCATGCCTTTCGAACAGTGGCCGTTCAGGAGAGCCTGCAGGAGCGACTTTTTTTCCAGACGGACAAGATACAGTGTGGAACGTCAAAATGCCAATGTGATCCGTGAGACCTGCTTACCGTTAATCCTTGGCTCATGAATCCGTATACAGTGAAGCTGACAGGTAGCAAGTACCAAGTTCAACACAGGCTGAGCCGGGCGATGCTGTGGAGTTGTGCTTTTGCCGTTTAAAGGGGATAGTAGGAGAATCTCTACAGAAGCTAGACGGGGGAAGCAGCACCCGCGATTTAACCGCCGTGCTGTATCCTCCATAATATGGTGAGGGAAGTGAAACCTTTTGACGAATGGACCTCCGAGGTTCAACGCCCCCTCCCTGGAGGCTGAATTTGCACAGCCAGAAGGCAGCGGTACTAGAGAGGCCCAACACACTGCTTTACAAGGGATTAGGGATGCCTTAAAGGAGCAATTTGAGGCTGAAAGCCAACAGTAACGTTGGGTTGCCTTCTCACACATTAAGTGCAGTGGTTGCAATGATTTGCAGTGCCTATTTCACTTGTGGTAAGTTATTTATATTTCTATAATAATAAAAACTGTTTGTTAAAAGGACAAGAATCTTATTAAAAAATACAGTACATAAATCAGGCGAGGGGTAGGGTGCATGAGCAGTAAAAGTCAGAGGTTTGAATATGCCTCCTTGAGTGTTGTGCAATGCCTTCGCTGCTACTTTCAGGATAGTGCTGCAATGGATGGTGTTGAGTGCCTAGGTAAGGGCCATAGTTCCAGGGCTGTTTAGGTGAACGTATGGGGTTGGGCAAGCTGTTAGTGGTAAGAACCAGGATGCTGGAGAAGGTGTTTTGAGGAAAACAATGGGCACAATGGGTTGAACTTTGGATGGATTATATTGTAGTGAGAAGCACTAGTAGTAAGCTCGCCTGCAGGTCTAGCATTGACTGCATGAGTCTGTTGCTTCATTTATGCCTTAGCAGCTCGATCTTGCTTCTTTGTAGCCATTTCCTTTCTCTGGCAGCCTTCTCCTTTTTTTGGCAGCCTCTTCCTTTCCTACTTTCTTTTCCATCGGTCTGCAACTTTTTTATTATCGTTGGAATACAGATGCATAACTGCTTTCACCATCTCCTCCTTACTTTCCTTGGTTTTTTCTCTTAAGTTTCGTAGTTTTTCAGAAGTTTGGCTTGATGGAGCAATCCAAGGGCTCACTGTCTTTATACAGAGGCATGATTGTTTTAAGACTATTGTAGCATCATGTACACATTGCCAGCAAGCACATAGAGAACGCAGCTCCAGAGAACATGAGTTGACGTTCCCACAACACGACTCCACAGGGAAGGGGGGCGTGCTTTGAATACTCTGCAATCATGGTGTTTTGTGACTTTGGGAAAGCAGAGAGCAGCTACAGGGAAATAGGAGTAAAACCCTCCGACCACATCTGCTACAGCAGGTTACCTCCTCAGAGCCATCTTGCACACGCGGCTCACAGTGGAAGGGGGGCTGCTTGTCTTCTCTGTATTCATGGGTTTCTGTGATTGGGGAAAGCAAGAGACAGGCTACAGGTAGCAATTAACAGGTTATCCCTGCATTTTCACAGAACTTTAACTCCCCGATATATCGCTGCTCCGGTGTCACCTGGAAGAGCTGGGAGTCTTTCTACGCTATTGGATTCTTGCCCTGTCCCTACGAGCTTCCTGTGTGCCGCAATGTCCCCCCAACCAACTCACTAGCATCTCATGGCCACGGACGCGTTACTTGACTGGACAAGGACCACCATGCTCTCCCTATAAACTGATGAACCATTGACCTACGTTCTGGCTGAAACTTTTGAAGAGATTCAGAGGAAGATTACCTGCAGGCATTTTGCAGTGCGCGTTGGTGAGTGTGCATTGTGGGCAGCATCTCCAAGAGCACTCGTCCATTTTGGCGCTGGTTGTGGGAAGGGACGGAAGGGTGTGGGTCTTTCCGCCTTCCTGTTCAACGATCCGTGCGCATCCCTTCCCTTTTGAGGCGTGTTTGGTCCATTGTGAGTCTGCGCGTGTTCATAGGAAAGAGCCGAGCCTGCTGAGACTGCTGATGAATGTGCCACACATACGTCTGGCAAGTTGAGCTATCTCTATGCTTCAAAGTCACAGTAGCGAGAGCTCAGATATGAAATAGATTCGGTGACTGCGCTCCTAATAATTGCTGTGGCAGTAACGGACAGCTCACACGGTGGAACGCCACTTTGGACTCCAGGGAAATCAAGCCATCTGATGTGTGGATACATACGTCCGCCCAAGTCTGGGATGAGAAGCAGTGGCTGCAAGAACTTTAGGATGAAAAGCAGTTCATGGACTGTGTGCTTAAGTCTCGCCCCAACCTGCACACAAGACGACGAGCCTGAGAGCTGCCTGTCAGTGGGAAGCGGTGGCTATTGCGTGCTGGAAGCTGGCAACTCCAACAGCTACGATCGGTCGGCAAACAGTTTGGAGTGGGAAAGTCGACCTGTTGGACTGTTGATGCAATTTGTAGGGCCATTAATCGCATCCCTGCTAAGAAGAACGTGACTCCTGGGGAGTGCAGGAACATTGGTACAAATGGTTTCCCTAACTGTGGAGGGGCAATAGATGGGACGTATCTTATCTGGCACCACCCACCTACTTCGTAGTACATTAATCGAAGAAGTATTATCTCTATGGTCTCCAGGCGGCTTGTGGATCACCATGTGGCGTTTCATGAATTACACAGGAGGGCCCGGAAAAGGTGCCAATGATTTGCCACGCATGCCTTCGAACGTGGCCTGTTCAGGAGAGCTGCAGGAGCGACTTTGTTTTCCCAGACGGCAAGATCACAGTGGGGACGTCAAAATGCCATATGTGATCCTGTGAGACCTGCTTACCTGTTAATGCTTGCCATGAACCGTATACAGGAAGCTGACAGGAGCAAGAACCAGTCAACTACAGGCGAGCCGGCAGAAGACTGTGAGTTGTGCTTTGGCCGTTTTAAAGGGGAAGTATGGAGAAGTCCTCTACAGGAAAGCTAGACGGGGGGAAACGCCAGCATGCCCAGCGGATATAACCGCCGTGCTGTATCCTCCATAATATTGGTTAGGGAACGTGAAACCTTCATTGACGAATGGACCTCCGAGGTTCAACGCCCCCTCCCTGGAGGCTGAATTTGCACAGCCAGAAGGCAGCGGTACTAGAGAGGCCCAACACACTGCTTTACAAGGGATTAGGGATGCCTTAAAGGAGCAATTTGAGGCTGAAAGCCAACAGTAACGTTGGGTTGCCTTCTCACACATTAAGTGCAGTGGTTGCAATGATTTGCAGTGCCTATTTCACTTGTGGTAAGTTATTTATATTTCTATAATAATAAAAACTGTTTGTTAAAAGGACAAGAATCTTATTAAAAAATACAGTACATAAATCAGGCGAGGGGTAGGGTGCATGAGCAGTAAAAGTCAGAGGTTTGAATATGCCTCCTTGAGTGTTGTGCAATGCCTTCGCTGCTACTTTCAGGATAGTGCTGCAATGGATGGTGTTGAGTGCCTAGGTAAGGGCCATAGTTCCAGGGCTGTTTAGGTGAACGTATGGGGTTGGGCAAGCTGTTAGTGGTAAGAACCAGGATGCTGGAGAAGGTGTTTTGAGGAAAACAATGGGCACAATGGGTTGAACTTTGGATGGATTATATTGTAGTGAGAAGCACTAGTAGTAAGCTCGCCTGCAGGTCTAGCATTGACTGCATGAGTCTGTTGCTTCATTTATGCCTTAGCAGCTCGATCTTGCTTCTTTGTAGCCATTTCCTTTCTCTGGCAGCCTTCTCCTTTTTTTGGCAGCCTCTTCCTTTCCTACTTTCTTTTCCATCGGTCTGCAACTTTTTTATTATCGTTGGAATACAGATGCATAACTGCTTTCACCATCTCCTCCTTACTTTCCTTGGTTTTTTCTCTTAAGTTTCGTAGTTTTTCAGAAGTTTGGCTTGATGGAGCAATCCAAGGGCTCACTGTCTTTATACAGAGGCATGATTGTTTTAAGACTATTGTAGCATCATGTACACATTGCCAGCAAGCACATAGAGAACGCAGCTCCAGAGAACATGAGTTGACGTTCCCACAACACGACTCCACAGGGAAGGGGGGCGTGCTTTGAATACTCTGCAATCATGGTGTTTTGTGACTTTGGGAAAGCAGAGAGCAGCTACAGGGAAATAGGAGTAAAACCCTCCGACCACATCTGCTACAGCAGGTTACCTCCTCAGAGCCATCTTGCACACGCGGCTCACAGTGGAAGGGGGGCTGCTTGTCTTCTCTGTATTCATGGGTTTCTGTGATTGGGGAAAGCAAGAGACAGGCTACAGGTAGCAATTAACAGGTTATCCCTGCATTTTCACAGAACTTTAACTCCCCGATATATCGCTGCTCCGGTGTCACCTGGAAGAGCTGGGAGTCTTTCTACGCTATTGGATTCTTGCCCTGTCCCTACGAGCTTCCTGTGTGCCGCAATGTCCCCCCAACCAACTCACTAGCATCTCATGGCCACGGACGCGTTACTTGACTGGACAAGGACCACCATGCTCTCCCTATAAACTGATGAACCATTGACCTACGTTCTGGCTGAAACTTTTGAAGAGATTCAGAGGAAGATTACC